>NC_137471.1:75706169-76306169 GCF_964235325.1 Thermobia domestica | reverse complement strand
ATAGTATAATTAAAAATGCGATTCTGTCATTTTGAAAGAAAATATGCCCCTCCCCCCAAAAAAAGTTTAACGGGTGCAACCAACGCCCTAAAACCAGCCTGGGGGCACCCCTGCCTGCTCCAAATAGAAAATAGAATTTACATATTTTCTGGGCGAGTATTTAAGAGACATTATTACATCTTGATAAGTATATAGAATTCGATATACACCGACTATTTACTTGGAAATAAAATTCATATAGTTAGCAAGTAATTTTTTGTATAAATATAACTACACAAAACAGCCATAAATAAATGTTTTGTATTACTAGGATAAATGTGCCAGTCCTCGACCATTTAACTCATTTTCGTATAATCCTTTAATCGTTGTTCAGAGAGCGGAACAACTTAGGAGGATGCAACTAGCTCACGTGTGTTCCTAAAGCTATATTTCATCTATATTTTATCCAAAACGGAGATAACTTATACCATTTATGTAATATTAGTCGGACAAACACCGATGATTGATTTATTTTTAGTGTTCGACCAAGGCCGGACTTAATGTTTTTGCAGCCCCTAGGCCCAAAAGCGTCCCCCCCCCTCGTCGATGAACAAAATTTTAACAATACACAATAATCATATAGAAAAAACTTATTTTATAAATATCTTAGTTTTTATACAAATTTTAATGCATTTTCACTTTGTATCCTGTAAAGAAAGTTTTGAATTGTTTCAAATTCATTTTTTTTAAAGTAAATTTACAGAGAATGATTAATTTGACTTTTACAATACGAGCTAGTTCAATAATACAAGAAATTCGTTTCGAATTTTCGACTACGTAATAGTTTTAATATTGAAACTACCGAGAGTGTCTCTAAAATGACCAGAATAACTGTTTGGATTGTTGAAATTTATCTAGATAGAGATTGGTAAGGTGGCAGGGAGATGTCGAGGGTCACATGCGAAACAGAACTTATGGAAGTGGGCGAAACGCATCATACGGACCGGCCTCTATGCAAATGTTTACTGCGAGTTCTCTCTCTCTCTTGTGTGCGTTGATGTATATGTCAAAGCATTGCACTGAAAGATAACTATAACGTCTATCAGAGTACAAACGCGTGAAAACCACAGAAATGAAAAGCTTCATGTCAAAATTTAATCAAGCGAGCGTGTAAAACTTGTCGTACAAAATATAAAACATCCCGTTGAATCCAAAGTGTTATGTTAAATCTTTTGGTGTAGCCTGTGTTCAAAAACCACTGAAGAAGTATGCGAAGAAGCAGTGGCGTACGCATAATTTCGTCAATGGGGGTTCAAGCAGTCAATCTCATATCCTTTCAGAATAAGTGTGATTTTTGTGTCTATATAAAATCTGAATAGTAGAAGTTTATTTTTCCATATCTTGCTCAATAAGGGATTGAAACCTCGGGGAAAAAGATGCGTACGCCACTTAGAATACTAATAAACATAAAATTATATCTGAGATAGTAAAGACGTGGTACCTTGATACCGGGTACCAAACACGTGAATTAGATTTGGAATAATGAACATCATTAATCCACTATAAAATTCTGCAGTAATGCTGTAGAGTTGGCATTTCAGCTGCTTCCGGGTCATCAGATCTGTCTAGCTGAGTTACCGGGTCAGAGAAGCGAGACCCACACCCGGGCCGGATAAAAGTAGCGACCCAAGAGACTCGTGCCATCATTGCCTTATAGAACATTAGGTTATGAAGAACGGGATCTACAATTAATTGGGTTTCGAATACGATCGAAGCTTGAGTTTGGTGCAATTAGCGGATGCACAAACTATCACGCAAGATCAGCCCTTTCCCACCAGAATATCTGGTCTTCAACAAAGGTCAACGCCATTACTGTATTAAACAATATGCCTTATAATATGGTTAAGAACAAGGGCGCCGATCCGGGGGCGGGGCCCCCAAACCTCATGTGGGTCCCCCTATTGTATTTATGAATATACAATACTTGGCATAATTTGAATGCAATTTGTCTTAAAATCCTCATATATATACCTTCTGCATCTGAATGCCCCCCTCCCGAATTTACAGAGAAATCGGCGCCCTTGGCTAAGAATAGACCTGAATTATTCCTACTTAAACTTAACTACCCTAACTACCTTTTCAACCTAATTCTTATCATGACCCCCATTTTATCACATCCTCTTGCCAGCGACTCCCTTGTAATTTCTGGGTTGTAATAAGCTTGTGTGCTCTGCAATAGGATTTTTAATACACCTGTTGCAGAGATCTCACGATACCCATCTATTTCGATAATAATAGAATCTATTTCTTGTATATAGCGGATACAGTAACTTCCCTAAAAGCGAATCGATTAAAACCAAATTTGGTCAGTTCATTCATATTACAAATATCGAATTCGATCCGTCAAACTGTTTCAAAGTGGAGACCGTTTGAAAATATTAAAATTTCACAGCTCCCTTAATTTTGAGTCATATGATAAAAAAGTGATTTCTAGTTTTCTTTTTTTAAAAAAAAAAAACTAAAACGTTATTGAGTATTTTAAATGACTTGATAATGTGCGTCACGAAGATTGAACCGGACACTGCCGCACTACTGAAATCACACCATGCTCTACTATCTCATTAGCTTTCAATTTTAATTGTATTTCAATGCGCAAATTTGGTGCATTTATATTTTTCTGGTATTTCAATATGCACTTCTCATTAGTTTCATATCATATCTCTTTTATCTAAACTGATTTTCAAACAACTCTGCACCTACTTAAAATGTTTAGTAGACCTATTTTTTGTTGTTCTTAACAGTATGTATAAAAATAAAAATATGCCTATCAGAACAAAATTCAAAACAATATTTAAAAATATTTTCCGGTATTAGATTCCAATCATATTTATCTCTTCCGCTTATCTTCCCGACTGCCATGAAACCCTCTCGTGACCCCTATGGGTCACGGCCCCCAGGTTGAGAAACACTGCTCTAAGTCGTAGCAAACAAATATGGTTCATTCTTATCAATAAACGTCAAATAAATAAACGATTTAATCTTTTGACATAGTCACATATTTGAGTTCTATTATATTATTATTATTATTATTATTATTATTATTATTATTATTATTATTATTATTACGGAAAAGGAAAGAAAGGAAAGTCACAGATTCCATTATCATTATTTACAAGGCCCACCCGTTCAAAAAAAAAAAAAAAAAAACGCATCTAAGCGAAAGAAAAGCAAACAGTTATAAACATAAATCTAAGTGTCATAATGGCATACCGATATGCATTTTTAAAGAATAAGAAACCGTAAAAGGAACAGAGAGATATAGCGAGGGAGAGAGATGACAATTCTTCGGGTAACATCAAGGTCATTTACGAACAAGTAGGCGTACAATGCTGGCAGCGTGCCTAGATCTGTAAGCTGCAGGATACTACAACCTACTTGCTACAATTTGACTTGCATTTCTTGCACACAGGTTTGTCGATATGATGCACCGCCCAAAAGCACTGCGCCGTGAAGCTGAAATTCTTTTCTTACTAAAAATCACTTTTCTTTTCAACTACAGAGTAAATGTCATTTTTTTCGGTGTATTTGGAGGCAATGCTTCTCCAATTAATTAAATCACTCCTCATAAGTGCATACTGTTGTGGTTAATATGTCATAATCTTCTGGCGGCTGAAGCAGAATTGTTTAATTGGGTATAACCAGTCGCAATTAATGGTATCTTGTTCTTTTATTTAAGTTCCTTGTGGAGAATAGGGATGTGTTTCAATATACAGGACGTGAACTTGTGCTCGTACTAATATAATATTTGTGGTGTTTTATAGTTACAGAATACTACCTAAAAATCCTGATCTTCGGACCGGAAGAATAGATTTATAGAAATTATTTGATAAGTATATTAGAATCCTTTTATCCCCTTAAGATGAACATTTGAACGAAATAAATGGTAATAACATACTCTTTCTCCGCTCAGGATACATTTTCGAATTAGAGTATAATGATAAGAACTCAGGTCTACTCAAATACTCATTATTTTCAAGAACTGGTCTTAAGAGGCCCTACCACTAATTTTATAGTAATTATGTGATATCTTCAAATAGATAAAATATAATCGAAAAGTGGAACAATAGCTGCCTAGACAATATTATTTTACATGAGATACTGTTATCACGACTCACTTATCTGCTTTCGATTTCCAGGCATTTAGAAAATCGGCATTTATTTTCGCGTTTCTAAATGGCTGTAAACGGAAAACTACTAGGTGACTCGTGATGACGGTACCTCATGCAAAATAATATTGTCTAGGGCGCTTTTGTTCCATGTTTTCATTATCTTTTATCTATTTGAAGATATCACATAATTACTGTAAAATTAGCGGCATTTTAATTTCACAGTAATTAGGCTTTTTAAACAGTTCAACAGTTTCATGATTTCTGCAATTTCATGAATACAAAATGAGAAATCACAATATACAAATTACTCCCTTTTCTCCTTTCGATGTGAATTTCTCGAAAACGTTTGAACGCATGTCAACTTACATTTAATAAGGAGCTTATATACCAAGTTTCATCCGCCTAAATTGAAGATTATTATTTTATTTATTTATTTTTTTGCCAATTTTAAATCCCCCTTTTCTCCCTTAGGATACGCATTTAAAAATTACAAATAGAAGGGAACAGGAACGAGGGAATAACAACAGGTTATCTAGAAATATGCGAAGCCTACGGTATGGATTTGAGTGCAGTCTACTAGCGCACAACATCCAATGCTGCGCTGCCAGGTTTTGACAAATATATATAACAGAATATTTTTGTTGCATAAAAAGGTGAATATCACTTCAGCAGTAACACATTTCCCTCTGTACGAGACGAAATTCGTTTTACAGCAATATCTACTGCGTTTCACAGCTGGTTTCACCTAATGGATAGATTAGGTCTTATTTATTTTTAGTTTCCCCGAAACACTTCCAATTCGATAGTACTAGTTGCTGTAGGCTTGTGATTATGAGCTGAAGCTCTATAACAATTTTATATCCACAATCTATCTTCGGTCGAGATTTACACGTCTTTAGTGTGCACCTAGGACGAAACTCCAGCAGATATCACTACAATATAAGTGCTCCTAGAAATATGTTCTGTCAAGGCAAAATATTTAAATTCGTGTGTGCATCATATTTCTACAAGTTTGAAATAGCTTTCTTGATTTATATTTTTTTACAAGTACCCTTGCTGCTTAATTTGAAAATGATTAATGTGTGTGTTAACAGACCATAGTCGTTATTTTTTTTTTAATGGTATCCGCCAAATGTATAGAAGCAATGACATGAAATGTGGTATTTTATCTTACCTTCATGTTGTGTTTTCTTTTCCAGTGCGAAATTAATGAAACATGTCCAGCGTGTACAATGCACAGAACAACACCCTTTACCGACTACGTCGTCTTAGTTCCAATGATTTTTTTTTTTTTTTTTAACTCTCCTTACTCAAAATGAAATTTTTAACTCCAATGTGGTTATTTATTCTATCCGCGATTTATGGGAGACTGTACATACAAGAAAATGCAATATTTTGTTTTAAGGGTGGTGGACTTTCTTTTTTAAACGAAAAATTAGTCTACTAAGTGCCAAATTGTTTGACACAACGTAGTATCACTGCAATGGATTTTGTGTGATCGTGGTATATTTTTTATACCACGATCGTGCACAGTTCCTCGTTTATGCGTTCCCCACTTATTGAGTTTGTATAACGAAGAAACATTCAGCTTTAAAGTCTCCCTTAGTTTAAATGGCATAACCATGGGACGTTAAACTGGAAGATTTCATTTCATATTTATCCATTGAGTTAAAAATGACATCACGATAAATGATCCACCCTGTATATAAGATTGATGAAATGAAAATGAAATGAAATCTTTGAGTTTAACATCCCACGATTATGCTCGTTAGGCTAAGGAAAACTAAACAGCGTGACAAACATCTTGGCATTTGACGGCGGCGCTCCAAGTTCCCTTTAAATGCCGTTAGCAAATGAGAGGCCAGCGGAATTGCCACGTTTATGTTGTACACATCCACGTCTATCCTCTGCCACCTGATCGCACTATAGTTCGTCTGCTTAGCAATAGCCACACCCCTTAGCACTCGGCAACGTCGCGTTAGAGTTTGCGTTTTATTCGTTTAGCTGAAATGCCAAGATGTTTGTCACAGGCTTTATAATTAAACCAACTGAATGATAATGGAATTGGTGGAATGAGAAAGTGAGAGGAAAGAGGAGTATCCCAAGAAAACCCATGAGCACGATATTGTCCACCACAAACTTATTTGGCCGGGGATCGAACCAGGGACCCTACACACTAGAGGTAAGCACTCTACCACTGATCCACCGTGGGCCCCGCTACAAGACTCATGTTAAAACAGAGGGTGCTTGCAAGATAGAAAATATCGAAGTGGTAGAAGTGACGGGGATATTTTGAGTGGTCATTCTTGGTTATTCATTGAATTATAACTTGCTCGATTCAAATAGGTTAATGAACACATATTTGCAAATAGGTTAATGAACACATATTTGTTAAGCGACTGAGTATTATTACTTATTAGTTTCTTATATTTCCTCTTAAGGTAACAATACCGTAAGGAAAATATCTAATCAATTAAAAATTTAGTTTAACGTGTAATGTTATGGTCTGAGACTACGGGAGAGTTGGTAAGGATTGGGATTGAGCCAGGGATCCAACGCATCAGAGGGGAACGCCCTACTACTTATTTAGCGCGGCCTCGATTATCGAGATATGTATGATGATCGACAATTCGCTAATATATAGGAAAAACATAAGGGTGTACAACATCCTAGTTGGGAAACCAGTACAAAGGATATTTTTGAGTAGCTCCAAAAAACGACGGGATTAAAATTCAAATATGGACCTTAGGATAACCGATAACAACAATACACATTATATTACGTTTGATTAGTACAGGATCCAATCCAATTGCAGGCAGACATTTCTTTCTGCAGTGATGAATTCTGTGGCTTATTAAGCCACAGAGAGTCAGTCAACTGACCAATCTTATTCCCAAGATATTTCAGTAAACCGCAGTTTTCCAAGTATGCATTTGAAACTCTCACTATTTCATTCGTGAGAAAATCTTTCATAATAACTTTGAAATACGGTACTATGGAAGAATTCAATATCTGCTATCTAGCGGAACAAGAACAAAAACTAAATATGAAAAAATGACCATAAATATTACAAATAATAAGCTCTTCGAAAGCTGTCATATTCTTGAACAGAATATTTAGAAAGAAACCGACATACACGATATTACTTGCAGAGAATAGTTTAAAACTAAGTTTCTTCACTAAGTTTACTACCACTTTTTTAATTTTTCGTTGTTAACTTAAGGACAATGAACAACAATTTAGGATGTGAGCCTGAGTAAGCATCTGGAAAATGCTAAACCAATAGTTCTAATTGTTTTCCTGGCTTTTCGTAGAGTGCATGGATTTGAATGCCCAACAGTTATGATCATAAACTACGCATCCAAATTTCTGGTCTGTACGAAAATATTTAAACAGTTAGCTTTTTAAACAGTATTTTGTAGATACTACCTAGCTCATATATATATATATATATATATATATATAGGATGTCTCAAAAGTCCCCTGACATAGAGTAACTCTATTATTATCAGTGTTACAACAAAATGTACGAGGATAAACCGTCTCCAAATATAATGTTTTCAATCTAAAGTAAAAGAATTTTTAAAATCGGACAAGCCGTTTGGCTGGACACTCTTTATGCGCCCAATGTTAAATGAAAATGCAACGTTGCCATTTACCTGGACTCACAACATAAGTAAATTAAGTTACTGTTTGAAATGAGGACTGGCTATCGACATGTTACCGTAAAGGACAGTAAATTCATTCACTTTATGTTGAGTCTTATACCATTGAAGCTAGCGAAAGAAAGCTTTTACCATACGACACGGTACACATTTGTGTATATGTGCACTGTGTTCCTCGATCAAGTTTAGTGCTCTTTTTTTCTAAAACTTGGCAAATTTTCTTTTGAGAATTACCAATCGATTCTATTACTTGGTTGTCCAGTCAAGCATACAGAATGAATTCCCCCCTCAATTTAATAGAAATTTCGGTAACTTCTGATGTGCTCATAATCACTACTGTTATATACTCAACTATTTCCGTATCAATTCTTGAACATCGAAAATTTTAATGTGCAGTTTATGAAGTCAAAATTGTTGGGCGCTCAAATTTATATACTATACGGAATGTTGAAAACAATTATTATTAGTTTGGAGACAGTATCTCGTTTACTTTCTACACTTTTGATGTTCATTGCCTTTGAATTATTCACTAAAATTAAAAATAAATAAATAAATAAATAAAAGTGGAGTGAGCTTAGTAAGAACTTGTAGCTGTCCTATCAAAATATGGATCAAAAAATAGTATTTTGAGTTTCATTTCATTGTGTACAAAGTGAACTGTGGTAGAGCGTTCATTTCTGGTACGTAAGTCTCTAGTTCGATCCTAGCTCGCACCAAGTGGACTTTGGTCGTCAAATACCGTGTACATGAGTTTTCTCGCGGTTTTCCCGTTTCCTTCCACTTTCTTCATTTTATCATTTAATTCATTCTCAGCCTTAAGCTTACATGACACAAGCGTGAGACGAAAAACTTTTCATTTCTGTACAAAGTGACTTTTTCTCACAGCCAAGACTTCAGTGGTCCAGCTAATTGCTGAGTATAGCAACTGTCAAATTATCAACTGCTTTTAGTTTCAAAGATACAAATAATTACACATGTATAAATCAGAAGATTACATTTTGCACATACACAATGATGGAAGAGAGTAGAATAAGGAAATTTATACAGGAGCCTAATTAAAACAGAAGTTACAGGATGGAAAACCCGTCATGATTCGTACGTTTCCTCTCCTACTTTCTAAGATATTCCAACCCACTGCAAAGGATGACAACGTCCTCGTTACATTGTACACATGACGGACAGAATTCAGATAGAATCCTATTAAAGGCCCCCAGAGGTACATGCACTCCTTCCCTCGTGATATGACATCTGCTAAGGAAGACTTTTTTTTTTTTTTTTTTTTTTAAGGGGACAAGAGAAAAAGAACTACTGCGCAGTTCGAGGTCGTTATAACTAGTGTAGTGGTTTCATGTTACAAAAATGCATTTTCACACAGTCGGACGTAAACAACCCATCTCTCAAAACTTAATATATGTTGTGTGAATTCTCACACGAAAGAATATGTAACTAGCCTTGCACTTTACACTATAAAAATATGAATGTTTATTTTTAGGTATTTCGCACAATTAATTTTCTGCTTAATTGTATGTGACAGAACTGATAACTAATCAGAATGATTACCGAATAAAATTCTGGTACTATTTCTTACAAAATCAGCCCTTAAAAAATTGTGGGGCCAAATCTTATTAGCTACAAAAACTGAAAAATTCTGTGTACAATATAATAAGAATTAAAAGGGGAGGAGGAGGATCAAAAGATATAATATATGTACAGGTTGGACCATTTATCTTTATACGTCCTTGCAACTTTTAAACGAATGAACAGAAAACGCTGAAATTTTGCAGAATGCAAATATCGGCATTCTTTGACGTATTCTACAACACAAGATTAACAGTGTTGCCAACTCAACAAAGTTCAATTACTATAAATAGCACCAGCTGAGATTATTATATATTTCAAATCTATATGTAGAACGGAAACATACAATATCACACTTGTTATGCAGTTTTGCACGCTAAGGACGAAACAGTTTCATAAACATTCGAAAAATAACAAAATTTTGCAGGATTCTATAACAATAATATATACAAAATATTTGAACATACATATAAAACATTTGGCGTCACCTTGAAAACTGATGAAAATGTAAAAAAAAAAAAAAAAAAAAAGAAAAATAGCACCCTAAAATTTGAAAATCTACTAACCTTTTTCTATAAATTTCAACAAAAACATCAAACTTAGCACTCAAATCGAGCGGGAGTTATAATTTCTGACATTAGAAACCATATTATAACACAAGCAGAGCCGTAGCTAGAGGGGGGCCAGCGGGGCGCTTGCCCCGGGCGCTGATAGCAAGGGGGCGCCGAACTTGCAAGAAGAAAGGAAAAGTGTTGAAAATGAATAAACGACGAGGCGCCCCGTAAAAGTTCTGACGCCCTATTAAATCAATATTGTCGGTTAGCAAAGAATTGGAATTGTTAAAAATTTTCTTCCAATAACGTTCCAATAACAGTCACAAATTTTTCACTTATTAAAGTAAGTTATTATATATGATTTATTAATGACGATATGATATCAAGGTGCCGAGTAATGTCTTATAGATTACGCAGGAACATTTTCAAAGTCAAACGGTCAGTCTGAAATGTGTTTTGATGGTGATGAATTTGCTTAGTTAATCACGCCTTTCTAATCAAGCCTGTTAATCACAATGGTGAAAATGAAGATATGAAAAGTAGAGGAAAATAAATCTTTGAGTTTTACGTCCCACGCTTATGCCGGTTAGGCCAAAGGAGACGGTGATGATGAGTAATGAATGAAATGGTGGAATGAAAAAGTGGGAGGAGACAGGAGAACCCCGAGAAAACCCACGCACACGGTGTTTGTCCACCACAAAGTTCACTTGGTGGGGGCTGGAATCGAACCCGCGACCCAAGCACCGGAGGTAAACTCTCTACCACTGAGCCACCGTAGTGCGGTGATGTCAGAGATCAGGTCCGGGTCCCGAAGTTTGGGTTGTGTTGTAAACCTTTGCAATGGTTCAAACTCAATACTTGATTGCGAGAGATAAAACCATCAATTCAGCTATTAAGGTGGTTTTATCTTGCACAATCAGGTATTGAGATCAAATTAGAAAAAGGTTTACGACACAAATAAAAAATGGGGGCCCGGAACCAATTTCTGATCAAGGTTGTGTTCAAGTGACAAAGACTTCCAACGCCACTACTTTCATCCTACAACTCCATGTTTAATAGGCAAATAAAAGGAACCCGAGACAAAGACTTTAGGACTCCATTTGTGAGGCTTCAGGGTCCGATCCCCTGTTTCTGACATCACCGCAGTGCTCAGAAGACCCAGACCTTTCCTACTTTACCATTCTTGTCCAACAACTCTACATTTAATAGGCAAATAGAATGGACCCGAATCCAAAATTTCGGTCTGAAGCTTTGAGAACAGGACCCGATTTCTGATGTTAGACTGTGTTCAAGGGACCAAAACCTTTTCAACGCTACTACCCTCGTCCAACAACTCCATGTTTAATAGGCAAACAGAATGGACTCGAATCCAAAATTTCGGACCTTCATTTCTCGGGCTTCGAGTTCCATTTTTGACATCACCAATGTGCTAATGAAATCTAGGCCTTTCTATTCGCTGACGAAATCCGCTCGCGTCCAAGAATCCCACGGTTTTTAGTCGAATAGAATGAACGTGACCCCAAAATTTCAGGATCCTATCTTTATGAATTCGGGGTCCGGATTAGATTTCTGATATCACCACTATACTCAAGGGACCAAGACCTTTCCAATGCTACTAACTCCTTTCAACAACTTCATGTTTAATAGGTGAATAGAAGAGATCCAAGGCAAAAGCTTCAGGACCCCATTTCTGGGGCCTTGAGTGCCTGATTCAATTTCTGACATAACCGAAGTGCTGGGGACAAAGATCTTCCCAACGCCATCACCCGCGTTCAAGAACTCCATGTTTAATAGTCGAATAGAAGAAACCCGAGCCCAAGACCTGGCCATTTTTGGGGCCTCCAGGCCTTGGCTCGATTTCTGACATTACTGCTATGCTCAGGAAAACCGGATATTTCCAACGCCACCACACGCGTTCACCAAATAAATGTCTAACAGGTTTCCCTGGCGTAGGAAAAATTGGCTTTATGTTCTTTCCATAACTGTTCTGCAAATGGATTTGTATACAATCAAAAGTAGTTTTGTCAAGTTAAATAGAAAGTACAAAATAAGCATCTTGAAAGCAGCTCTTATTTGTAAAAGGATACATAATGATCGCTTTTGGCTGTTTCAATGGTCTGTCAAGAAGCTTGATGAAAATTTAGCATAACAACAAAAGTTGCTTCTCTTACATGTTAAAAAAAGCTTGGTAATGTGAGTGTAGAGGGGCGCCGAATTCTACTTCGCCCCGGGCGCCGAAATCTCTAGCTACGGCTCTGAACACAAGTGAGAGGACAGAGTAATGCATAATGTCGAATACTGCGGTCATCATAACATATTATGACGATTTCGAATCAATAGGAACAAAAAAGTTAAACGGTATTGAATGTTTCATTTTTTTCAAAAGCTGTTATTTCGAAAAACTGCTTAGATAAGTACTTCATCGAATTACATTGACCATTTTCAATAGATATGAAGAACATAATGCCGTTTACAGCAATTTGATATCTCAAATTATTCTGGAGATATAGAAAACACTGCTAAAGTTTGCAACACTACTTAGAATTATGCAATCTGGAAAACTTATTATAATTACACCTACAAAAAGTATTGTTATAATGTTGTAGAAGTAAAGTAAATATTTTTGTTTTTCAAAATTCCCACAAATACGCCATTTTAAGCACTATACCAAATTTTACCATTCTTATCATATCTTCAAAATGATTCGAGATATTAACTTGCTATAAACGACATTATGATCTTCATGTCTATTGAAAACCATATGCTTAATTAGATATGATACTTATCTAAACATTTTTTTCGAAAGAAAGTTCTTTGAATAAAGTCATATTTTCGATTCCTTGTGACTTAGTTTCTACTTGTTTAAAATATATCATATAATGACGGTAGTATTCGACAATAAGGTACTTTGGTCTGTATTACCCTGTCCGTCTCACTTGCGTTAAGAATAATGAAGAATTAAGTTCGAGGAAAATGTTTGAGCCTCTTCTTCCTCTTAGGATACGCATATCAATGAAATCCCCTTCTCCCTTAGAATACGTCCTTTAAGTAAAGTTACATGATAAAATCCCAGTTTGAGGTATGTATTAGTCCACCAGCGAACGAGTGCGGGCGGCCGATTTTGGAACTAAAATACAAACAACAGTGTTTCTAACCGGATCACTTGTAATTAATCTATCACAGTTGTTTATGCTCTGTTCATAATAAACCACTTCACGCATATGTTCAAGTTAAGACAAACACAATTTCAAAAGTTATGGAAGTTGTTTTCAGAACATTTTAAGGGACTGCAAAAAAAAAAAAAAAAAAAAAAAAAAAAAAAAAAGTACATACACCCTCCATATTAATATGACAATAACTTGCGAATAAACTAACCTCATTGTTGTACAAAGGAAAACTGAGAACTTCGTAGCATTAGAGTGTAAGGAATTCCTCATTCATCTGTTAACGAAACCTCGAAGTTCATCTTTGTGAATCAAAGTTATACTTTGGCAACTGCGCTTTCATTGTTTAAAGCAAGTTCTATTGTGTAGTTTTGAGATAAGGCGTCTTCGAAATTGCTACCAATTTGGACCATGTGATCGATCGATTGACAGTACCTTCAGTAACAAATTTGCATTGAGATCATTTTTGGATGTGCTGCAAAAGACTGGTGAGAGAGAAACTGCTAATCTAACCGCCTCCGAAGGAGATTTGGATTCGCCCCTAATTAAGAAGGTAGATAAAGATAACTTTCTCTGATATCTAACCTGTCATTATTTAGCATGGTTTGGTAATTTAAAAATTCAGTATTTCTACCATATTTTGAAAAAAAAATATTTAAAAGAAATAAACCCAATGTTACATTGAGGCGGTAGGGGAGCGATTAAAATTTAAAGTGGGGAGCCTGACAATTGATTTCTTATAGCTCGTGAAATTCAGAAAAAATGAATTTCATATTAAAAAAGAAATACAAAATACATTTTCAGGGTAACTCTTACATTCATTATGTTATTATAAAGTTAATGGTACTTTTGAAATTGGTTAAGAGTGAATAGATATGTATTTAAGTAACAAAACCACCTGCGTAAGTTTTTCAAAATATCAAGTTAGAAGAACGAAGTTTGTCTTCCACTGCTATCTCATTGCTCAAAGATACCGGCGATGAAACAATTGGCCGGAAATCTACGTAGCACATTTTAGTACTTACACTTGAAATAAAAATACAGCTGTTTAAAGACGATTGATTACCTTTGTCTTTGAATTTCATATGTGCACACAGGATTTGTTAAACAAGACCGTACATCTGATATGTTTGAACTATATGCAACTTATGCTCACGGCTAAACTCAGTCTTCTGAAGTCAATCGACAAATGATTACGTATTACAGACACAAAGACAACACTAGGCTCCCAAGTTTCAAAATTATATTGTTTATGAAAACAGATAATAGATTTAATTCTTTGTCACAAGAGACCTAGGGTCTGAAAGAAATTCAGATGGAGTTCAAAGGGAATTTCTATACTCATAAATAAAAGTTGTGAATTTATTGTGTATTGAACCAATGATATTTATGCTTACATTACCCATACGCTGATGTTTTATCGATACTTTTATTTCACATTTACCAAAAGGCTGGATTACGATTATAATCCTAAAAGAAAGATACATTGTAATCAGGTTTTACAAGGCAATCCCGAAAGACAAGCTATCCAATCCCGTAGCCCTTTAAAAAATTAAGGAAAATTTCTTCTTCACTTCCTTTTCCCCCAAAGGGTTCACATTAATCGAAACAATGAAATGAAATTTCTTTAGTTTAACGTCCCATGATTATGCTCTTTATGCTAGAGGAGACAGATTATTAATGAAAGTGAAACATTGTAAAATTAATTGTTGGGCTCTCACAGAACCACGTACAACAAAGACACATGCGCTAGCCAATAGACCAACGGAGAGAACTTCCACAGTTCTCGAGTGGAAATGTATCGGAATTCTTTCTTGGCTACAACTCAAGAAAATAATTTAGTTGTCAATCGATAGACCTACATTAAAACAAATATAAGCATCGCGAGCCTTAACTTGATTTAAACTTACAGTTACAAGATATTGCGCAAGTATCTAAGCTACCAACCCATAATTAATATTTTAGTCATTACATCTTATTACTGAGTTTTACAGGTTTCTACTGTTTTATAATGAAATCAAATAAAACGTAATCATTTTTTTTTATAATCTGCTTAATACACGGTAGAAACTCACTTGTATGCTATCTTGTCCTTAAATTGTTAATTTCCATGCATATGCCATTATCCACAATACATCTGCATTACTGCAGGAATAACCATTACTGCATTCAATAACAACTATATAATTTATGGAGTTCTTTATTAAGCGAAACAGATTAGGCTACTTATAACATGTAAACTGCAACTTTTGAAAATCGTTGGATACACTGCAGAGTGACGCTCTCCGTTCCCCTGTCCCACCGCGCTTACCTAGAAACTGATGTAAACACTACACTAGCGCCCTCCACGAAAAACCGCACTAAAATCCTGGTCAGGTAATACTATGTTGAAAAACTCATTTCAAATTGTTCAGATCTAAACACACTTCATACAGGACACGTAAGTTTGGCCCACCACTGTACAACACGTGTTGCGGTTACCAATTGTTTTAATCGTTTTTTGTTTTTGATGTGTCATGTGGACCATCTTCTTCCGTCAGATGCAACCTGTTCACCTGTGAGTGTCGAGGTGTGAAAGTGATGTGGTAAAATGACAGACTTCCAAAGAGGCATGATCGTTGGTGCCCGTCTGGTTGGAGCTTCAGTGGTAACAGTGGCGAATATTGTGGGGGTATCGAAAGGCACTGTGTCCAATGTTACGAGGGTATACACAATTCATGGGCAAACGACGTCTGCAAAGCACAACTGTAGTCGAAAGACAATCCTGTCAAATATGGACCGGAGGGCATTAAAACGGATTGTAGCAGCTAAAAAGAAGACCACTGCAATGAAAAATACGTCTGAATTCAATTCCGGCCTACAGAACCCGGTTTCATCGAAAACAGTGCGACGGGAACTTCATAAAATGAAAATTCATGGCAGGGCCGCTATCGCCAAACCCTTGGTCACAGCACTAAATGCGAAGAGGCGTATCCAATGGTGCAAGGACCACAAGCCGTGGACTCATGAGCAGTGGAAACACGTAATGTGGTCCGATGAATCGACTTTCACCTTGCTTCCAACAACTGGTCGTGTTTACGTATGAAGAACCCCGTCGCAGCCTATGATACAGACTGTCTGCTCCCAACTGTAAAGCATGGGGGTGGTTCTGTTACAGTATGGGCAGTGATATCGTGGTTTTCCGCAGGTCCCATCATAGCCCTGCACGGAATGATGAATGCTAAGGCGTATGAGGCCATTTTGGGGGACCAGGTTCTACCCATGACCCAAATATTGTTCCCTGATGGTGATGGCATCTACCAATATAATTTGGCACCCTGTCACGCTACAAAAACGGTGAAATCATGGTTTGAGGAGCATGACCAGGAGATATATCCCCTGGGTCCCACAATCACCAGATCTGAACTTCATTGAGTCATTGTGGTCTGAGTTAGAAAGGCGTGTTCGGTCTCATTACCCTCCACCAGCATCCCTTCAGGAACTGGAGCATGTTTTGGAGGAACAATGGTACAAAATTCCACACACCACGATTCAGGAGCTGTATACGTCCATTCCACGTCGAATCCAAGCTGTTTTTGGACGCAAAAGGAGGCCCCACACCATACTAGGTATGGTTTTCACACTTTTGCAGACGTTTTAGATTTTCTTTTGTCTAACCCATATATATATATATATATATATATATATATATATATATATATATATATATATATATATATTCTAAGATGATTTAACTATATTGGGACTTACTTGCACAATCAATGCAATCAATGCAGAACTTCTGAAACGGTGATACTTCCTTGAGGAAACGAGTAATTCCGGGCAATTTTGTAATCTTCGTTAGTGTACCAAGATGTATGGCACTCATAGTATAGCAAATGCCGATGAAAGAATTAGTGAAATAAGAAAAAGAAGGTAAGAGAGAGAGAGAGAAAAAAGGAAAAACACGAACACGATTTGTTCACCACAAGTTCCATGATCGGGAATGAAAAAAGATTAGAAATGTAAAGAAGTGAGCGATCTACTATTTATTATTATTATTATTATTATTATTATTATTATTATTATTATTATTATTATTATTATTATTATTATTATTAAAGTATTCTGCCTTTTGGTAGGTCCTGGGACTAATGAGGGTTTTCTCTTAATTCTTAGGTTAGACCTGGAAATGTTTCTTCCATCTTTCTCGATTTTCAGCTTCCTCTTTTAACTCCCAATATTTATTCCTATTTTTCAAATCATCTATCACTTGTGTTCTTCCTATTCCTCGCTTTCCTTCCATCTTTCCTTCTATGGCAGCATGAAGAAGATAATTTCTTCGCAAGGGCAAGATGTACCCAATCCAATTGACTTTTCTACGAAGGATGGGTGGCTAGAAGTGTCCTCTTCTCTCCTATCCGTTTTAAAACATCTTCGTTTGTTACTCTCTCTGTCCATTTTATCTTTCCCATCTTCCTCCAACACCACGTTTCGAAGCTCTCTAAATATTTCTTCTCTAACTTCCGCAATGTCTAAGTCTCTGAACCATAAGGACCAATACTCCATATATAGCACTAGGCTAATTTCTTCCCTAGTCCAATATTAAGGTTGCTATTTATTATTTAGCCACTGTAAATTTTTTTGTAGTAACTGAACAGAATTTATTGGCGGTTAACGCTATTAAAATTATTCGAGCAGTTATACGAATAATCGTTCTTAATATTTTCTCGTTATCCGAATAATTATTCGAACAATTATCCGAATATCGAATTTTGTTCGAATATTCGAAGAATCCATTATTCGAATATTCGAATGAATTGAAATAAAATGAAATTTTTGAGTTTTACGTCCCACGGTTATGCCAGCTAGGCTAAAGGAGACTGTGATGAAGAGCAATGAATGAAGTGGTGGAATGAAGAAAGTGGTAGGAAACGGGAGAACCCCGAGGAAAACCATGCACACGGTGTTTGTCCACCACAAAAGTCACCTGGCGGGAGCAGGGTTTGAACGCGGGCCCCATGCACCAGAGGTGAACGCTATACCACTGAGCCACCGCGGCCCTCGAATGAATTGTTCGAATTTTCACAGCACTCGGGTTGCCACTAAACGTCCGACTTTTGAGGTGCCAAACTGATGTTTATAAGTCGGAAGCGTTTTGTCTTCCTTGTATGGCTTAAAGTACTTCTTGTTAACAATTGAGGATTTTAATATGGATGAATTCTATGGAGAATATTGTTTGTTAAAGAAATAGTGTCATCTGAGAAGCTAAATAAAGTTGCATCAGATGAAGAAAAGTGTATTCATTTTTTAGGAATGCTCTCCTACAAACTTTAAAAACTACAAAATATTAGCCTCTTACATTTTCCCATATCCAACTGCAATGCAGACTGTGAGAGAATTTTTTAGAAAATCTCTGAGGACAGTTAGTTACTAGAAGAAATGGATTCAATATTGATACAGCGACATGTGAATTTCAAATTTGTAATTATTTTGAACAACATAGTCATGATTGTGATCGTGAATCTCAAACCTGTTTTATCTCCTACAATGTCTAGCAAGTTTTTAAGTGACTGGTCCTACTCGAAGCAGTTCAAAGAGACACAAGGTACCACTGAACTTGCATTCTTTTGGTAAATAGCAAGCACATACAAATTTTTCGTTTTTAGATTACCTTTGTGGAAAAGATATTTTATATATAACACAATGGTGTTATTCTAAATATGTGCAATCGTGAAACATTTTAGTGGTGAAAAGGTGATGTGTCCTTTTTTTGGTTTTAGAAATCAGGCAACCAATAAGAGGAAATTAATTTCTGAACTTGACTGTACATGAAATATTTTTCTTTGATCTGAAGAATTTATCTCGTTGAATGCATCACGCATTTTTCTACGACAAAATTTGTAATAAACGAAACAGAAAAAAAAAAGACAAAATACATGGATAGAAATGCAAGTTTTTGAATTATCTTCATTACAGAAATAGAGCCTTCACTATCTAGCTTATACATGTTGCTGCAAATTCCTTCCTTTCTTTACGGCGTCCAACAGGCTGAAGACGCAAAACAAAGTTAATCTATACGAGCTGAAAACCTTCTGTACATTGTCATTTATAACGTGAGAAACACCTAATTACACGTCTGCATCCATGAATTCGCAAGGTTCGATGCTCGCTCTCGGTTGGAAACATTGGATCAGATTCGCGTTCAAAGCAAGGGTTGCCTCTTGGCAAGGCCAGTTTCTGATTGATTATGTGAAGCAACCATCTTAGCCTCTACGCTTGCTCGAAAACAGCTATTTTGCCTTCGTCGAAGACGAAATTCTGCTTTACTTTCGGTACGCGATAAGAATAGATAGGTCCCCGTTCACTGACATTACCACGCGCATCTGACTAAGATACAGAAACCTTGCGTACATCCTTTTACTCTCCAACCGGTCGCACGCATGTTACTGCGACATCTTACGAGTAAAAATATTCGGAACTTGTACTTGGTTCCAAGCACGTGCACTTTTCACGTTCAACAATCTGAAAACATAAACAAAACAAGCTATGTATGAAAATCATACAAGGAAATTTATCGGTAACCTCTTGGGCCTACGAGTCTTTAAAAGTATTCATACTTTGAAGAATGAGTGTAAAAAGAACGGAAAGTTGTCTTAAGTTTCATTGTTGATTGCTTTGTGAGACGGTGTTAAAATAAAAATGAAATATATAGTTTAAAGCCGACGATTGTGAGACTAGGGGAGTGAGATTATTTTATTGAGGAGGGGAGTTACTTAAGTAAACCTTACTTCACAATACCTTAGTGATTAAGTGCTACTACTCTGAAATACGATTTTCGTTAAAGAGGTACTAGAAACAAAAGCATTTAAAATGCATTGAACAATTAGAACTATTTAATTGATTTTAACAGCTTTTGAAGATTGAAAATTAATTAAATAATTCTATTGAGTGAATATAAAGCATGCCTGTCTGAAGAAGGCAAAACTACCTGGAACTTTCACGAAAAGAAAAAAAATAGGAAATATCAGAGTAGCCAGATTACCACTATAAATGGAATGCTTCTTCTGACAAACACGAATTCTTAATGCATTCCTCCTTTAGTCATACAAAGAATCTTTGTCACGGTCAAGCTTTAAAAATAAATAAATAAACTCTGTTGCATTCTCTCCAAGAAACAATAAGTAGGAAATACATTTTAAATTGGGATATTCTGCCCCCAAAACTTTTATTTTTTCTTTTTTTTTTTTTTTTTTTTTCAATAAAATAGGCTACAAGAATTTGTTTATATAAACAACTGGAAATTTCAGGGGTCTGAGCTCCACCTTGTCACTCCCTTGCCCGGGCCCGGTACAAACTAATGTTGTGCCCAATAATTTCACGATGGACAATGGATACGTCCCCTCATAAAAAATTAATGACATTAAAAACAAACATGTTGTATGTCCAGTGAGTTTCCCCAACTCTTTTTGAAAAGGTTTTTCCAAACAGTTTGTAGAAGATTTCAACACTCAAAGATTATCCCAATTATTTACTGATGGATACTACTGATGTATATTTAACATTTAAATGACAATGTCATCTTATTTGCAATCATGTAATAAAATCAACGTTGCAAGGCTTCTTGGCCTCCTTCTCACTGTGATTCTTTCAGTTAAGTTGTTATATGTGTGGTAAGTTAATGGGATATTTTCTTCACGAAAATCAAACATTTTTAATACGATATCTTTAAAACGGAAATCAACGCAAGTCATTCCATACTTCCAAATTATGATGGTCAAAAGTGCTATTTAAAAAAAAAAAAAAAAAAAAAAAAAAAAAATTCTTGAAAAATCGTTAAAAGGAAAAAAGGCATTTTATATATATTTGATGTAATGAAAATATATTCAAATTATACTAGCTATTATAAAATCTCTAACTGTAGAAAATACAGTCTCAAACAAGGTAGCAATTGTAAAATATGAAATATGTTCAATATTTTAAGAAATAGATCCAAAACTCATTGCACTAACTCTCACTCACTTCTTCTAAAAAACATTTGTCATGCTGAAGAATAAACGGCTAAAGGAATTCTACGTATCAGTTTTTTTTTTTATTTTTTTATTTTTTATTTTTTATTTTTATTTTTTTTTTTTTAAAGCTGATGTGAGATTCCTAAACCCAGTAGTAAGATTCCGATTTTCTGACCTATTGTAAAGTAACGTACAAAGAATGCGAAAATGACTGACTGGGCTGGGACACGGACCCGGGAACTCCAGTATACCGTCCCGCGGTATGCCGGAGATCCCGGCTTCGAGTCGCGGTCCAGTCAGTCACTTTTTCACTCTGTGCGTTATCGAATTCACATCTATAGAGGATATTGTGTTTTAAAAAATCGGTTGTTTCCTCTTTTACTACTATCTATTGTAAACTAGTTCAGAGAGAATAACCTTGCATTGCTTTATACGTATTTTTGAAAAGTAATTTATTCCAGCTGTGTGATCTACCAGAAGAAAAAGTCCCGTCAACATGTCATACGTTTCGTAATATAGCTGAAGAAATCACACTGAAGAAGAGGTCGGAGAATCCTTGGAACAATGTGTGTTATAATTTATTACAAGGATGTAAAGTATTTTTTTTTCTTTTAAATAATATCATCATTAGTTTGGTTTAATAACATTTAATCAGAAGCTACTATACTGGACTTTTCAACTCGATAGATGGACAGTTTAATTTCTTTATCTAAACACATGACTATACAGTATTCAGAAAAATTTAATACTCGTCCTCTACATGTTCCTCTATCAATAGCTTTGGAACTAATGGATACAATTTCAATGCAGTTTTATTGACATAGCAAGAATGTAGTCCTACGAACATTACCCAACACCGTACTTAAATTGCTATTTTCACTCTGAAATTATTGGACAAAGAAATTTTACATCAGGAAAAGCACTTAATACTGGCTACTCTTACAAACAAACAAACTGCTTGCACTTTAAAAAACTTTGATATACAGGGTGGACCATTTATCTCGATATACCCAGTAGCTTCTAAGCTAATGGACGAAACACAGATTTTTTTTTTCTGTTCAAATATTGGCAAGGGGCATTGTTTGACATACTCTGTGATATCACAAGGTTAACAAAGTTGTACTTCTTCAAATTACACTACATCAGGTTATTACACATTTCAAATCTACATGTCAAACGAAAACTGATATTTGACACATTTGTTACTCAATGTTGCAATCTAAGCACGCTACAGTATCACAAACATCGAAAAACAACCAAATTTTGAAGGACTCTACAACAGTGATTACGCAAGTGACACGGACGAGGTAACGCACAAACAAAGTATCTTAAGTTAGTGTTGAATATTACGGCCATCATATGACGCATTTCGGATAAGTAGAAATAAAGTTACGTGGAACTGAAAATTTAACATTTTTCTCAACAGGATTTATTTTGTTTAGAAACAAACACCGAATTACGTACATGGTTTCTAAATACACTAGACTCTTGCTAATCCGACCCTCAGTAGTCCGGCGTCTCAGTAATCCGGCTCACATCTAACCGAAAACACGTTCACAATGAATTATCGTGCGCATGCACAACAATGCTCATTTAAACAATGTTTTATATATTGTACGTATTCTTTACGTATGCTGTACGTACGCTTTATATACTGTATGTCAGACACTCAATAATCCGGCACCAATATGTGCCAGGAATGGCCGGATTAGCGAGAGTCTGGTGTAAATATAAATATCATAATGCCGTTTACAGCAACTTGATTTCTCAAACCATTCGGAAGATGTGAAAAAAATGATAAATATATAAAGGAGTTTTGGTAAACCAAACTGCTTAAGGAATGTTAATTAGAATTCCCCTAATTTCCTATTGCTATTAATAGAAGAAAATACACATAAACTTTTCTTTTAATACTCGAAGGCTATTAAGAATATTTCATAACAATACATCTATATAAGCTATTAGAATTTGTATAATATTAAATTGTATAATCGTTATTATTCACTTAAAGTGCAAATATTCTATTCATCAAAAATAAATATTCTAACGCTCATTTTCTATCAACTTACTACTTAGACAACGGCAGACTTATGCTTTTATAGATCTGATATTTCCATTTCTCCGGCATCACTTGTTGAAACGGTAAACAATTTTTACATCGAGTAAAAAAGGTATTTTCCCCAATTAATCTGCTTGTTTATTATTATTATTATTATCCTCGTTATAACTGGTGTAAAAGTAATTTATTACAAATCAGCTGTAAAAAAAACTAAATGTATGACATTTACGAACAAGATTCAATATTTTGTTACTACATATAAAATAAATGGAGTAACAGTCAACAAGGAAAACAAATGAAAGGTCTAGTCATTCTATATGACGAGGTAACTAAAATCTGGTAGTCATATACGTAAATAATACGGCAATAAGTGAGCGCGAGCCTAACTAACGGAAGTAAGCCCGAGCGCGAGTTCAGTTGAAAGAAGAGAGTGAGAGTCTAGTCCAAAATGGCCATCTATAATGAGGGTTGATCTTGAATGATGTTCTGCCACCAACTATATCGGATCCAAGCCCCCGGTGCACAAGTGGTCCGGAGCCCATATTACTAGTAGTTTCCATCCTTCATAACCTCGGTGTTGCATAAAGACACAAAACATAAGAATTCAAACGTTTTCAGGAATATGTAAAACACTGGGACTTCAATAACGTTAGCTAGAAAGCTTCGGAATATGAACTAAAAGTTATGCAACCCAGCACAACTCAATAGTCTCGCGGGTTGCAATAGCACCACTAAAGTGCAAAAGAACAAAATTTTCCACACTACTACAAATCGCACCCCAAGAATAAAGACTGTCGTAACTCAAAATAGGTTTTAAATTGCCATCAATTTTTAATTTGTAATTGCTGGGAATGAGACTTGTATGGAATGAGACTATAAAGCTACGGACTCGTAATGTTATGGAATAACGGCACATGCCTATATTTTGAGTATGGCTGCTAGATTAGATGCTGTGCAAATAAGTGAGTTTGGATTACTAGTGGATCAAGATGGATTAGGACTCTAAGAATATTTTAGATATGATGTTAATGTGATGATATATGGATTAGTTGAAGCAGATTAGTAGCAGTAACTAGCTTATGGAATATAGAAACTGAGATTAATAAATATAACTAGAGTTATTAGTGTCAATCTGAATAATAAGAATCAAACATTACAAGCAGCTATATAATCTGAACACTGAAATACAGAATTGAAAACAGTAAATGAATGCGCAGATTCATAGGATATGAAATAACTCCTATGAATCTCGTGAAAACTCGTGTAAACCGAATCAAAGTATCATTAGTTTCCTACATACCAACGACCAATTAACTAAAAAATATTTCATATACGTATGTTTTTAGGGTTTCAAAATCAGTGATTAATACTTCACAGAATACTTATTTCAATGTCAGTCAAACCTATACATCTGCATTATCTTTCATATCTCTATACACAATAGATCACCATATTCAAAGTAACACATCATGGCGCTACATACAAAACACAATGGGCCTTATGCAGAGTCGTTTTGACGTATGATTAGCGTCATACTAAAGGCCGGACTACTGCAGGAAACATATGTTAGTCGAACTCTTTAATATGGTACTAATCACGCGTCAGAACGACTCTGCATAAGGCCCAATATTTCTGCCAGAACTGCAGAACTTTAGTATGTACCTATCAATTTAATCTCAAGATATAGACAGTTTTAAATTAAAATGTCGTATGATCCTAGATTTCTTACGTTAATTTTTATACAGAATAAACGGTGCATTAAACTTTATTAAACACCACCACAATACACCCTTTCTCGACCATCTACGGAAACGGTAGCGTGGTAAGTAACAGGGTGTAGCATTTTTTTTTTCCCGTTTTAATAACAAAATGTATTAGTCAAAAGCTATAAGTTTCCATAATATTATACTTTTATTTCATGTACTAGTACTACCACTACTACATACTATGTTATATTTTTACCGGTGAATAAATACTGACTCAGTGTCATCAGGCAACTAGGAATACTAGAGTGGCGGTCTATAGAGCAAAAGAATCAAAATTGTCATTATTTACTAGTGCTGCTATCCTCTAGTGGAAATTCTCGAACTTATTACCCTTTTCAGCTTGATATTCGTAATCGCTACGATGCAGTTTTCAGGTTCTTTTCAAAATTACTTAAATTTCAAAAGCACTCTTCCGGATACAGACCGATCCAAGATATTAAGTAATTTTGACATATGAAATTATTATTTCTCGGTGTAAATATTCAGACTCTCAACGGTAGACTTTGTTCAAATATGTTGAGCTTAACACATTATGAGCATAGAGGCCTGCAATTCGGAAAATGATCAAGGTTCTAGTGTTCGGTGCACAAACATTGCAAGTAAAACAGAGAGAAAAAAAAAAAGTGGGCAAGAAAGTGAAAAAGCTACGTCAAAATGTTGGAAAAAGTCAAGTATAAAATATTGAAATAACAAAAATTAGAAGCTGGTTAATGTCTTATTTTAGAATTTATATTGCGAGGAGTTTGGTAAAAGGGGCAACAATGAAGAGAGGACTCGGAACTAATGTCAGTGTAATTATGACATGAAACTGACCGTAATACATGAAAGCTTGCTTGGTTTGAATGCAGCCTTGCAATTATGCTACAAGAATACTAGTGACATGAACTTGGTAAGACACTTCTACACAGGGACAGAGAGACTGATAGTAATAACCTAATAAGAAATTCGTTCGTAATAAATTACAGAATACAAACGAACTGCAGTAAAGGTGTTATTTTTGTCTGTAACTCCCTCATCAAGGAGGGTACAGTACATTACTGTGGTTGTTTACTATAATTCCCACCATTTTTCTAATTTTCATAAATAGCACAATGACAATAGAAATGATCAGTTATTTATAAACCGAACCATTTAGTAAGTTTTCCCATTGGGGAAAAATCGTTCTTTATTGATTTTTTCAGTAAATCTTTATTATAAGTACACACTGCAGTTACTACAGCTTATCAACCGTAATCACAATTTATTTTCGTACACTTCAAATTAACGTGTGATAATAGGTTTGTTTTCTGTATTTTTGTCCTAAATATAGAAGATAAATAGATCGTTTTTTTTTTCGCAAAAATTTAACTGTCAAACCCCAACTTCACTAGCGCGTAACTCACGAACCAAGCCCTGCATCATCATAATATTTCATACGCCTACTAAGCTCATCGAGATCCACTTCTTCGGGTAGTGTGATCCCCAAGAGACGTCATCCCTCATATGCAACAAGCTAGAATTCCCGTACATGCCGAAAGCTAATAATTACAACTCCTAACCATACCACGTTTCGGTGATCGAGTACGATATATATTATCCTTGATTTAAAAAAAAAAAGAAAAAAGAAAAAAAAGAAAAATCTCACAAAGCTCGATAAACAGTACCGAATAGTCTTTTGTCACCTACACCGAAATAGAGAGAATCCAGAATTTTCTTAACGTAATAAAAATGGTACCGCATGAAGTAATATAGTCAATGGATGTCAAGCTGTTGCCACCGCTATCTTTACTTTTATTATTATTATTATTATTATTATTATTATGTGACTCAGAATCATTTGAGTAAAAGATGGCAACCCTATATAAAAATCATTAAAAGTGATTATTTCAAAACCCAGATTTAAAAGTTTGGTGATTCTAGCGTAGTCCCCACATCACTCACTATTGTTAGTGCGACCAGTGCTATTAAAATTATTCAGGTATTCATTACGACTAATTGTTCGAACAAGTATTGTGTTATCCAAAGAATTATTCAAACATTGATTCGAATAACGCATTTTGTTCGAATTTTAACAACACTGATATATGCCACTATTCTGGCTACTTATTTGTAAATTACAAAATGCAAATAGTATTTTGCAATTATTAGACCAAGTGAATGATTAGCTCACCGGGGTAGTGGAGGCGGGTTGGTCTTCCCGTGGGCGAGGTGGGTTCGTACGGACACACCGTTCACTCCACGACCGGGCCCCCATCCTGTAGTGGCTCACCACGCACGTGATGATGCCGAGTGTTAGAACGACAGCCACCACGATTACAATGATCAGCACGCTGGACACTGAAAAGAAAAAAAGACAAAAAGAAGATTGTAGTAACTCATTTACTTTACTGATTATTATTTTGCTCTACATTAAAATACAAGTTACATCCTTGTCATCTTATATATTTTAAATGTTGCTTCAAATTTTATTTTACGCAAAACTAAGGGAAATTATAGAGCTAATCCAAACAATCCAACTAGGAACAGAATTAAAATTATTCAGACATACAATTACAGTAAGCACTCTTTAATCCGGCATTCTGTAGTTCGGCACATTCTATAATCCGGCACCGTTCAATTAAGTTAGTATTCAATGTTTAATTTTGCACTCTATTGAATTATAAATAAGCAGTGGCGTGTTTAAGGGGGGCTTCCGGGCTTAACCCCCGAAATTTCATTTAGTATATTAAAGCAAATGACATAAGTTGCAGAATTTTCACATTTTGAAGAATAAAGTTAGCAAAGTCTCCCCGAAACAAAATCGTAAATACGCCACTGTAAATAAGAATAATGTTTTAAACCCCGGAGTTGCTAGAATGACAAAATACTTTATACAGGAAGGTACTTGTATCGTCTGAAGAAGTTCAGAATATGGGCAAACACATAAAATACAAATTTTGATCTTTGCATTTTTATCTAGAGTGATTTATCTTTCGCTTTCTCGTTTAAAGCATTAATTGACGTTCGATACTCTGCCAGGGTCGTAATTCCAAACGTGCCGGATTAAAGAGTGCTTCCTATACTTGAATTCTAACAGTACTTGTACAGAGTGTCCCAGAAATATCAGTACACTTTTGGAACTCTTATTTCACAAAGGACAATGAATGATCGGCACAAAATATACACAGTAACTTAGTGTTTAAGAAAAGAATACAGGTTCATATATATCACAGCAGACAATATGAACCCTATTAATTTGATTAAACGTACAAAACTGATCTAAACAGTCAAAATAATGGTGTTGCAAACAGACGAGCTGACCATGCATCATTCAGTTAAATGTATGCTACCAGCTAGCCAAAAATTCAGTTTATAATATTAATCTTGCACTTAAATATTGTATTAATGACAGAAGACATTTAAAAAAATTAAATTTCTATTTTGCTATTGCGACTGTTTTCAATGTCAGTTTGCCAGATTTCTTTGAATGCCGTAAATACATACTCAATCCTGAAATTTCAAGCACCAATTTGGTTATTACTATAGAACTTATCTTTAATGGGTACTAAAATTTCTGGCTCACCCTCTGTACTGTGATAGACATTCACAAAATTTGAATGTCTACAACATATAATCTCCATTCTTTATTATTGCTGATTCAAAGTTTTGAACCTAAAAATAACCAAAAGTTCTACAGTTCTACAAAGTACATCTCTTAACTGTAACTAAAATATCTTAAATAACTACTCATTTGGAATATAACCATGGCATATCAGGATAGGACAGGATGGTGACAGGAAGAAATGTTTGTGATTTTAAATAACGAACAGTTATTTATGCTGAGAGAGAGAATGGGTTTGAATCAATTATAGAGAAAGTAAAATCCAATTGATTTTCGGAAAATTGGTAAGAGAAAAAAAAAAAAAAAACTCCTGCAAACCATGAAGGAAAATTTAACACTATTATTAGCGAAGTCCAAAGATGGGAGAGGTGCAGTACCGATCGACAGATATTGTTAAGCAAGATAAGTATAAAAGCTTTTGGATAATATTCGAGAAAAGTTTTTTTTTCATAATCTTAAAAACTGATTCTGTACAAAAACAACGCCGTTTATTAAGGAGAAACTGATATTGATGTATCCCATCATCAACATTTTCATTATTATGCTTGCAAGACGACACTTACATAGTATAATTATTGAGATAAAGCCCAAAATGATTAACTCTTCAATTTCAGTTTCTGTTAAAATAAAATATTGCCTAAAGATTATATATGTAATACTATTCCTTCTCTCAGGGGTACGTTCTTGATTAAAACACAATGTTTTTGTATTATTTATATATTTTCACACTAATTTTCAGTTGCTACTTCGTTAAAATCTCAAGTTTTCGATCCCTTAAAATTTCGATAACGCATATTCTGTCATATATACAGCCATGATAGGCATGACTACATAACCTTTTTTATTCTTAGATTGCGGGTATACACTGGCTACGGGTAGAGCACTCACCTCTGTGCGAGGAATCTCTGGTTCAATTCTAGATAAACCAAAATCAGTAGAAAGTATACGGACTACTCTTTTATTAATGCTTCAATTTCTTTTTTGGGCAAAGTTTGAGTATTGATCTTCTGAATGTGATTCGACTGTTTTGAACATTCTCTCTTCATATACAATACATTAGAAAGCTAGGGAAAATGTGCTGCCATCTATTGGCGCCACCTTAACTTGAAAATATATGATTTTAATGTGAGAGCTTAACATTTCTGGGTGATAATATTTCCTCGCATGAAGGCTACAAAACAGCACAAACCACTGTCATCTATTGAATTAAAGTTTACCGTATTTTACGGACTCTAAGACGTGCCTTAATTTTTAAACATTTTTTTGGCGATTTAAGCAATTTTGTGATGGCTACCCAGGAGACAGTGTTAGCAAGTGTGAATCCCCACAACTTATGTTCGTCGTATCTGTGCATTGCTGCTGCCAGCTGAATCCAATGTTGCCAGATAGAGATGTGACTTCAACAAGCAAAGAGAACAATGAAGTATTTTAGTTCGCAAAACTCGAAATCCAAAATTAGGGTCTTTTATGACAGAAATGAATCATAAGACACGCATAATAGAACTCTTTTAATTGACATACGTACGGATGTAAAAAAGACTTACGATTATTATGAACTTCACCTCAAGCTTAGATCTAACGTTGAGCAGGCCCGTATTTAGGTTAAGTGCTATTCTGTGCTCAAGCATAGGGCGGCAAAATTTAGGGGACGGCACAATTTTCGTTTTTTTTTTTTTTTTTAAGATTCTCAATACAATCTATCAACCCGCAGAGTCCCGCGGAAGCGCGAGAAAATATGTTAATGTATTTAATTCGCTCTAATTAGGTAGCATATCTGATTATTTTTAAAAAGTCATCCTCTCCCACCCCCACCCCAAGGGGTGAGGACGAACGTGAACATCATGAATATTGATACCGTTAAACTCAGAGACCTCGAAAACTATGAATTCAACACTAATGCCTGTTGTTTTCGATTAGTTTTAAAATCTCGCCCCCTCCTTGGTGAGTGAAGTATAATCTTGAAGTTGAATTGGATTAAAATTGTCACTATTCATCTCAACGACCCCAAAAACTGTGGATCCAACTCTAATATTGGTCATTTTCGATTATTTTTAAAATACCCTATGTTATTCTTATGGAGACTTTGCACCTACTATCTCAGCTCAGGTGTGACCTAGGGACCTGAAATAGACCATTTGGATAATTTCTCTGAGAGTTTTAAAACATTAAAATTTCATGTTTCTATCTACCATGGTACATCTAACACTACACCAAACCACAATCACCATTGAGAGAATTAGGTCTTTTAAAATTACGTTGTAATTTTTCTAACTTGTAGTACCTAAATTGCTACTCAACAAGAGCTGGTATGTTTGCAAAATCACGTCTTGTTTCCTTATTTGAGACATAAGTTTGTGCGGGGTGGCGGAAAATCATTTAGAGCACAGGGGGCGCATAATATATAAATACAGGTCTGATGTTGAGGCACGAAAATGTTAACAACAAAATTGATCCATCCATATTTTCGCTCCCGACTGTGCAACCGGAAAATATTTATGAAAGTTGCAAAACTGTACACAATAACGTTATCATAATTCTCTTCCTCTTTTATTGCTCGACTCTTCGTGTGGCACGAAAAAGAAATATCAACTGTACTACACGCAGTAACTGAACAGAAACAATACTATCCCAATGACCTCCAAAGGCTGAAGGAGGTTATGTAAAACATGCCGAGGAGCAAAAAGGAGTTGGAAAGAGAGAGAAAAAAGAGTGATTAATGATCAGGCGCATAGAAAATATATATTTATTAATGTAAGTATCACGCAAACACTAACAGCAGATTCACATTCTACAACTCAAAACCTTATCTATGTAAGTGTCGATATATATGTAATATAAACCAGTTGATTGAAAAAAAAATCCAGACGTCTAGACAAGCTCTGTCTTATCGTCTGCTTGTTAACGAAGTCCAACTATTTAAGATATTACGGATAATTTATCACTCAAGCATGACCGTTTGATTAGGAACAATGAGAACTAAATAGTAATACTTTTCAGTACTTCCTTTTTCTTTTTCTTTAACAGGGAATCCCCATAATTACGATTTTTTTATTACTATTTCTGTCTCTAAGAGAATGTTACATTGCTACAATCAGAAGCCAACATAAAATTCGTAACTAGGAACAAAGTTAAAGCTTTGAACATTTTAGCATTTTCGAAATAAGTCTACGGCTACTTAATAGGTTCATAACGCGTTTTTATGGTTTATGCGTACGCCTGGAATACGCTATGTATTTAAATATGGATGGTTGATCACAATGCACTGCAAACCACGAAAACAATAAAAACACTAAGAATACGTCAACTCGAGAGTATTTGGTGCGTTTCGGAACAATAGACCGCATGCTGTTTCGGAATCAGTAAAAGATGTCTAAAGGAAGGGGAAAAAAGGAAAGACGTGTTGTCAAGCAAGGGGATTTTAGCAAGAAACAGCTGCTTGGAAGATGAAATGAAATGAAATGAAATTTCTGAGTTTTACGTCCCACGCTTATGCCGGTTAGGCTAAAGGAGACGGTGATGATGAGTAATGAATGAAATGGTGGAATGAAGAAAGTGTGAGGAAACGGAAGAACCCCAAGAAAACCCACGCACACGGTGTTTGTCCACCACAAAGTTCACTTGGCGGGGGCTGGGTCGAACCCGGGACCCCAAGCACCAGATGTGAACGCTCTACCATTGAGCCACCGCGGGCGGCCCCCTGCTTGGAAGATGTTTTGTGCAGAGTATTAGAACTCTGCTATTATAAAGTATGTGCGTGTATAACAAAAAAAAAAAAAAAATCACAAAAATACAGCAAATTCCGAAAAATTTGATAATCACAGAAAAATCTATGTAACAGAATAGGGTAACCGACCAAAATCGTCATTAGTTTTAATGGCGTTTCTGGGTGTTTATTTTTGTCCCGTATTTTATCTTAGCAAATTCATTTTCACTTGTGCTCAAATATTGATAAAATATTACTATTTTATTATTCGGTGTGGTCCTGTAACCCAGCTCCCTTGTAGGCGAGACAGCACGGTGGGAAATGACGCATACTGTGAAAGTTAATCTTGTACAACATATGTATCCCGAAAACTGCACCAGATTTATGTCCAGGTCATACTTACGAGAGGATATCCAAAAGTTTTAATTATCATAAAGAAATCTTACATATATTTACATGAAACTTTTTGTGCATAATCAGTGTAATTTCTATGCATACTCGTGCAAATATCAAATATGTGTCTAAAGTATTTTCCTTTCTACAACCTGCAGAAGACATTAACTTGCATGATGAACAAAATTGAAGTCCGAAGTGTCATAAAGTTCCTCCATTTGAAGGACAACAATACACTCCAATTCCACGACGAAATGAAAGCTGTCTATGGGGATGAAAGCATCATATGACACGGCTGTGAGGTGGAAGCAGAACTTTCAAAGTGGTCACATGTCCCTCACAAACGAGCCACGAGCGAAGAGACCCTCAATGAAGGATGATCTTGCCACGAAGAATAAAATGGAGGCCGTTATCCTCGAAGACAGAAGATCGACCATGGAAATAGTAATGGTGGAGACTGGACTAAGTTACGGAAGTGCGTGGAGGATTATTCATGAGGAACTGCACATGAATAAGGTGTTTGCGCGATAGACTGCATCTCTTCAGCAGAAAACTCGCCACGATTTCGTCACTACCCACCGGTTAGGCTATGAACTTTTGCTGCATCCATCTTATTCGTCTGATCTGCCGCCAAGTGACTTTTTCCTCTTTCCCCAGATGAAGAAACCACTCCGTGGTCGGCGATTTGATGACAGAGAGGATGCCATTTTCGAAGTTGAACAGTATTTTACGAGCAAATCAGAAGACTTCTACAAAGACAGCTTGAAAAAGGTGAAGAAACACAGGGAAAAAATGTGTGACTCTGCAGGGAGACTACGTGGAGAACTAACTAACTTTGACCAATTACACTAAGTACTGTATTTTTTTAGTTTCATGGTTATAATTAAAACTTTTGGATACTCCTTCATAGAAGCCTTCTTAACAGTAAGGTACGTAGCTCATAATGTAAATAATAAGTAGACATTACATTTTTATGCAAATGCATACAGTATTTTGTTTGCTTATATGCATCTCTGTTAAACTCTGTAAGTGATTCTAACAACAATAATACAGCTAGAATTTAAATTTTATAGTGCATACAAATGCATATTTCAGTGGTTAATGCATCTATTAGTGCTTAATAGCATATTCAGCATATTCTATAAGTTTTATTTCAGGCATATGCTTATAGGATACAATAAACCCAGTTTTGGTTTGTATTTTCAATGCATATAACAGGAACATGACATCCTGCGTGGGAGAATAAAAGAATGCTTAGTTTATTGAAGGACCAATATTATTAGAAACTGATTAGCAGAACACTTACAATTGACAAATCTGATGATAAAAAAATCATTGTAATATCGTGCCAACCCATTAATACAGAAACAAGAGACGCGAGGAATGCTCCTCAGTGAAAGCTTAGCTTTAGTTGATAAAAGTTCATCACGAGCTCCAATCAGTTCCTGGTATATTCGGACGCTCTGTGGAAAAGAAATTGATGGATGTTCTTGCCAGAAACTCCGACTACAAAATAATTGAAGCAATGGGAAAATATCTTCTGGAGTCAGATTTTAACTTGCCAGAAAATACTGATACTACACTCGCTTATGTTGAGAGGCCATTTTCTAGTTACAAACGTCACAAACTGACACTGAAAAAAAAAAGAAGAAGAAGTATATCGTGATATACTCTAAGAATAACTACGGAAAGGAGTAAATACTTAAGAACGATTCTTTTTCTGTATAATGAAAACATGTAGAAAAAATGAGGTTCGTATTATTTCGTGTAAAGTAAATACACTTTAAAATACAATTATGAAATATAATTCGAGATCGTGTTCTCATATCACTATGTTCATTTTAATCTCTCAATTTGTGTTTCAAAGTTAAAGTACACTAACTAAACTAACTAATCCTATGGCCTATGGAACCGGAAGGTTCAATGCCGCGTTCACAAAAGCTCTCCACTGACTTCTATCCTTAGCCAATTGGGTCCAGTTTTTACTTTGTATTCCTATCTCTGCGAGATCCATCTTAATATTGTCCTCCCATATTGTCCTAATATGGTCTCCCTAATGGCCGTTTTCCGATTGATCTTCCAGTCAAGACTTTGAAAGCGTTTCTACTTTCTTCCATTCTAGCTACATGACCTGCCCACCTAAGCTTCCTAGACTTGACGACTCTAACAATGTTGGATAAACCGTATACATTATGTAATTTCTCGTTGTGAAGTTTCTGCCATTCCTCATTCCCGTTCCTCTTGGGTCCGAATATTCGTCTCATGATCTTGTTCTCAAATACTTTCAGTCTATGTTCTTCCTTCAGAGTAAGCGACCATGTTACGCAACCATACAGAACAACAGGAATAATTATCGTTTTACATATTTTAAGCTTCAAATTCTTCGACAGAATTCGTGACAAGAGATTTTGAACCGAATAGTAACACGAATTCCCTGCTTTTAGTCGACATTTAATTTCTTCGTGAATATGATTTTCGTCTGTTAATATTGATCCTAGATATTTGAAAGTATCCACTTTATCAAAAGTATTATTTAATATTTTAACGCACCCATAATTTGCCGTATTACGGTCCCGACGCACTTCCATGTATTTAGTTTTCTCTGCATTTACTTCTAAACCCATGTCCATGCAAGCGTTTAATAAGATCTCTGCATTTCTTTCTATTGTTCTCCTATCATCGCTTTGGTGAATACCGTTCAACTCTAGGCCCTGGTTGCTATCTTTGATTTTCCTTATAGCGTATTCCAGAACAAAGTTAAATAATAATGGCGACAACGCGTCTCCTTGTTTCAGGCCATTTTCGACGTGAAAACTCATGGACAAAAATTTTCCTACCCGGACTTTACTTTGGGATTCATTTAAACATATCTTAATTAATCTAATTAGCTTTCTTGGTATTGCAAGTTTTATAAGAACGTTGTATAATGTTTCTTTCCCAAACGAGTCGTACGTCTGTCTAAAATCAATACATAGTTGATGTACCGGGGTATTGTATTCCCACTTTTTTTCGAGTATTTGGCGAATGGTAAATATTTGGACGATAGTTGATTGATTTCGTCTAAATCCGCACTGATAATCTCCAATAATTTCATCTGCATATAGGGTAAATCTTGAAAATAGAATGTTTGAAAGAATTTTATAGGATGTTGACAGAAGAGAAATGCCTCGATAATTATTACAGTCAGTTTTGTCACCTTTCTTGTGAATTGGAACAATGATTGATTCTTTCCGCTCTTCTGGCAATTCTTCCTTGTTCCAGATAAGGAGAATGAGCTTGTGTATCTTGTTCCACAATTTTTCGCCTCCAGCTAAAATTATCTCAGTCGGAATTTCGTCTACACCAGGAGATTTTTGTTTCTTTAATTTCTTTATAGAGGTTTCTACTTCTATTCGGTTGGGTTCTGGAATATACGGTTCTGCGGTGTGTATCTCCTTTTCTCCACGCACACTAGTTTTTGGTTGCGTGTTAAGCAAATCGTCAAAGAAATCTTTCCATCTGTTAAAGATGCTATCCGTGTCAGTGAGAACTGTACCGTCAGATTTTTTTAATATATAAGCACGAGGTTGATAGCCTTTCTTAAATTCGTTGATTCCCTTATACATGTCCCGGATGTTTTTATTTTTACTATTATCTTCAAGTTCCTTAATTTTAGCTATCAGAAAATCGCGTTTCTTTGATCTAAAAGTTTTGGAAGTTTCCCGCCTGATATCTGCGAAATTTTGTGTAGTTCGCATCGATACGAAACATACGACACAACCCGGATAAGAGTTAAACCTAAACATACTCTCTTGTGTTTTAAAAGTTACTTTCAATGGACCCCTTTACCTCTGGGTTCGCTGACCTTCCAAAATTTACTGTTGACGTCTACAACGGTTTGTTAGAAATGAAGAACATTCATATATTGTCAAATATTCAGGTATTCAACATACAGAGGTAAATTTAACATTAACAGCAAAAGAACAATATTGCTTCAATGCAGCCAAGTTCCAAGATAAACAGGTGGCCAACTTATAGAGTAATAAGTATGCATATCTTATGAGAAAATGCAGGTTGCTTTCCCAAAAGTAAAAGCAGCGAACTTACAGTGTAATAAGTAATGCATATCTTATCAAAAAATGCAGACTGCTTTCTCATAAGTGAGATGGCCAACTTATTGAGTACGGTAATAAATAAGTAAAGTATATCTTATAGGAAAATTCAGGAACATTGAGGTCAACTTACGCAAGTAGTCAAGTTAACAGATTTACTGTATAATATTATAGGTTGCAGTAAATACTTTGGCCAAGTTCCAAGATATACAGGTAGCCAACTTACGAAGTAATAAGTAATGCATATCTTATGAGAAAATGCAGATTGCTTTCCCATAAGTGAGGTGGCCAACTTACTACTGAGTAATACATAATACATATCTTACAGGAAAATGCAGGTTCCGTAACACTGAGTTCAACTTACCAGGTAATAAGTTATAAAAATGAAATGAAATTAAATCTTTAAGTTTTACGTCCTACGGTTATGCTGATTAGGTGATGAAGACGATGATGATGAGATGAGTGAAATGAAGGAATGGGAGGAAACAAGAACCCCGAGAAAACCCATGAGCACGGTGTTTTAATCATAAAATTAAAACTTAAATGAGCGTTTTCTGGCGTATGCTCTTATATACGACCCTAGTATTGAACCAGGAACGATTACTAGTTTGTACACTATTAGTTTTGTGCATAAGTTTAAATAAATATTTGAATAGTACTGAAATTGCGTTTTTATCGTATTTGGAATCTCTAATACGCTGCTTCATTCCAGTGATGTAAAGCGGAAAATTCTCAATACAATCTTTTAGAAATTTTTTCCTTCTTACTAACTACATAACTGGACAACTTGTCCCCACTTGTATTGAACTTATTTGATTCTAAATTTGCAATTACCAAATATTTGATTATAATGGAGTGTACAGTATATCTATGTATGTAAAGTGTAGCACAAATTACGCATTTCAGACAATTTGAAATACTATAAACTCGCAATTATCTGCGGAACTGGGTGGCGTGGCAACAGCAGATAAAACTAATTCCGCGGATAATCCGCAAAATGATTGAAAAAGGACACAAATCACAAATAAAATTTTTATTTGCAGTAGGGTGCCTACACATAATTGTCTTAATAAACAATAGTTTTCTGTATTCAAAAGTTTGTCGGTTTATTTTTCCACACACACACACACACAAAAAAAAAAAAAATCGGCCAAACACTTCTTTATTTGTGATTGAAGTTTGTTAACAAAGTATAATCATTTTTCAGAAAGAATAATCCTCCATAGAAATTAACGTCACTCACATTCAAGAACTCTGTGTTCCTACTCCTAACAAATAGTGATTAGTCTCCCCCCCCCCCAAAAAAAATGAAAGAAAGATGACAGATGACATTTTTTAAAATCGGATAACTTTCATCACTATATAATTTTAACATAAACTTCCCTTTGTGTTATGTTTCTATATTCCACAACTAACCACATAATCCAAACTAATTTCTTTTTGAAGTGAAAAACGGAAAGGCATTTGAATCACTACATTGACAATTGACAAGAGACCGTATCTTAATTTAGGTATACGCCGTCTCAGTAAGTAATGTCATAATACTACAGTATTAATCTTTTTACAAATAAACATCCGTTATAGTAATTTTGTAACAAAAACAACTGCCCTATCTGTGGGTGTGGTCCTGAGTTCAGTTCTCGGTGGGGGTATTTATCTTGCATACAAATCCAAATATTGGTTTGATTTCCTCTTTAAACAATAGTTCCATTTTCATACAGCCTCAATGCTTAAAAGGGGCATTAAGCTCCAACAAGCCAAACTAATCAATACATTTATTCTTAACGTCTAAGTTGAGTTGACTGAGTTTAACGTCCCGTTCAGCAACGAGGCTAATGAAACGTGGACCTACTGATTAACGTGGAATCCGAACCACACAAGCTCCCGCCGGGAGTCGAACCCGGGTCTCCCATGCCAAAGGCGCTTAACGTCATAAATCCATTCGTGTAGCCACTTATAGGAATACACATCACGCTAAACAAAAAACACAGCTTCTATATTATTATTATTATTATTATTATTATTATTATTATTATTATTATTATTATTATTATTATTATTATTATATTAGCTTTTACGATAATAACTTAGGAAATCTCATCCCCGCGCTATCTCAAATAACTCACCAATTAATGGAATCTGACATCTTAAAATAAGGTAAACATTTGTATCCGAGGTGATCACACAAATCCGACTGTTAATTATTCCCGATATTTACAATATACGCTACGAAGAGGAAGAATATTCTAACGACGCCGCAGAAATTAATCTTAATTCGAGCACGTTCATATTTAAACACCTTGTACTCAATACTTTTTTTTTCTTTCTTTTTTTAAGTAATGATTAGATCAAGCAACGGCAATAGAGAGATTCTCGTAACTTTCAGAAGCAAGCAATGTCTATGATTCCGACGAACCTCGGCGCACAGCATCTTCCACACCGTTGAACGAAGCCTATGCAAGGTCGAATAAATGCAGCGCTGTAGCTGCATTTACTGAGCTTAGTAGTCTGACATTAACACCCCAAATGTATATGCACTACAGATTCTACACACTGAAAAACATGCAATTTGATTAAAAGAGTGGTCTGTGTTCAGACCGTCGAGCTGTGCTAGCCCGCATTCCTATAATGAACTCAAGGACGTCTGCTGCAAGATCCATGCCACCAATGGGGCGCTGTTGCCAAGCATCTCGAGAAGGCAGTGTTGCTTAGGCTGCATTTATATACAGCATGCATCAAACCGATCACAGAGTGCACTTGCACTGCTTAAACAAATTTTATGGTCACTAGTTACGTAACTCCCATAAAATTTTTAAATTACGAGCTCCAGTAATAGCCTGCTTGCGTTATGAGAAGGATTCACAACGAAAATTTACCCTACGTGAATTGTAACATAATTTAGCAGTGACGAACTTCTAGTATTATCACTACCACAATTTCCGCTGGGATAAAGTAGTAGGAAATAAGACAGACCGTTTCGTAACTATGGTGTTAAATAATTGAAAAGCACTTCTATTATATATACAATCTACATAGAAAACTGTATTGTCCATAAGCTAATAATAATATACTATTATTAGCATTTAATGTGGGAAAAGGGCTGATTTTTATTCAAATCTACGTTTGCAAAAATAATTTAAAACAAATTTAGTGAAGCAGTCCGCTGGGCTATAAGGCCGGGACTTCCTTTATAAATCTCCCAAAAGGGAGATAACTAGAACTAGAAAAGTGGCTAAACATGAGGAATACATCAATCAATAAAAATCACTACGCTGAACAAAATGATAAGAGGGACTAAACTTCGTGCAAGAGAAATAAACCAAAATATCTCCCACTCGGAAGTATAGGACACTACGTCTATTTTTGTCAAAAATCAGTTTTTATACACCTATGTTTCCTTTTTGGGGGCTCCTATGTTTCCTATACACCTATGTTTCCTTTTTTGGGGTATACAACACTACGTCCTACACCTATTACTAAGGGAGTTAGACGAGGAGGAAAAAAGACAACCAAGTCCACTAATGGGTAGAAGTAAAGAACACCATAAAATCGCTCTCCTGGGGCAGGGATGGGATTTAGATTTCTGGACTTTCGGCATCTAAGGCCATTTAACCCTTCACGTTTTGAGGTATGACATCCCTCGGCGAGAACACAATCCGGGGAAAGGGAAGGAAGAAAGGATTCAAACCCGGGACCGCTCGCAACAGAGGCGAGAGCGGTAGCGACTACGCTACGTGGGGCCACTAAATCGCTCTCCTATAAACTTAGACAAATAAGACACAGTGTCCTAAACCTCCGAGGGGGGGATATGTAAACAAGTAAACCAAAATATTGTTGCTATATTGCGTTGACCACGAGACGAAAAATCCTGTATAATATTGTCTCTTAGTTCTCGTCTCCAAATCGAGACAAAAAGTAATTTTTAATTCGAGACGAGACTATAAATTTCATGAGTGTCATGGGCAACACTAGTTCACCCAAATCTGAGTTCACAAACATTGTTTTAATGCTACATGATTCATAGTATAAAAACTATTATATATTAATAAAATGATTGTGCGAACCGAATGAAGACCATTTATGAACGTTTAAAAAAAAAGACATTACATAATACACTTCAATAATAAATATGGTTTAAATGTTGTTATATCACACCCTTGGTGGACCTCTCGTGACGGGTTAAGATTTTGATAACTTGTAGATGAAATTAAGAAGAAATAAGGGTAAACATTTTGTACAAAATTTTCCAAAATGAGACGAAACTACTACATAATTTACAAGACGAGAAAACCTAATTTCTTGTCTCGTTGTCAACATTCTGGACAGCCGTACACTGACCAGAGGCAGGACAGCCAAGTTAAAGCAAAGGGAGGTGGGATTGGGTGCGGAGAGAGAAGCCTCCCTTGCCTTGGCCGTCTCAACCAGAAAGTTGGAGTTGTCTTTGTCAATAAGTGCTGCCAAAATGTCTTGAGCCGTGGCAAAAATGCGAACTAAAACTCCACCCTCGACACACCCACGCATTGAGCCAATAAGAGTTCAGCTGTTGCTAAATGAGGGAGCTGTAGCGAAAGGGAGTGGCATTCCTTCAGCCGATAGCAGCGCCTAGAACGGAAGACTAGGTGTCAAGTCAATGTGGTATATCTATAGTGTGTGTCTTAACGGATATGCAGTACGAGGCTTTGTTACATTGGTCAAAGCACTGTATCTCAACTCGGCAGTTCTCCCTCTGGTCAATGCACGACCGGTCTAATGCATTACAATAACCACGCCATTTGTAAAATGAAACAGACACTGAAATATATTACCAGGAAGTTTTTCATTACGACACTAACAAGAACACAGTATGGCTAATGAAATACAGACAAAAAAATTATGATTCATTCTTACAACTTTAATTTTGGTTTAACTATAAATTGGTCCAAACAGAAATCATACATCAATTGATAGAGCACATTGTGTTCAACAAAACGTGATTCTTGAAGGGAAATTCTCATGCGTAGTCTTCGAGAAAGCAAAGAAAAACTAGAAAAACTAACTTTTATGACGCTAAAAAGTATGTCGATTGTTGCCAACAATAACTGATATAGTTTTAATTCTACTTAAACATGCTGTTGGTTTGTTTATTTAGTGCAGTGGTTCTCAACTGATGTGTCGCAGTCCCCTAAGGTGTGTCGCGAAATTTTAGAATTCAAAAAACACGAAGAATTTAATAATAATTAGTTAAAATCGAGACAGATTGCACCAGTCAACACTTCCAGTGGTAGCAACAACACTCAGTGCTATACAGAGTCATTATAAAAACTAATTGGTTTGACTATTATATTAGATGTTATTAATATTATTTATAATAATAATATGAAACAAATATGTCCTGAACGTTCCAGTAAAGTGTGTCGTCAGTCAAAGGAAGGTTGAAAACCACTGATTTAGTATATATATGAAGAGTACACGGGAATAACGACCTAAGTCCATTCTTTTGCGCATTTGAGCTGTTATTACCATTTTATACAACGAATAGTGGTCTTACATATAGCAAACTGTATGTTCCGAAAAAGTGACCAATGTCCCTGAAATTTAGCTTTGGAAGGTTCGTGCACTGTGGAAAAACGATCAAAGTTCACAGGTCCATCGGAAAAACGATCGAAGTCCCCAGATTGCATTTCCAGTAAGGGGCCATTCATACTTAGGATGTGACAGAAACATGGGCATAATTAAGTACCCGATCCAAATGTAAAACACCTTATGACTGACGTGAGGTCATTGAACACGCACGAAAAAAAAAAAATTGTGATAGACCTTTCATTGTGATAGACTGTAAGCCGAAATTTTTTTTCGGAAATGGACAACAATTCTTGTCAAGAGATACAAGAAAAAATACCCTTTCGCACAAAGGACAATCTCATAATTCCTTGTGTAGAAGATGGATACACCGGTTCACCTTCGAAAGTCATACTTTGGTCCATATGAAACATACAAAATCATAGAAACCTCTCAATTTCGAGAACTGAAAGTAGATTATTACCCTTAGCCAATAAAGCAGAGACAGCCGACAGGAATTTCCTGTGAAAATTTTGAAGACTTGTAATTCTTGAAACAATTCCGTGGGCCAGAATCTCAACAGTACTTCAGTTCACTGCAAATACGCGAAAATGAGGTAGACAAAGACAGTGAATAAGTTTCAGTAAAAACATCCCCACAAACAAGAGACAAGGTGGAATATTATCTCTATGCATGTATTATTATTTTTTCAAGAAAGGTTATGTAATTTTGTTCTGTAACTGTACTTTTATTTGTAATCATTGTAATCTACATGACTGTAGAATTTAATGAGAAACGAAAACACATTCCGTAAGACAAAAGTCACAAGGTGAAATATTATCTCTATGCATGTATTGTTTATTTAAGAAAGGTTCTGTATTTGTATTCTGTAACTGTACTTTTTATATTTGTAACTGCTGTAATCTAAATGAATTCAATAAAACAGTGTATTACTTAAGAACAGAAAAAAAAAGCGTAATATTGTCGAGAACAGACTAAAAATGGTCCTTACATTTTCAAATTGCTTGTATCTATTTCAAGTAGATTGTATCTATTTTTATCTGTCTTATCCTATTGGTAACATATTCATAACAATACCACACACAGTCTTAACAGTGGCGCGTATATTATGTATATTACTCGTAAAAAAAAAAAAAAAAAAAAAAAAAAAAAAAAAAAAAAAAACGTCAGATTTCCTTATCTGTCGCATAAATTTGTTTTTTCGTACACAACAACTTTGTTTAAAAAAAAAAAAATTATTAATCTACAAACCGCCTAGACTGTCAATCAACATGCTTGAATTTTAACAATCGGGATGAAGGCTGAAGGAAGTCAAAACAACTTTCATAGTAATACGAAATTTTCTAATGTACACATCTCACCAACACATAATAAATAGTAGAGTAATTTAAGTATCTAGTAATAAGTAATATGCGCTTCAAATAGGGATGCGGAACCCCTTTCGTCCTTGTTATGGATATCTGTGGTACCAGGTTCGTTTCCTGGTGGGCCACTTGCTTCCGATACATTCTTGAGTAGTGGTTCGGGTCCCACCTTAAGTCATGCCTCATATAACCTCGATGGTGAAAAGAAACGTTTCGTTTCAATCACCCAACCAACTGAAAAGAATTAAATGATACGTTTCTCAGTCATGATCTGTAGGCCAAAAGTGACAGATTATTAATGAAAAGTTTGACAGAAAGAGAATGCGGGAGGAAAATCAAGGATACAACTTTTTATTCACTGTGTCTAATATTTAATGTATTGTTAACAGTTATTGTTAATGTATTCTATGTTTCAGTAAACCCTGACACCTTCCTCAGCACGTCGGACAACTCACAGGCAATCCATCTAATTTCTCAGAATTTAGTCTTGCACTATTTTGTTAAGATGAAAATATAAATTCACTTGCACTAGATCCTCCTATTTTGAAACTGTTTATTATTGTGACAAATTTACAGTTAATAGTAATTGCATATTAGATGCAATAAATGAAAAAGAGTACATAAACAAATTATTATAAACATGCACCAATTCATCTCCCACGGGAACGATGTTGTCCAGTCCCACTACAAACTTACATGTCCTGGAATCGAACTAGAGACACTACACCAGAGGCAAATGCCCTACCCAGCTGACAAGAGACAATACCATGTTCCATATACAAACGATATATAATATATATATTTATTTTTGTCGCGGAGTGTACAAGACTTTTCAATGAAAGAAAAAGACCGTGTCCTATTTGAACGTGATCGTACCTCAGCGTTAAATCTGTCATGATGCTATCAGACAGCAAATGACATCAATGGGTGAATTTGGAAATTCCACGCAACTAAATTATTTAATAGCAGTTTTCTACCCACGCAAAGACAAGATATTACAAAACGTACTATTACTTGCAGCTTACGAAAATCCGTCCAAGGAACAACGAAAGAAAGAAAGAAAGAAACGAAAGAAAGGAAAAAAAAACAGTTCGAGGAATCCCACGCGTTGAGACTGTTGTCTATTTTTAAACACATCGCATTGACCTACCAGTGCTAAAAGTATGAACAGAGAAGGTACGTCAGTAAGATTGCAACTATTTTTAACAGACATAAAACATGCACCAAAGCGTCACCTCATGTATTATGCTTGTTTATTCAAAAATCAAAAGTTGAAATTTCGAACAACAATATCTAACTTTCACGTGAAACGTAGGTATTATGGTGACTACGTATCGATGTATTTTTGCTAGAAATACAATCCACAAATAAATATATATTTCTTCCCGCAAAATGAAACCTATTAAATTATTATTAGCAAAGACCACCGTACACTTCAGAATCATAAAACATATTTTCTGCGATTTTTTCCAAAACTATAAATACGAGAATCTACCTTCAAGCATACAATCTTCTTCTGCTCGATGTGATCTACCAACTAATATTTGTACAATATTTTAGTTCAAAAGAAATTAAATTTGTATTTGAACAATATTTTAGTTCAATAGAAATTAAATTTATATTTGTACAATATTTGAGTTCAACAGAAATTAAATTTATATTTCTACAATATTTGGGTTCAACAGAAATTGAATTTGTATTGGAACAATATTTTAGTTCAAAAGAAATTAAATTTGTATTGGAACAATATTTTAGTTCAAAAGAAATTAAATTTGTATTTGAACAATTTTTAGTTCAATAAAAATTAAATTTATATTTGTACAATATTTGAGTTCAACAGAAATTACATTTTACGAGTTAATGATAATTTTAGGCCATATCTCATTAACTATCCTATGTATTATTGTCTTGCTACTGTCACAATGAAGAATTTAAAGAAAGTACATTTCAGGATCAGTTTCACCTCAGTAAGTATTATGGTTAGAGGTTTCCGTAGATGCGGATACACGCATCATTATAGCCTTTTGCGGATATATTTTTAGTTCCTTAGCGGATGGCTGATATTGGTAGAAAGACAAGAATACTAGTGATCTATTTTATAAACACAATTAATTACAAAGCCCACACACATAGATCTATATAGAAATTTTCAAATAAGTATAATTGAAAGGGATTTGCTGCTGCCAGTAGCCAATCAGAAGAACGATATCTTAGCTGTTGTATGTATATACGATTGTACAGTTATACTGTATCGCATATTGTCTGATGAAGCCAAAGAGTTAGTTGGCGAAACTGTAACACGTGTTGAATTTTAATGAAAATATATAGTTTTGCTCAGCAAGTAATTAGTTTATATTTAACACACATAAAATAAAAATTCTGTGCACTGGACACCACTGTATGAATTCAATGTATTTTGTTAAACAGAATCCAAATTTAAACCCTAGGAAGATTGATCATGTCAATTTTGTTTTATGCGCGATGTGTGTCCTCCCTATCTAAAATCGCTGAAACTTTTCGCCCATAAAAAAAAAAAAAAAAAAAAAAGACACGGTCAGTCGTCCTTGGGATTCGTAAGTTGGATTCTGTTTAACAAAATACATTGAATACATTTCATACCGTGGGATCCGATACAGAGAACTTTTGTTTTCTTGTATTGCTGTGTTACGCATATCCTGCCTATCCAAAATCGCTTAAGTTTTTCGCCCATAACAAAACATAGGCATGATCAATCGTCCTTCGATTTCGAAATTTGGATTCTGTGTAACAAAATACATCGAATCCATACTTTAGAGTTTGGTGCACAGAACTTTTATTTTTGTGTGTGTGGTCGTTATTTACATCTTGTAATAAAGTATTATTACCCTTCCAGGACAAATAACCATCACAATAAAACTCCGTTTCTTTCGTTCATTATTTTTTTTAAATCTTCTTTTTAACCCTATAATCAACATGTTAATTTGATTTTACGGCAGTTTGTGTGAGGTGGCTTATTCTTCATTCTGGGGGGTCCATTTGGCTTTGTGTTCTGAGCAAAGACACTTACTGTATGTCTTATGACTTATAGCAAACACAATGAAAAAGAATTGGCTGTAAATTCTAATCACCACCATGACAATTTGTTGTCAGAAATATACACTTCAGGGAATCTTAAGTAAGTTGATATGTCTTCCTTTAATTTTGTGTTTCTATTTGCATGAATTCTATTTGCCGTAGTTGACTTCAATAGAATGAATGTTTAGCTTGTATTTTATTTGTATTAGGGTAAATTTGGGTGAATACGGACAGTTCTGATGTTTCTTTCTTTCACAGCTACCCCGCTAAACAAAAATATCCAACACTTCGTCATATTATTTAATGATACGTTGGTATGCATGTACAACTGAAATAGTGGTATACGGACAAAATCTCGCGGCCGAAACATCGCCGCCCAAAATCTCGCCGGCCAAAACCTCGCGGGACAAAATCTCGCCGGGCCAAAACCTCGCGTGGTCAAAACCTCGCCGCCCAAAATCTTGCCGGGCCAAAACCTCGCGGGACAAAATCTCGCCGGGCCAAAACCTCGCCGCCCAAAACCTCGCGGGACAAAATCTCGCCGGGCCGAAACCTCGCCGCGAATGAAACTTTTCTTTAAAATTTACCCAATGTGTTTCCTAATATGCAATTCTACATTACAAATAATAATAATAATAATAATATACAAAACATCGTGTGCGTGGGCTTTCTCGGGTTATTCCCGTTTACTCCCACTTTCTTTATTCGATCATTTCTTTCATCCTGGTCATCTACGTCTCCTTTAACCTGTAGGACATAATCAAGGGACGTCGTAAAAACTCATATATTATTTCATACTTTCATAAATATTATTAGATTTTTGTTAAAATTTTAAGTTTTTGGATGTTCCAAAGTTCACGAAACTAACCTCGTTAGTTGTCATTACTTTCCTTATGCAGACTTTCTTTCCCTATAACCAGTTTAAAAACATCCTGTCGCCCTACCTTCACATTGAAATCTTCTAATACAGAAATATAATTTTCATATGGTACCGCGGGACTTGGTCAAATACCCGTGATACTTCTTCTGAAACAGCGTCTTTTATACCGTCATCCTTATCATCTGTTGGAACATTTACATTTTGGTCAGGCGAGATTTTGGGTATGGCGATATTTTGGGGCGCGAGGTTTTGGCCCGGCGAGATTTTGGCCCGCGAGGTTTTGGCACCGCGAGATTTTGGCCCCGCGAGATTTTGGGCGGCGAGGTTTTGGCCAGGCGGGGTTTTGGCCTGGCGGGATTTTGTCCCGCGAGGTTTTGGGCGGCGAGGTTTTGGCCAGGCGAGGTTTCGGCCTGGCGAGATTTTGGGACGCGAGGTTTTGGGAGGCGAGGTTTTGGCCAGGCGAGGTTTTGGTCCGCGAGGTTGTCGCCGCGAGGTTCTGGCCGCGAGGTTTTGTACCCAAACCGAAATAGTTTTCTTGGAATGGCATGTTAAGAAATAAAAAAATAATTTTCGGAAAGTTGACAAAATCTTTGATTTGCAAATTTGGAATGGTGAATCCAGACAGTAGGTTGGTGATTCCGGACACTGAACTTTGAAGGAAGATATATACATGATAGGTGTATTTTAGCTTACTATCTTGCTACACTAACATTCTAACATGATAAGTACAGAATATAAATACAAATACATGATAAATACATACAAATTACTGTTGAAATTGTAAGGTAAATGCACAGTAGTGTAACTATCACTATAGCGTTTAATCATTAAACATAGTAATCACATTTGTTTCCATTAGAACTACATTGTACTACCTTTTTTTTTCTAATAACTAGGTTATTAGTAAAATGTATATGTGTGCACTGAGACAAGCATTTAGTTTTCTTGCGTTAATGACGTCTGCCAGTTTCGTGAAGCACTAGTCATAATTCAGACACATCGTGCACAGAAAAAGTACAGTTCCTTATCACCTGCCACGCATCTTTCATGAAACCAGGTCATACACATAGTACAGGACACCCAGGAACTGTATATGCTTGATCATGGTGCATAATAATTCTTCCCACAAAATCCACAGTTTTTTTCTTTATCCATACCTTCGATTGTGTTTGAGCAGAAAGTTTGAAAAAAACTGCGTTTTGTGATACTTAATCTTTTAGCAACGTCTCACCTTAGGGATGTGCATTTGCGAGAAGCAACAGCACGAAAAGATATGAACTGTTAAACTGAGGACTCGTAAGGCGATTGAGACGTGTTTTTGGATGAGTCTGACGACACAGAAGAGGAACTGTTTCTAGCTGAAGGTGGATCATTTTCATTCGACAAAAGAAATTCATGTTTCCGAATTTGTTGCGGATCAATTGGGAATATACCAGATGATGTAGTCATTCAGTAGTGTAGAATTTCTGAGCACCTTATGATTAGCATTTTGTAATTTAGTTGTGTTTGTAGATCCTGCTGATCCCTCGGAGTCCATTTATGGCAAAAATGAATAGAGGCCAGAAATAAGCAATAGATCTCACGTACTATTCCACACTTACAAAGTGAAAAGCGAGAAAACAGAGAGTGTTCTGAATCCTCTAAGTTCGTTAATTACATTGTTCGGATTCACCTTAATGTAATAACCATGTCCGAATTCGCCTTTCCCTAAATGTCCGGATTTGCCTGTTTTGAGCACTGTAAATTTGTGCACGCATCGAGCAGGCGCGCGCAAAATAATAGAATTCTTCCAATATGCAACGAGTAAAGTAAGGTCTTCGCTTCGATATATGTCTTAGTTAATCATTTACTGACAACAACTTTCGTGTAAAACCTTAACATATTCCACTAAAAAGTTACATCAGGTCAAAAAACGTGCATGAACTTACTTGTTTCCCCCACCCTCGTAACTACGTATAACACTCTTTGCACTTCCTACTAAGCACTGAACTGTAGGAAGGTACGGTGCTTCAAACAGGCGTCACAACAAGTCTCCACATTACACATGCGAAGAACAGTATTATCATAAGCTTAGGATGTCCGGTTTCAGCGATTGTCTGGAATCACCCAAACTTACTATATATAATAGGATTGTAAGTATACAGGAGGTATTTAGAATTGTTATAGTTGGAACTATGTTTGAAACTGTAATTGTTATAGAAGATCAATATATATAGTGTGTGTTTTATTTCATTGCCTGCGGATGGGGTACGGATTCGATTTTCTACATCTGCAAAGACCTCTAGTTCTCGTTCAGCATCAATTTCTAGATTTACGAAGAAATTCAGTTTTCTCCATTTTCTCGAAGACTACGCAAGGGCTTGTGCACTCATGTATATCATTTTGGTTAGCTCAATAAGATCTATTGATTGGTATGTGTCCCATCTTTGCACAAATATTGTCCCATTTGTCTGTATATTTTGCTCTGCATATTCTGAATGAACACAAAGAATCACATAAGCCAATGGTATTACAATGATCTTCAAGTTGGACATATTGCATTAACTTTGTAAACACTTTTGTTTTGCTAACTTGGTAGAAGGCAAGAGTACAGCCAAATACGCGTGGGATTAAGGAGGGATTTCATGTAAAACACGTTCTCCTGACAGCAAGTATTATCGTGAATAATAATAAAAAAAAATGTTCCTATAAAATTATGGTCAATTATAAATATTTATGGATACAGCTGTTTGAAATGCGAAAAGGCTATTATGAGAGATATCAAAAACAGTGACAGATTTGTCGATTGTATTCACTGACTCTTTGTATAGTATGACATAATATAGGTACAAATAATAAAATGCATAAATTCCGACCATGCTTTCCCAAATGTATACGGACTTCATAGAGAACTTTTAAATGCATCTACTATCTACTCGTACATATCTGCATTCGCATTACCGATAATCCGAATATGTCACCCCTTCGACTACCGGACACGGCCATGCCTTCTCAATACTCAACATACATTCTTGTTGAAGCTGCTATTAATTTTTGAGTTCCATTTAAAACTAAAGTCAGGCCGGTTCTATCATACATATACAACACGTGCATTTGCACGGGGCGGTGAGTTTCGAGGGGCTTCAAAATTTGTCATAACTATATTATTTAAAACAAATATTTTTTGCTGGAAACAGACTTCATAATGATTGTAGTTCAATTTACTGAGCTGACCGTCTATTCGAATACTACATCCATAAATCATGTTTAGGTCGCACTAGATTAAGGTCACATGGATAATGCTAAAGCAAATAGTCAAACAGATTCAAGCATGAATTGCTTGATTGTTATCAAATACAAGAACTTAATTCTCGAACACCTGTCCCATTTAGTTACTTACGGTATCACAGTTTAGATATGAAAACTAGTCTCGGCTTTGTCATAAACAAGTTCCGTGTCGCTAAAGATGTAAACAAGTAGTTTTTTTTTTTTAATTTTTTAACAATGTAAAAGGGTTGCACTGGATTTGCAAACTGATATATTGAGATTAAAGCTCGATATTAAATTGTATAAAAAAGATTACCATTTTTCCTCTGCAGGTGTGTATGCTTTATCTTTCAGTAACATAATAATTATTTAAAGAAAAAAGACAAAACGAGAGTGTATTTGTAGCGTTCATGCCTTTCTGAGTGGGAGTGCTCTTTCGTTGTTCATGATGCGGTAATATACTTAAAATCGTTACTTTTAAGATTTATTTTTCCTAGAAAAAACGGGAGCGACAAATAATGCCACTGCACGTGGAGGTAAATTGCCTAGGGCCGGCCCTAACCAAACTTTTACCAATTTCGTGGACCACAGTTCAAAGAGCCGTAGTAAGATGATATACGTTGAACTGAATATAGACAATTCAGTGTATCAAGACCGAATTCGACAGCATCATTTATATTAGGCATTCTAAACTGTAGTTTCCTATATCTCAGTTCATGCAGATCCTAATTGTATCACAACGCTGGATCAATATTGAGTATTCTATCCAATCGCGAATCGAACCCAAGATCAAGCACCAAAAGTATGTGCAGAAACCATTCCAGTTTAGAAACATTAAGTGAAAAGACAAATATTTAAATGAAAGCTTCGAACTGTAGGACAGATAGTGTATATACACTAAGAAGAAAAAGAAGTCCTGAATGCAGAAAAATACATTACTGTTTTATGTTTAAAATGAAGATCATTCGAGGTTTTTTTTTTTTTTTTTTTTCAAGAGAATGGTTTACTCTGTAATTGTTTAATAGATCATGAAAACAAAATACAAAAGGTATTTAAGGAATCCCGGAGGAGTTTTCGTTGGGTGTAAGTTAATTATGCTTTGGTAGGACAGCATCTGGTTTGTGGATTGAAGTTATCCAGGTACATTGGTTTATTAGGAGTAACTACATGAATGGCACCACATTTCATCGCTGGTTCAAACAGACACGTAGCCAGAACACAAAATATGGTGGGAAGAAACACGGGAATCTTCAGAAAAGCCAGGATACGATGTTGTTTGGTTGTGCTGTTAAAATTATAAACAATTAATAAGGAATAATTCATATAATTACCACTCGAAAAACTGCAGCAGTGTCATCTACCGTAAGATTAAAAGCCTACGTGCAAAGATCCCTCGCACCAGGGGTAAAAGTGAGAGGGAACACGGGAGAACGCCGTCCCACCGCTTCCAGAAAATATCCGTGTCATTCCCCCATTTTCTAAAAAAATAAAACGGGCAAAGGCAGACACGGGGAACAGCCCCACCTTTTCAGATCTACTTTTACCCCTGCATCGCACCATCGATTGTATGGTTAAAAATAAGCTCTTCCATGTAATTTTGAGTTGAGTTGATTTTGAGTTTAACGTCCCGTTCAGCAGCGAGGCTATATGAGACGTGGACCTACTGATTAACGTGGAATCCGAACCACATGAGCTCCCGCCGGGAATCGAACCCGGGACACCCACGCCAAAGGCGCGTACGCTAACCGCTTAGCCACGGAGGAGCTCCCATGTAATTTTGAGTTCCACACACTATCATGCCCTTTTGACTATTGAGTTTTCAGACCGTTTATTTCAGATGTATTGAATAAAAGATGCATCGCTTCCAGATTTGGAATATGTAACGCCATTATTCTAGTTGTTAACAATTGTAGATCCGAACTAAGGAAATTTCTTATTGCAAATATTGATCCAGTATTATCCCCTACATCATTTTACGGTTATCACTCTCGAGGATGAACTAGGTTCGATTTCCTCTACGAGCATTTGTAATTCGAACCTCACTAAAGTAATTATCTACATCCACATCATATATTGATTCGGTTGCCAAAGGGTCCAAACCCGAAACTTACCATGTAGTGCAGTCGATAGATATAACTTTTAATCAGGATCGTATGCAAGAAGGAGATATCTACGTACCGGTATTAACACTTTACCCTTACATAAACTTAACACAAACACATTATGAGTCGAGAAAGAATGAAATTTGAAATTTCAACGGACCATTTTCTTTTAGCAAAATTTTTTGCGTAATTACACTCAAGAATAGCTTCCTGAGATGAAAATTACTTGCTTAACCCCCGAACTAACAAATTTAAGCATAGATTTCAATGTATGTTACAAAAACAATTACTAATATAACTTTTAAAAAGTTAGTAAAGTAACTGAAACTAACGTCCTACGAAATACCCTGTAAACTAAAGTAGACAGATAATAAAAGCTAAACGACGAAAGTGTCGGTAAAACGAAGATAATACAAGGAAGAGGTAAGATCCCACGGAAACCCACTGTTATCCCCACAACCTCCCGAGACACAGGACTGAACTAGGGATCCTTACAATGGAATTTACCCGTACTAAATCTAATCACATTGATATTAATAATAACAAACTACCCATGCCCTACCCTTGTGTGTGTCTACCTTATGGAATTCGTGCAAGTAACAGATTCATATCCTCTGAAGCAAAATTCTTCCAAAACCAAATTTCGCACATTTATGTCCAACGATTTCGAACCAACATGTAATAATCCCTTATTTCTCTAGAATGGAATTTCAAAAATTCATGTAACGACAAAATGGCGAATTCTCTTTTCAATAAGACAATGTTCATTGTTGCCAACTTCGTAATAGCATTCATGTATTGAAATATTTCATATGAATGGATGGGTGAAGCTTGGCGTACTACTGTCATAGTTTGTTTCCGGTGGATTCCAAAGAAAAGTGCTTATGTGTTGTGTTGTCCTATGAACATTATAATGGAAGACAGAATTAATATTTAGCTATCTAAATTCTCCAAATAAGGAACTTCAAAGAAAAAAAAAATAGACTAAAGTTAAGGAAACCCACTTTCTTCGTGTTCGTGTTCCCCACGTTCGTCTGTACTTTTGTTTTCCAACAAGGACAGGTTTCATTTGGAGATGTTTTGTACTTACTTTCTGTATCCGTTCGGGAGGCATAAAATCTCACGCTCTACTTGATCGATCACCATTAATTTTGGCCAGAATGTAGAGGATCACAAGTTAGGAATCGAATTCGTTGATAAACAGGGCCGGATTTAGCATTTTGGCGCCCCTAGGCCCAATAATTTTTTCCGCCCCCTAGTCTGGTTAAAGTTACTTTCCTAAAACCCTATATTAAAAAATTATATCAGGCCTATATGTTAATTGCTTAAACACCACTCCACGATTCAATTTTATCATTGCAAGTTTTTTGAGGAATTTACTTGGTTCTGGGCTTAACAAAATACCGTTAATGTATTAACAAAAGATTGGTGAATAACTTTCGTTTTGTTCAATTTAGCCATTTGGGCAAATAAATAAAATAACTCTGTAATACATTATAAAATCTCAGTTTTAATCTCAGAAACACAGCTTACATGAAGTATTTTGATAACGTGACACAAAAACTTCAAAAACCAGAATGCTTTATTAGTCTGATTTTTTTAAATCAATTCAAAAAATGTGTTAAGTTATGGCTTTTTACTTTTATTTCTAGATATTTTTAATTTTTTTTCTCTCAGCCGTGCGCCCCCTGGGAGCTTGCGCCCATAGGCCCGGGCCTACCGGGCCTATTGGGAAATCCGGCCCTGTTGATAAAGGTGAGCCATTCACAAGAAGTGGTGGAAATGAACCATTTCCGACTTCTACAATGATCACTAGAGACCGAATATTAGGCAAAATGTCTATTCTTTAATATTAAAGATACGATCAACGATAACGTTTTAAAGTTTATATGGGGTTTATAATTGCAATTTAAGCCAATTTTGCCTATTTCGCCCCTTCCTGCCTAAATAATTGCTTTAGTGCCTAATGTTGGCTATTTTATGCATTTTCTTCAAAATAATACTTTATTGGGAAAAAATATATAATTTAGTATTTCAAGAAACGATTTTGCCTCTTCCGAGCAATATAAGTACTGTTTGTAGTAATAAGATGCCGTAAAACTTTGGACTCCTGTGTGTACTGGTAAAAGTGTATAAAATTTGGACTTACATGTAGTGATAAAGTGCTATATAGAATCTATTTACCAAATATACATGGAATACATGTCACGCTTCGTAAGAAGATATTAACAAACAGGTATGTTTCTATACTCTTCGAACATTACCTATGACTTGAATTTTTTAGAATAGTGTTGAATATTTACCTTCATTACTTCGAGTTACATTTAGTGCATATTTTCCAAGTTTTCAATGCCTAGACATCCGGTCTGCAATGATCACAATGAAGTAAAAATAGTAGTTAATAGCGAGAAGAGGTTTTCTGCAATCCATTAAGAGACCCACGAATTTATTTCATCACAATCTGTAACTTTACTAAAACCGGAAGTAGAAATCTATAACTTCCGGTTTAATATTGAAATACATAAAGCACAACTGGTGAGAAGCGTTTATTTCAAGAATCGATTTTGCATTCTAAGAATAGATAGCATCTTCTCTCTTAACGTTCTATTCAAACCGGAAGCGCCAGAAGTCAGCCACTTCCTGTTTCAATATTGACAAGAAGCTTTTTTTTAAAAAAAAAAAAAAAAAACAATTAAGCGTCCCAGGAATATATTCCATCTCTACTAAAGCAAGAAGTGGCAGAAATATAATACTTCCAATTTCAATATTAATTCAGAAAATATCATGCCACTAGTATATCTTAAACATAATACAAATCGTTTATTTTAGCAATACTTAAGTTGTGAGTGGGGAGTAGAGGGTGAGGAGAAATGACCTGAGAGAAAGCTGGCCTCCAATCTCCCCTCATGTACGTCATAGTTTAGTTTTCGGGTTGGGAGTGATGAGCAGGGAGAAATGCAGAGAATTGTTGATGAGCTGTCGGCGGCAGAAACTTCAATTTCACGAAGTTCCAAACTGTGACAAACCAAATTCCTTCACGTTGTGTACACCGTAACGCTGGTAATTTCCTATAGCACAGTATACAAAAGTTACGTATACTCTCCCCACAAAACATAATTAAGAATTGTTTATTGACTACTGTGACTACTGCGAAAAAAAATACAATAGGGCTTGGATAAAATTCCATTATAGATCCAAGTCATACTGTAACCTATTATACGTTGACAATCTACCACTATTTACTGCCACAAATGATGCAGACAGGAGCTCTGTTCGGAAATAGAATATAAGCTTTCATCACGCAAAGGACAGTCCAAGCGGACTGTTGACAAATCGAGAAATGACATGCGACAATCTATATGTTCCGGTGAAATTCTTCACGCATCTGCGGACTGCGGTTCGAATCAAACCATTGTACTTATCACTGTCATTCGCAGCACGTACGGCATTTGTCATCACGAAACTGGGTTAAAGTCTAGTACGGCGAAAGATACAAACAAAGCTTCGTATTCAGTGTTTAATATGAAATGATACTACAAGAATGGTACGAAAAAAAAAAAATGAATATTTACATGCAGTAAAAATCTTGGAAGACGTAACTTAGTGGCGTCTCATAACGTACGATTTTTGGTAGTTCACAGCCGTTAGAAAATATAATTTCTATGATCGGTTAGTATTTTTAACACTCTTGAGAGACAAAACTATCAACTAAATTAAACATACATATTTATTAATAATGAAAGAGTACCTATTCATAACAAATGTTCCATTTTATTAGCATATAAAATTAATTTTCGTGTTCTTCTGAAATGAAAGGAAATAAAATCTAAGTTTTACGTCCTACGATTATGCCGACAGGGCTAAAGGAGATAGTGATGAGAAATGAATGAAAACCCACGCACATAGTGTTTGTCAACCACAAAGTTCACTTGGCTCCTGTTCTTCTGGTCAGCAAAGTTGTCTATAAGTTTTTTTGTTGTTGTTGTTGTTTTTTTTAAGTCTAGTATATTGATTACCATTTTTCTCTCTGTTGATGTTATATAGCTAAATTCACTGGGATAATTCTGAACTATTGAATTCCTTTATTTTCTTTTACACTCTTTAATATGGTAGAAATTCCTATTAAAGAGTATAAAAGTGGGAATCGGAATACAATTTTCAGGGGTTTTGTCCTGCGTCGGCAGGTTCATAAAGTTCTCATGTATTTCTACGGATTTGTCATCAATTTCACGACGATACATGTGCATAGTAATACTAGCTGCACTAGACCCGAGATGTCTGTCGTCTCTTTATTATATATTAAACTGTCAAACATGCTGCTTTTTAAACTTTCTCTACGATATGTTGAGTCTCTTCGTTACGCCCCCTCACCCCAGTTTTTTTTATTTTAGTGAATAACTTGGACAATGAAGAATACTAAAATGTAGAGTAAACCTATGCAATATCTACAAAAAAAAAAAAAAAAAAAAATGCTATTAAATAAGAAAGCGAGCCAGGTAGTATCTACAAAATGCTATTAAATAAGAAAATGAGCCAGGTAGTATCTTATCTACAAAATGCTATTAAACAAGAAAGTGAGCCAGGCAGTATCTACACAGCGCTATTCAATAAGAAAGTGAGCCAAGTAGTATCTACAAAATGGTACTAATTTTCAGAAATATAGTTTCTGAAACTTTAATATAACTTCCAATTATCCGTTTTGTACTGCAAAAGTGCTCTGCGTAAAAAAAGGCGCGTAAACATACTGCACATATGTGTGTATTACTCATTAATATACAAGTGCAATATAGTGATATCGGGAAAATACGTTTTGTAAAGGATGTATCTTCCATATGGTTTCTTATTAACTCAGTAACTGTTATTTTATTGACAGCATACTGTATTACCAATTTCTTTTTTGCATTTACTCGAAACATAGTTTTCTCCTATGTGCTCTTTCTACGTAATCGCCTCAATTGTTAAATTCAAGTGGCCATATCTCGAAATTCTTTAACGTCTGACACACGAAATTTGGTATTTTAGACTCCCCACTTAAAATACTCAAAGGCATGTTTAATCTTTTTTTTTTAATATTTACCCTAGAAAGGAAGAAAAAGGCGGGAAAACCGGTGGTAGTTGGAATTGTTGTAATAAGACGGTCATATCTCCAAATCCTTTAAGATTAGAGACGTTTTAAGGATGTGGAGGTCTGGGGGCGAAATTCCTAGCTAGCCGAACACTAGTAACTAACATATGGTGCTTGATCACAAAAATAAATAAATAAAATGCAAGTCTGCAACTATCGAAATCACAATGTTTATCACAATTGCTAGTTTCAGGGAAAATACAGATTTAAAAATTCACTTGCGCTGGAGACTGATATCAGCACCAGTAGTTGTACGAAAGACAATTTCTTGTCTTTTCTGTGTGGTAAAGTACGATGTTTCAATTTTACATTACCGTATTATTCTTACCTAGGCGTAATACAAGTTCGGTTTATTATACTTCTTTTTCTTTAATAATTTTTCGGTAAACATAACGGTTGATATATAAAGTTTTGTTACTTGGCACTGGCGCAAATTCCGGGAGGGGAAGGGGGCATGTATATCCAACCCTGAAACTGGGGAGACTGTCCCCTCAATAATCCGATTTGAAACATGTTTTGGGGGAGAAATGCGATGATTTGTGTCCGACTGCCACTTCATCTACATTGCCTGATATGTAACAGTTTCACCTCAGAAATCAGATTCATTTACCGTAATATGAATCGCATATCCCCCCCCTCTCAAATCTGCCCGCCTCCCAATGCTGAAGCCAACTCTGCTCCTCTGATCCTCCATAATATTGTTTTTCAACTTCATAAATATTTTGAAAGTCGGTTTAAAAAAAGAAAGAAAAGAAAAAGAAAATGGTATTACCCGTCCTCCAAATGTTGAGGACAGATTTGCGCCGATGCTACTTAGTGTTCTTATAATGTCTGAATCTACACAATCTGTCTGTATCTACGTATTCTAATATAGTATTGCCCTCTAGTGCTAATTTTCATGGTTTCCGTTCCTCGCCAACTATGACCAGGTTAGAAGCCATGAAGTCTACTCGTGCGGTAGCAATTTGGTCGTAAGAAGCATTAAGTAAAAATCAGTGGTTAATTTGTGCTACTATTTTGTGTGGATACGATATAATTCATTATTCTGTATGACAGGACTCTCGACTGAAAATATTTAAGGGAAGATATTAATAAGATTATTGGTTTTGTATTTGTAACTGTGTGTCGCCATTAGACGGATTAGTTCGACCACATGCTCTACGTGATCCAACAAAAAACGTAAGTACAGAACTCTTCTACTATATTATTTAACTAATTGCTTTTAGCTGCTGTTTGCTTGATAAATTTATACATACCTTTCTCTCTCTTTTTTTTTAAAAAACCTTCGGATACCCAAGGGGGAGGGGTACAAATGTACCTCATGCATATGTTTTAGTGTATGTTTTATGTCAGACACCCGAGGTTAACTAGCGTTCTTTATATTGTTGTCCGTACTCTTAGGAAACCATTTTTTCAATAGCAATGGTTATAAGATCTGCTTACGTTATGTGTCTAAAACTACACTGGGGTACATAATGTACCCTCCCCCTTGGGTATCTATGTTACCATATTTGTCTCAAGTATTTTTATTGTTGAATTCTATTAATGTAAAAAGCAAAATAAAAAACATGCAATATCAGAGAATATTGCATTCATATTGCAATACTGCAATCCTTCCTGCCACAAAAATATTACAAAATTAATACAGTTTTATAGAGTATAAACAAATTTCCGTTTCGGTAACCTAACATACGTAAACTTATCGTAAACTAACCTACACTAATAAAGCCAATATAACTTAACAAAGAACAGCCCAACATAAACTCACATATCAATACTATCGATGCCGCAAATAAGGATACTCCTAACTACAAAAAAATTGCATTGGGGTACACTTGTACCTCTGTTGGGAATCCGGAGTTACAAAATATTACGAGAATCCGAGGGTTAAACTTGCTACACGTTTACGTGAATTTTTACCTGTTGTATCATGAGGCATTTCTAGTTCGTAACCCGTTTTGATGTTCCATCGAAGTACAACGGAATGTTAATACGATAATCTGTTAAGGATATATAATAATAGTAGTAATTGAGAATTGGTATCTTCTATTGAGAAAACTGTTATATTTAGAGGCTGTAGTTGGATTGTTACTTTCGTATCGTTAATTTTTATTGAAACTCTTTTTGTTAAAACATACATACATTCTCACAGTAATTTTTGAAATTATTCTTTAAGGTTGGTTTAAAGAGACAAGTTTTGTCGATAGATGTCACTACAGTCTTCGTATCTCTCTCATGTATATTTTTACATTTCACGAAAATTCACGATCTCTCTAACAAACTTCAAATTTTAAGAGAAGGAACTGTATAACCTATCGAAGGCAACAATCCGTGCCAATTTAGTTAGAATTTTCTTCATTGCTGAAATGGCTTAATTGTTGAAATTGGATATCCAAATCTTTAACAATATACTATTTCAACAAAGAAACTTCTAAATAAAAAAAGCGGCACGGATTGCTGCCTTCGACAGGTTATGAAGTTCCATCTCTAAAAATTTGAAGTCTGTAGTTGGAAATTTGTAAGAGAAATTGTGAATTTTCGTGAAAGGTAAAAAATACATAAGAGATGTACGAAGACTGCAGTGACATCTATCGGCTAACTTGTCCCTTGAAACCAACCTTAAACGAAAATGGTAGTAAAACCTCAACTCATTAAATTTCAAATAATATTTGGTCTAGGAATTAATTCGTGCGGTTGGTACGCACACATTGAAGCTGTAGTACAAACACAAAATACATAAATACCTTAAGAAAAATATTGTCCATCGCTAGCCACCACTTTCGCCCATCTGTCAGGCAATGTACGGATTCCGTGGCGAAAGAAGTCCTCATCCTTGGAAGCGATCCAGTCAGAGACCCATGTTTCGATATCTTCTGAAGAAGTAAACCGCTGTCCAATCAAATCGTTGTTCATGCAATCGAACAAGTAGTAGTACGAAGGAGCAACGTCTGGTAAATACGGCGAGTGGGGTAAAACTTCCCATCCGACATTTTCTAAATAGGTTTTGACCGGTTTTGCGACATGTGGGCGAGCGTTATCATGTTGAACAATAAGTTTATCATGTCTGTTCTCCCATTCTGGTCGTGTTCTGGCCAGAGCTTGCTTCAAACGCATTAATTGTCGTCGATAACGTTCTCCATTCATAGTTTCACCCGGTTGCAGCAGCTCATAGTACACCACACCTTTCATATCCCACCATATGCACAGCATAACCTTTGCACAGTGAATATCTCGTTTTGGTTGTGATGGACCTGGTTCACCTGGTTTCACCCAGGCCTTTTTTCGTTTAGGGTTCTCGTAATGGATCCACTTCTCATCACCCGTAATAACTCGATGCAGAAACCCCTTTCTGCTCTGTCGTTGAAGCAGCAATTCGCAAATGGTTTTTCGTCTTTCAACGTCTCTGTCTTTCAATTCATGTGGAACCCAATGTGACATCTTTTGAATCATTCCCATGGCTTTCAAGCGTTTGGAGACTGTTGTTTGATCAACGCCTAATGCTGCTGCAAGTTGTTCCTGCGTTTGACACGAATCCTGCTCGAGCAATGCTGTCAATTCTTCGTCTTGAAATTTTTTGGCTGTCCAGCTCGCTCTTGGTCTGCCAAGCCGAAATCACCACTTCTAAACCGTGCAAACCACTTCTGACACGTTCGCTCAGCTAGAGCATGGTCACCATACACTTCCACCAAAATACGATGACTTTCAGTCACACTTTTCTGCATGTTAAAGTAATGCAGCAGGACACCCCGCAAAAACACTTTATCAGGCACAAATTGCGCCATGTTCACTTAACTACAAACTGGTGTTGTTGACGCTTTAATCCACTGCCCTATACTACGAACGATACGCGATGACAGGGGTTTGCAACACATGTGTGGATACACGGAACTGTGGGACGCTCCGTTCGTTGCGCCATCTCTTGTCCACCCGCACGAATTAATTCCTAGACCAAATAATTAAATAATAGGTGTATTTTTTATTACTATTAAACACACTTAACTCATTGTAACTGGTGTGGGGAAAACCTTTATTGTAACATACGAGGGTAAGTCAAAAATTATCAACAATTTTGACATAACTTCTTACATAGTTCATCCTGACTTTTGTCCTCATTTACTCTATTGTTATGCTCTTGTGGTCATGCTACGAAAGTTTTATCCTAATTGCTCCGTTTGTCTTCCTTTTATTGTACATAGATCATGGTTGATCCATTGAAAGTTTGCACCAAAGAGGAACAACGAGCAATGATCCGGTTTTTGTGGTTGGAACGTGTATCAGGGGCCACAATCCATCGAAGACCTTCGGCACAATAAGAGAACAATGTTTTGCTGCAACGGAGTGTCTATGAATGAACTGATAAATACAAAAAAATGGTCGCAGAATTGTTAAGAGTCTTCATCCCGGCGAAATTAAAATACCGCTAATTTTACAGTAATTATGTGATATCTTCAAATAGATAAAAGATAATCGAAATGTGGAACAAGAGCGCCCTACACAATAATATTTTACATGAGAAACCGTTATTACGACTCACTTATCTGCTTTCGATTTCGAGCCATTTTGAGATTCGGCATTTATTTTCGCGTTTCTAAACAGCTGAAATTGGAAAGCCACTAGGTGAGTTGTGATAACTGTACCTCACGCTAAATAATATTGTCTAGGGCGCTCTTGTTCCATATTTCAATTATCTTTTTGAAGATATCACATAATTACTGTAAAATTAGCGGTATTTTAATTTCGCCGGGATGACGACTCATAAGCACGAAGAAGGAGTCAGCCGACCATCTGCAACCACAAACGATGACAACATTGAGCGTGCACGTGACATGATTCTGTTAGATAGACGAGTGACTATTGACAACGTGGGACATCGCCTGGAAATTAGTCATGGTTCGTGATACACCTTCGACTACAAAAACCGGATCACTGCTCATTGTTCCCCTTCGGTGCAAACTTCTAATGAAGCGGCCATGATCTATCTGCAACAAAAGGAAGACAAATGGAGGAATCAGGATCAAACTTTCATAGTATGACCAAAACAGTATAAGAACAAAATAAACGAGGCTAGAGGTCAACATGAACAATGCAAGAAGAGTTATGTTAAAATTGCGGGTAATTTTTAACTTACCCTCGTATATTAACAATCTGTCTGGTAACAGGTATGTTTTGTTGATTTCTAATTCACTCCAAGATAAATGAGGATATATAGGTCCATCGTCATATATTTGACCCGGAATGGGTCAATCAATAGTTGGGAACTCTAGGGGAGCAATCGCCGAGGTGACAAAAATGTATATACGGTCCTGCACCTAAGAATGGTCTTGTATCCTCAATAAGAGCTATAGATCTAAGGCATTAAGGCTGGTTTAAAGGGACAAGTTTTGCCGATAGATGGCACTACAGTCTTTGCATCTCTCCCATATATAACACCGTGTGCGTGGGTTTTCCCGGGGTTCTCCCGTTTCCTCCCACTTTCTTCACTCCACCATTCCATTCATTGCTCATCATCACCGTCTCCTTTAGCCTAACCGGCATAACCGTGGGACGTAAAACTCAAAGATTTCATTTCATTTTTTTCTCTCCGATATATTTTTTTTACCTATCATGAAAATTCACGATTTCTCTTATAGATTTCAACCTACAGACTTCATTTTTTTAAGAAAAGGAACTTCATAATCTATCGAAGACAATAATCCGTGTCGATTTTTCATTTAGAATTGTCTTCATTGTTGAAATGGATAGTCAAACCTTTAACAAGGGAACTGTTTCAACAATGAAAAAAATTCTAAATAAAAATATCGGCACGGATTGTTCCCTTTAATAGGTTATGAAGTTCCTTTTCCAAAAATTTAAAGTCTGTAGGTTGAAATTTGTACGAGAACTTGTAAATTTTCGTGAAAGGTAAAAAATACATAGGATAGATACGGACTGTGGTGACATCTATCGGCAAAACATTTCTCTTTACACTAACCTTAAACAACAGAGCATTTGATATTAAAATCTATCGGTAGATTAGAGTTCCCTATCAGACAAGGGTTTGAAACTGTCTCGTCTCGTCCCATCTGTATTAAAAAAAGGTTATCCAAATTCATTGCAACCAGTTAGGAGGAAGGTAAAAAATAAACTTATCTGATCATCTGTGATGGGAAGACCTCCACAATCTCAAACCCTCTTTTCTGAGAAAAAGTTGCTACTATGAACTACAAAAAGAGGAGAGAAGACGTATGTGGTCTTTGTATGTAAGAGGGAAGATTGATTCATATCTACAAGAGGAGCAGCCTGCTATATCTGATTAAGCATTTTCCCCTTTGAATCACCCGCCTATAATTCATTTCAAAGAGGAATAATAATTTTATCACTATACGGTTAACGCAACATGACAAAATGCCCACCACCTAACATGTTAATTGACTGTTCATATTTATTTCAAATAATTAAATTGAATTTCATTTAGAATTGGTTAGGCAATAAAATACTACCTTCAAATGCTTTTCAAAAATATTCCTCTTAAACTCAATTTGAAATAACTAAACTCAAATAAAACTCAGAAAATACAAATGATTCCTCTGCACTTCAATGCACTTTTTTGTTTGGAAGGAAGCTGTTTGCTACATCCAAGCGTGCAGAAAGCAAGCAATACCAATACCAATAATAATAATAATAATAATAATAATAATAATAATAATAATAATAATAATAATAATAATAATAATAATAATAATAATAATAATAATAAATGTACTGTTATTTACACTTAGTGTATCTTTTGTACATTACAAAGGTAGACTGTCGCGTGATATGGGTCAAAATGTTTGATATACAATAAAAGAATGATAAAGAAAATTTGACATAGCGAAGTGAAATTGAAATTACAACTACACATATATAATATTATGAAAGCATTAAGCCTTATTTTGACATTCTGCATACCTTTCTATTGAACTCCATAGACATTGAATTGATTTCAAGAACAACTTGGCGAAGATGGAACACGTTTTTAATGGAATGGTCCCAAGTCAACTCATGGACTAGGGTGTATGTAGGCCATTCAATTGAATCCCGACGCTCAGTCGTTTTTACACTGATAGTCTGTCACTTCTTCAATCACAACATAATAGCAGTCAATATAAGCAGCTTCAGAAATAATGACAAGAAAACCTTCATGACCTGTGTGAAGACCAACACCTCATTTTCGTCAGTTTTAGACCTATCAAACATGTTTCACTGAAATTAAAATGGAAGGAGTGTTTGGGAAAATCCCATAACAAACAATCCAGAGCTTATATCTCAATCTACGAGGCGTGTTTTTCAAGTACGTACCGTTGAAGTTCGCATGCGCGCTGCGTACCTACATCTGCTGGCAACCCACAGACGTCATTACGGAAACATTCGACCGTGTTTACGTTGGTTTGTAAGTAGTTAAAATGCCTCCGCCAATTGAGAATCCCATTCCCCAACTATGAAATGCGCGCTGTGATTCGTTTTCTTAGTGCTAACGGCGTGAAGGTGGCTCAAATTCATCGCCAGATTAGTGAAGTGTTAGTAAGCAATTCTTGTTTGACTACACTACTTCTTGCATATCTCATGTGTTCCTTAATTTTGGTAGTGCTGTCGACATAAATATGATGACCTGTGAACTTAACTATCGAAACAAGTAACAAAAAAAAAAAAAAAAAAGTGCTCTTCTGATATTATGCAAAGCGTTAGTCCAATACTTCCTTATGAAGTCCGTAAATAGAACACGTGATTTATAAAGACAGAAGAACCAATCGTCCAGCGCGGTCAGTCGTGTTGTGAGCAGTGTCACAGTGGAATGTAGGCGTCAAAGGAAGAGCAAAGAGGTGTTGTTCGTTTTCTGACGGCGGAAGGAGTAGAGGGAACGGACATCCATCGAAGAATGTCACAAGTGTACGGTGAACACTGCATGTCCCAGTGACACAAGCGCTTCAAGGAAGGATGGGTCTCATTAACCGATGATGCACGTTCTGGAACACCACACCGCATTACCGATGACATCGTCCAGCTAACTGATGCATTCGTTACCAAGGGCCGCAGAATTACAGTGAAAGCCGTAGCCGCCGAGGTCAACTTGAACGTCGGAAGTGTGCACACCATCAAGACAACTAGCCAAACTGCGCTTGCAATGGGTACCCCACAGTCTTCAACCACACCAGGAAGCATGTCGAATGATCCACTGTCTTGATCATCTGCCAGGAAAGAGAATCGAGTTCCTGGCACGAGTAGTGGCTGGAGATTAATCTTGCTGTCATCAATTGGAACCAGAATCGAAACGACAAAGTCTCCAGTGGAAGCATCCCGATTTATCCAAAAGAAAAAAGAAAAAAAAAGAAAAAAAATGCCCCCTACTGATAGACTTCCTGCAGCACGGGACAACTGTGAATGCCCAGCGTTACGCGCAAACATTAACCAACCTTCGCTAAGGGATTAAACCAAAACGACCCGGCAAGCTCACCCGTGGGGTTCCCGATCTCAGACGGCCAACACAGTCATGGTAGTCGTGCAGAAATTCAAGTGAGAGGTTCTCGGTTATCCTCCATACAATCCAGACCTCTCTCAGTGCGATTACGCCATTTTTGGTCCCCTTAAAAAAGGTTCTGACGGGCAAACGTTTCACCTCCGATTACGATGCCCAGCAGTACGTTCGGAACTGGTTTGCAGCCAGCCCAGGGAATTCTACGAGACAGCCACTCACCGAATTGTGCCGCAATGGGACAAGTGCCTCAAAAGCCAGGGCCAATACAGTGAAAGCCGTAGCCGCCGAGGTCAACTTGAACGTCAGAAGTGCGCACACCATCAAGACTGAACTAGCGAAAGTGTGCTTGCAATGGGTGCCCTACAGGTAAGAGTTTCTTTTTCTCGGCCTCTGGCTCGTTTCGTTTTGAACGCTTCTTATATATTTCAAGAATTTTGTTTACATTTTCGGAAATCCATCAATGAATTAAATGAACAGAATTTACACTCGGTTATTACCAATAAGGTAGGGGCAAGGGATAACATCTGGTACGAGATTCGAACGGTGACACCAGCTACCTTCAGGGATATGCAACGTGCTCAGTTGTGTTTGGACGTTTAGGGAGAGCATTTCCAGCACCTCCTGTAACAACCTCATTTCACTTCATAGGTATCAATGAATGTTTTATTTCCTCCTGTACTTTTTTTTTAAGCCAATATTTTCCGGGGCTACCTACGAGTGGGACACTCTGTATATACAGTATTCATGAAAATAGGCTGGAAGCCAAGCCTGTCTTTATAAAACAAATTATTATAAAATTTGAAAAGGAGGGACCACGCTGATGTAACGAATACCAGTGATGATATCTACGTAGATAATTTTAAGTTTTCGTGCATAAAGTTTAATACAAAATGTTTCAAACTTTATATTAGTGTCTTAGCACTTCGTAGTACATACAGCAGTATTGATTTCGTGTATATATGTCGTATATCACTTAAGTATGTACGTAGTAAAATAGTTGTTACTGAGGAGAAAGGCCTAGATATCTAACCTTATAATACATTAATTTATTATCTAATGCAATCTGTGAAAATACTTAATAGTAGTTTTGCATGAAGTATTATGCATATGCATACATCAATCTATGTCCATGCATTCGCAACTTTACTTGTATTAATTTTGCCACACACACCCCTAATGGAGAAATCGAGCTTCCTCCTTTTTTAATAATGAAGACAGAAGGAAAAGGTTAATATATGAGATGTGAAAAATATACTGTTCCACAGCTTGGAAAGTAATACAAAATGTACTGGTTAGACCATGTTCGCAATTTACAAATACATCTCTCCTCAACAACAACATGAGCACCACTTGCCAAATTTTCTATCCATTTAATGCTTGTAACCATGACGTAGTTCAAATACTCCGTTTTTTAGGCTTCCACTATCGACAAATATACAACCAAAACATCATGATATTATTAATATACTGTTATAATCACGTTAAGTTCCTTGTACGTCCTAGGGAAGTATATTCTAGTAACTTTTTACCTCGCTCGCTTAGTGGTAGAGACTCTGGTACGGAGCGTGACGCTTTGAGGTTCAGAGACGTGGACACTGAGGAAAGCTGAAATATCTCAGCTGGAAGCATTTGAAACGTGGTGTTAGCGCATATCATGTACCGAAAGGAAAAGGAATGAAGACGCACTAAAGGAAGCTAATGAAGGACGACAAATCATGAAGATAATAGGAAAAAGAAGAAACAGATGCTTGGCCATCTTATTCAGCACTCCGATTGGATCGTTGTTTTGATAGAGGGAAAGGCAGAAGGAAAACCAGGAAGCGGAAGACAAAGGGTAGAATATCGAGATGCAGTTACGCAGAACAGACCTTATCAAAGTATAAAACAAATCTTCCAAGGGAGAGAGAGAATAGTTTTAAAATTTTCACGTTGCCCAACAACCTATGGTTGAGGTGAGAAAATAGTGCAGTGCTCACCCTTAGTACGAGGGATCCCTGGTTCGATCTCAGCTCGCGCCAAGTGGGATTTTTGGCGGACAAACACGGTGTTGCATGCGTGTTCTCGGATTTATCCTGTTTTCTCCCACGACTTCCATCTCACTATTTCGTTCATTATCATCATTACCGAATCCCTTAGCCTTAGAGAAGACTCATGGGACGTTAAACTTTTTTTTTTTTAAACCGTCTCCCAGCCGTAAAGTGAAACATTTCTTTTATTAAAAATTTGCTCTCTTTAACTGGTATATGGGAGAGATGGAGTATTTTACTTAAAATGGGCCCCATCATCTTGTTAATTTTCAATTCCGATTCTACAACAAAAGAGCTTTTAAAAAATCATTTTAAAAATATAAATTAAAATCAACACCCGGAAAATTAAATGAACTTTTAAAATGGGAATAACTTTTTGTACAAAGCAAATGGGAATAACCAAATAATCGAAGATTTGCGGAATTTGAATAAGGACAAGCGTTAGTTTGTTAAATCCCTCAGTGACTCCGTTGAATCACCTAAATATATTTCAACTACCTTACCAACGGCATTGCACATCCACTTCTTACTCACATCTGGTCTGTAGAGTGATGGGAGCTACTGAGTTGTTTACACAGCAAACACGGTAAACCACGCCACATGTCGATGAGGCACCCCCCATCTCCTCTCTACGCCAAGAATGCGTCAATCCAGAACTAGAAAACTTCAGAGAATGTCTGCGGTTATTTTTAGGTAAAGAGTTTAGTCTGGTTCTCCTCCTCTGTTATTTTTCCACCTCCCTAAACTAAACTTTTCCTCCCTTAGAGCCCTGTCGTTTTAACCCCACTCCAGGGTGTCGTGACGCTGTGATAGTTTGTAACTATATCAGAAGATGCCAGAAGTACAACGAGAGAGTGGGCGGTAGCTGCTGTAACTGAGATAAACCGGATGAACGAAGATAATCGGCACCTTTCCAACCAAAGAAATCATTGGACATGAAATTCTTGAAGTCGACTCTTTTTATTGATCTTTTAATCCACGGAGTTTTCAAGCTAATCGCTTTACTAAGCTTCTGTTGAGAAGCACCTGTCCACTGCTCTTGATGTTTTATTTACCACTCTTTCAAAGCATAGAACAAAGAATGAGAAACCAGTGTTCTTGGAACAAATTAAAGCAAAATCGCCTTCAGAAACGATTTACTTTTCTACTCACACTACGGATACAGTAAGCGCGTCATTATCTCATATATCAACCTTACAAGGAATAATCATTCATTGTAGAGTAGTGGCGTCGCCAGTTACTGAAGTGATTTTTTTTTTTTTTTTTTTTTTGTTAAACGCTCAATGATTATGTTTACAGGCTAAAGGAGACGGATGAGAGATGAAAGTGGATGCTCAAGAAAAAATGGTGCAATGGGAAAGTAGGAGGCAACGGGAGAACCCTGAAAAAGCCCATGGACTCCGTCACAAACTCACATGACCTGAGATCGAGCCAGAAACGTAATGCCATAATACTTCTCACTAAAAATCTGTCTGACTTGTGTCAAAACGCCCTCTGCAGAAAATTAGACGTTATCAGTCACGAAATACTTCCACTTGGAGTGCCAAAACGCCCCTTCCCAAAAGATACACATAATTTCATTACAATCTATTTATTTATACTATACCTGGGCATTACAAGCATCTATGGCCTTACGCCCGTCACATGTGAAAGATGACAGCCCTCGGCGAGCACACTATTCGGATAAGGAGGACGAAAGGAACGGCCCGGGGCCTAAATATTAGGTACCATCCCAGCATCTACCCGATATCAATGAGCAAAACTGGAAAAATCTCACTTAGGATGGCTGGCCAGAAAGAGCTTCTGCATCTTTCAGATCTAGTGTCCACCGGACGATTTCATTAAAAGAAGTGGAAAGACTTTGCCTTGAGCTCGGCAATGCATTCCTAAATATTACATTGTTTTCTTTCTTTCTAAGTTTCTGTAACAGAAAGGGCACTAATATGAAATCGACAACAATCAATAAATACCAAGAAGAGCAAAGTAATTACAACTACATGTGAATGATAAGCAACCCAAAATAAATCACGCTAGCAACTTTGTTTCTCTGTAATGTATTTGCGTTGCAGACGATATAGTTGTAAACAATCGTTCTTGCACCTGCCCAACTCAGAATAAACTCATATGTATGTTCCGTTTGCAACCGAATATTATTTTAAAAGATTATGCTTGTGAGTCGGTACCGAGTATAGCCAGAATAGGAATTCATACGGCGTGAAAGACTTTCACTTACAAATTTATTATAATTGCAAATACAAAAATAAATACGATCCCACACAAAGTATCCAGCTGTTGCAGGGTGTCACCATGGTGTAGTCAACACATTGATTTTGGTTTACGCGGACCCATGACACAGGAATCTGCTCTTTTTACCCACTAAAAGGAAACCAAAAGTATAAAGGCATCAATAACTTGCAATACATACATACAGAAGTACATATTATTACAAAGCGGTCTTTGTAGTGGACAAACTCCGTGTGTTTTTTGAGGTTTCTCGTACCCTCCCACTTTTTCATTCTGCCATTGCCATCCAGCTGATCACCATGTTCCCTACGCTCGGTGCATAATACTAGGCATTCAACTAGAAAATTATTATTGAAACATGTGACTTGACAGTGCGTGAAGTTAGGATCACAGGTTGTAGGATATGTACCAGGGAACTATTCAAAAGGAAGCAAAAACTGACCATTCAACTGTTTGACTTAGCATTTACACGTAAATGGGTATCAGTGGTTAAAAATAAATAAATAAATAAATAAACAAGGGCACACTCAAACTCAACTGTGTGCACCCAGTTAGACTAACAGAGTAACATTCAGATACAACTGTGTGCATCCATTTAGGAAAAGAGAGAGTAACAAAGTGGATGATTGTTTTAATAATTTTAACGGCTAATGTGTGTGTGTTTTTTTTTAAATACAGTTTACTTTGAAATTTTACTATAAACATTCTTCATTCGCTGTCTTAAATACGTTTAAGAATACAACAAACCACATTTGGAGAGGTCAGACCTCCATTCCACCCCCCTTTCCCCTTTCGTAGCTAAACCCCTGAGTATCACCCAAGCACACAGCAGAGTTGGAACTAGATTTTGGAAATAAACAAATCTTGTCAGTTGATTGACTGAGGTACTGAATATGATCAACAACAGTTTCAAATACATCTTGCCATATATACAAGGCTAATATGCATACACATGGCGTAACGAAGCAAATGAGAAACAACTATGCAGTGTGGAACATTTTAACACTTACTGTGTATCCTACCTATTCACTTAATCCTGTGCAAATACATTACAAGTTAACGCTAAATGAATTCACTACACAAAATCAAAGTACTAACTGCAATAGAAACACTGACTTTTATACTAGAATAGCGAATGTCCCTACGTGTCACTACGGGCAATATTTTGCAGTCCTCCTCCTGCACCTTTCATACAGAATTCGTATGAACTCGAAATCTGGCATTGTGGGAGACCCGGGTTCGATTCCCGGCGGGAGCTCATGTGGTTCGGATTCCACGTTAATCAGTAGGTCCCGTCTCCTATAGCTTCCCTGCTGAAAGGGACAAACTCAATCAACTCGAAGTCTGGCATAAAATTCGAACGTCTCGTATGGGCAATTTAGGGAAGCACCCCACCTCTTTCCTCTTCCATTCTAGGGCAAAAATCTAAGAACTCCGTAATATGTGATTAATTATTTTAGATGAGAAGTTCAAACACCAAATTTCATGTCTCTAACCTTAAGGGATTCAGAGATACGGATATATTATAATAATTGCAAACCCTCTTTCTTCCCTTTTAAGACCCCCTCCCTTCCCCCCCCCCAAAAAAAGTGCTTAATTATTCTAATTGAGACGTCAAAATACTAATTTCCATGTCCCTAACGTTAAAGAATTCCGAGGTACGGCCATCTTATAATAATTCTAATTGCATTCCTTTCTTTCTGTCCACCTCATTTTTTTCCCTTCTAGGTCACATATGAAAGTACGCTGAAACACATATACCAAATTTTATGACCCTTAATCTTAAAAGATCCTGAGTTATGCTATCTCATTTAAATAATTTTAAATCTGTCTTTTTCTTCCTATCCTGTTTCTTTCTTTTCTAGGTCAAACATGAAAAAAAACTCTTACAAACTATTTAATTATTTTGTGTATTTAATTATTTGAGACTAAAATATGTATTAATTATTTTAAATGAGAAGTCCAAATACCGAATGTTATACCACTAACCTTAAGAGGTACCGAGATCTGGGCATCTTATTGTAATAAATGTAATTACCACTCCCTTTTTTTCTCATCCCTTCTAGATCGAACATGAAAAGCCACTGAAACATATGTCTTATCTTAACCCCTTACCGCATGCCGTGCCATATATGGCACATCCCTTTTTTTACTGTAGCTTTTCTGTGATTTATCAAAGGCACCAAATGACTATTTTGTCTGTTGTGTAAGATATTGACGTGTATGAATAAGAGATTTTGATGTCATCTGGCATGTTCTTTGTGAGTTCTAAGTGTCATATATGGCACTTACTTATTTCTCGTCGGAATTAAGTGAAAAATCTAAAATTCAAGTTTTAATTCATTTTTCAAGTTCCCATATAAGGATTTCCAATACTGATTTTTTTTCGGCAAAAGAAAAAAAAATCATGCAGAAAGGGGTTAAATGAGACGTTCATATACCAAGTTTCATGAATTTAACCTTCAGAAATTCCGAGATATGAATATTTTAATATAATAATCGTCACATATTTCTCCCTCTTCCTCGTCGAATTTCCAAAAACTCTTCCTTAGTGGTACCTTACGTTACAAATTCTACGTACTGTCCAAAGTCCAAGTTTAAGCGGTTTGGCTTGGGTGTCATCATTCTGAGCTTCTCTTATATAGAGAGATTAGTAACAGCAGGGGTAGTGGTGTCTTGTGTGACTATGCGTATTGTACACGGAAGGGGCGTTTTGGCACTTTATGAGTACAGGGTGGCCCAAAAGTAGGTATACAGTATCGTACTGATCAGCTCATTGCATTTTATATCATTTCTTATTGTTATCCATCAGAGAGACTTCGTTTCTTTATTATTTGTTCTTAATGTGTTTTTACTTACATCTTAAGCTCGGAAGAGCCGAAGTAAATAAACCCATAAACTAGAATATACTAGATCAACGCAGGGGTGTATACCTACTTTTGGGCTACCCTGTATAATTATTAAGAGATAACATCTGCTACTTGCAAGGGGCTGTTTTGGCATGAATTGTACATTTTTAAGCACTATGACACTTGTTCAAAGCAGGGACCCCACCGCACCAGAGGTGAGCGCACACTGAGCCACCGTGTCCAACTCCAGTCCAAAATAATTACAAACAGTTGTTCATTGACAGTATACTATATATATATATATATATATATATATATATATATATATATATATATATATATACAGGGTGGTTCAGTAATGTTGGACAGCCCTGAATAAATCGAAAACCAGAAGAGATATTAGCAAGAGTTTGGTGGATCCAGATACTTGTGGAAGGGGGACGTCTTGTGAGGTACCACACAATGTTACCAGGTCAACAGTGTTGCCAGCTCAGTACAAAGTTGTATTTTTTTAAATGGAACATATAGAAGTTTATGCCATCAAAAGAATTAGTACAGAATGTGAATACCAACAAGCGAAACCGCACCTGTCAGTGTTGCCAAATAACGAAGTTATAAAGCTTCAAAGATCATGAAATTAAAGTGTCCGTAGAGCAAAACTAGCAAAAAGGCAAGAAAAATAATACTACGGAATGAAAAGGAGTAACCGAAAGAGTAAACCAAAGAACGCACAGCATCCAGTGAGTAACAGGGTTGCCACAGCAAAGGGGGAAAAAATTGAAAATTTTGCCGTTGCTATAGGAGGAAAAGTGCCCATATGACATAATGCTGGAAACACCATAGAAAGTTCATGTAAGATTCAGGAATCCTAACAGCGTTTGTTCGAAATCAATATCTCTAACCGTTTCCGAGATACACCAAAGGTGTGCGGAGTTTGCAACACTGCATAATAATTCCCTCGCCCTCCAAACTACAGGAACGAGTAATGAAAATGATACGCCCAACAAAATGTAAGAACTACACGGGTCTAATCGTCAAATCAATTATGCAGTGTTGCAGACCCCACACACCTTTGGTGTATCTCGAAAACGGTTAGAGATATCGCTTTCGAACAAACGCTATTAGGATTCCTGAATCTTACATAGACTTTCTATGGTGTTTTCAACATTATGTCATATGGGCACTTTTCCTCCTATAGCAACTGCAAAATTTTCAATTTTTTCCCCCTTTACTGTGGCAACCCTGTTACTCACTGGATGCTGTGCGTTCTTTGGTTTACTCTTTCGGTTACTCCTTTTCATTCCGTAGTATTATTTTTCTTGCCTTTTTGCTAGTTTTGCTCTACGGACACTTTAATTTCTTGATCTTTGAAGCTTTATAACTTCGTTATTTGGCAACACTGACAGGTGCGGTTTCGCTTGTTGGTATTCACATTCTGTACTAATTCTTTTGATGGCATAAATTTCTATATGTTCCATTTAAAAAAATACAACTTTGTACTGAGCTGGCAACACTGTTGACCTGGTAACATTGTGTGGTACCTCACAAGACGTCCCCCTTCCACAAGTATATGGATCCACCACACTCTTGCTAATATCTCTTCTGGTTTCCGATTTATTCAGGGCTGTCCAACATTACTGAACCACCCTGTATATATATATATATATATATATATCTTTTTTAAAAAAAGTTGTTATTCTGTCACAACTGTTAGCTGACAATGTTACTCGATAATAGAAAGTTCGGGTCGGTCTTGTAAACCAGCTCTTTTAGACATGAGTTGGCGGAAACGGTCTACACTGAAAATTTTCACCTTAAATAATGATCTTTGCACCTGTTAATGGTACCGGATCCAAGCCCCGGTCGTAGTCTAAACCCATTTAGTAAACACAAACAAACTACTTCCTGAGCAAAACAATATATTCACATAAAAAAAAAAAACTACATACGTGTTACAGTTTCGCCAACTAACATTTTGGCTTCATCAGACACTATCCGTTAGTTAATGTTATATAAATGTTAGTTGGCGAAACTGTAACACGTATGTAGTTTTTTTTTTATGTGAATATATTGTTTTGCTCAGCAAATAGTTTGTGTTTAAGTATATACAAAGCAAAGCTTCTACTTATGGAAAATACAATTTAGTAAGTCCCGTCATTATGGACTAGAGCTCTTTTTTTAAAAAAAAAATGCAAATGCACATTTTAAATATATATGCATATTCTAAGAGCATTCACAATATTTCTGCATATATTTGATAAATTTCAATATTATTAACATCCTGAATCGGTACTTTCATGTGTATTGGAAATCCATTAAGAAAATATCTTTTTCTTGTATGCATTTCCTTATTTTCCTTTCATGTCCCATTTTTTCCTTGTTTCCCACTACGTAAATGCTTTTTTTCTAAGATTGAGATATTAAATTCATTCACATAAATTCTTCCCAATTATTAAAACAATTACGCATCCAGAAACTTAATGTTCATCCCTCTAAGTAATTTGAACTTGATAACAAAACAAGTTCTGCCGCAGATGAAAATAGGAGGGGAGTTAAAAGAGAATTTAGATAAGTCCAAGATACCTACAATCAAAGATTGAGTCAAACAACCAATAAATGTGTGGAATCAGTGTCTAATGATATCAGTTGAAGCTCAAAGGGTGTTTTTGGCCTATTAAATTATTCTATCAGACAACAGGTGAAGTTTGACACCAGAACTTCCAGCTACGTACCTTGGGTAATTAATTCTGAACCTCAATAAAAAGCAGGGGCCGCGGTGGCTCAGTGGTAGAGCGTTCACCTCTGGTGCAGGGAGTCCCTGGTCGATCCCAGCTCACGCCAAATGAATTTTGTGGTGGACAAATACCGTGTGCGTGGGTTTCCTCGGGGTTCTCCCGTTTCCTCCCTCTTTCTTCATTCCACCATTTCATTCATTTCTCATCATCACCGTTTCCTTTAGCCTAGCCAGCATAACCGTGGGACGTAAAACTTAAAAATTTCATTTCAATAAACAAGTGAATCTGACATGAATAAAGTGCTCCTTAAATGCATATTTTTATTTATTTATTTATTTATTTTGCTGCATATTTAGAGATTTTTTTAATGCATATGAATCCTGGCCCTGTCACAGTTGATGGATATGTGTGTTATTTATTGTAATGCTTTGTGGAAAGTATTCCTTGTCTATCAAAAAAAAAAAAAAAACGTTATATATATATAACCTCAATGCAATGGCGCACGCAAAAAGCGTCCGGGTTTTAACCCCATCCCCTTGACCACATATTATGTAAAAATAAACATATACCATAGCATGATACGCACGGAAAAATTCTGAAATTATATAAACTTCAGAGCTTGAACCTCACGCTTAAGAAAATTGTGTACAACATTGAATCAGAGGAATTATTTAAACTGTACCATTTCAAATAAACTTTTAAATACAGTCTGTACCTTGAACTCGGTTTTTATCATGTCACTTTCAAAACGTGTATCTTTGAAGTGTGTTTAAAACATATATCAAAAATTAAGAGTCCCTCATGTTAGGGAGATCAAACATGAAACTCATCATTAAAATACTGTGAATAAGTACCACAGTATTTCAATATAATATATATATTTGCTTCCCTATAATGTTTCTTTCAACATATAAAAATTCCATCTTAACTGTCTCTGTCATTATCATGAGAAAATAGCCGAACCGTTTGAAATAGGTTTTGGAACATAGCATTTTGACCGTCGCCGTGTTTATAACATGTCACTTCCATTAAAATGTGTATTCTAAAATGGGAGAAGTTTTGATTTTAAGCCCAAAATAGAGTATATTAGGGGCCTCTTTAGTCAGGGAGATGGAACTTGGTTTGTAAACTCCTTACTGGAAGTGATTTGACATTATCCTGCAACGTTTCTATTCATAATGGCTAAACCGTTTAAAGTTACTTTTCGAAAATAGTACTAACGCTGAGCTGGGTTTTAATCATTACACTGATTGAAATACATACCCAAAGGAAGGAAGTGGTTTAAATATATCCTTGAAATACTCTTCATTAATCTGTCCTCCCCCTGCGAAGAACGGACTTTTTTTTTTATCTAGTATACAATAGGAATAAAATCCCCTATTACACTCAGGATTCAAATCCCTTGGCCAACCGACCTAACTCAAGATTCCGTCAGTTTCCCTAAAAACACCCCTGGCAAATACTGGGACAGTACCTTAAGGTCAACGCTGACACATGAAGAAAGGCATTTTATATTTGTTTGTACTAACGCAAGTACGTACTATAAAAGCGAAGATATGTAGTCGCATTGCTTTTTCGTTTAGATTATAGTTGAACACCATGAAAGCAAATTTAATCAAGCACGAACAAAATTCGTTACCGGTACGCATAGTTCCCAAACATATATTTTCAATGGTATGCTCTTCTGGAGATCTCTTGATAAATATCTATTTTAAGCGAATACAAATATCTATATTGAACCAATTCTGAAACCAGATGTGTACAGAAAAACACCATTGAAGTAATTATAATTACGTAAGACTATCATTTCAATTTAAGTTTTAAAGTATATTTTTGGAGGTTTCCTGGGGGGCGCTATTGTTCCTTTCAAAGTAGGTTACCCCCCCCCCCAAAAAAAAACAAGCCCTGTGTATTTTTGGCCTGGGGAAAATACCAACAACCCTGCTTTGAAATCTACATTTGCACGATTATGTATGAACATATTACTTTTGGATTAAGTAGGGAGTTTTTCAAAAGAACTTATTTTTTAATTCTTGGATACAATTAGACCCTATATATTGGCTAAAGGCTATTCGTGCATTAATGCCGGAAATATTGATAATTTAAGAGTAAATTGATCATCAAATACAATGACGCGCTACAAGAATACATAAAGGTCAGCATTGTGTAAATCCTGAAATATCTTCAATACGTTCAATAAGTTGTGAATATCGTCAACCTTGGTAAGACTACTTTATTGTTTTTGCATCTTTAGTGCGCATAACAAAGACATGGTTGATTTTTTCCATTGTTATTGGTCAAAATACTGCATAATGTGATATATAATATAAAAAAAAATCTTCGCTTCTTTCATTACATCAGGCTATAATATTGTGGTTAGGGTGATTGCTTTTGCGTGTTCAGACCTTCTGGAAATACTAGAATAAAACAACTCAAATACAAACCGAACATTTGTTCCGAACCCTTTTTAATTTTAAGGAGTCCATCTTTAGCATCAGAGTTATCCAAGAATCACAATAACTTAAATCTTTACAAGGCCTTTCACATTACACAGGTATTAGCTATCAATATAAGAACGATACAATGTTCGCCGATAGAAAACACAATATCTATCAAAGGTTTTATGAATTCAGGCCGTCCCATGGGTAAAGTAAGAGCGGCGGTTACCCCAGGTCTACACGAGAAGAGTAAAGATTTAACACAAGTAACATGTTTACAATTTCTAAATTACTTTGGGGATTTAAAAGATTTCGGATGTTGAACCATCAGTTCATAAGATTTTTTTTTTTTTTTTTTTTTTTTTTTTTTTTTTTTTTTTTTTACGATTGTATACTATTAATGCCATGAACTGCATCATAGTTGAATATTAAAATAGCGTATATCAAAGCCATGAAATGCTAAAATATGTAACTAAAAGCCATTCCCGCAAATATAAGCTAAATAAAGCACCATTACTGCATAAAATAGTATGCACTCCGAACTGCATTGAAAAGAGCCATTTGAATCACTTCAAATCTCATGCATTTTAATAGATTATCGTTAGCCCACGAAACTATTTGGAGCATAAATTTCTTGATATTACGCAGATTTACGTGTCAAAAACTGGTCCTCCTTAAAACAGAATCTTTGCAACTTGATATAGGAGCGTTCAATACGTCTTCTCCCATCATTTATTATCATGATACTTTTATGCACACAGAACAAAGCCTTGAAGCACTAATGTGAGACATCAGTGCTTCAACACAGTATAGCTTCAATGTATCAACACAGCTATACTTTTTGGTAACGAACCATAATGGCCCACAAATTAATGATTTGCCCACGCCCACCTTACAGTTTTATAGTTACTGAACAGTGAAAAGTAGTGTACTTCCCAAACACCGGATCCAGATTATTTTAGATGATAGTAAGACCCTAATTCTTGATAGTACAAGTTGTACTGACAGGTAAAGAATAGCTTTAAAAAAATGCTCCCAGAACCAAAATCTAGGCTTACTTACTACTTTACTAATCATGAAAATTAATGTTTTCCACAACATCAGTGAAAATACGACTAACAAACTCAAGAATGTTCTTACCAGAACATCAAACACTGGTCAATGGATAGGCCTACACGCCTTCTTGCGATTTGTGTACGAATATTAAATTAGGATATTCGTCGTGTAGTGTTGCTATCATGTTACATACAGGAACACATCACTTATATAAAAATCTATCTAGCATTATGTACTTTTACATTTGAAAATTATAGTTTTAGTATGCAAATCCTCCTGCATTTCTCTATGTATTTTTATACACGTTTGTTTTAACACCTTATTCATGACTAGTATATACAAATATCAAAAGAACAGCATTTACGTTTGCCATTAACATTCATTTGAGCAACTCCCTTGCATGTAGTCTTCATAATATCACAAATGGCCAATAAAATTAGTTAAACCTCCATATACTCTAGCCAAAAATAAATAGTGCATACACGGAGTAAACTTTGCAGAAGATATTTTATACACCAAAATAGCTCTGCAGTACCCTCAAAATGCAAAATTATGTGTTATGATTGCCTCTAAAGAATGAATGAATAACTGGGAAAATACAATTTACTGAACAATCTTAGTGAGATAAGCGTCTGCAAAACTCACACTATAGTGGGTTTCGTTGTTGTACGTATTGATATCAATTAATTTAAATAATTACATGCGTATTAGAGTTATTGCACCAAGCATGTGATCAACATATTGCTAGAATAAGATAAACCTCAATTTTTGAAGAATTCTGTGTCCAAAATTTTGATATTTAAAGAAAATTTGGTCGTCATAGGAATATGTACAAGGTTAGTATTTTGTGTTTCACCAGTGGTTGCTTTGTCAAATAGAAATGTATAACTTGAATAGTTATAATGAAAACAGTGTATGTATATTCAGCCAAATTACATAAGAATTGTAGTTCATCAGAATTGCATCTAGGAAAACGTAGTGTAGATAACAACGAACACTTAAAAGTCTAAATATCAACTTCAAACCACTTATGACATAACTCAACATAAATGTCAAGAAACACTTCGGTTAGAATCAATCCCTATACCCTATTCTCTTTTTATATATTACCCTATAATACCCTACTATACCCTATAATATATTGTAAATATTCTGTATCTATTTTTGACCTTTTTCTAAATATACCGTATGTAATTTTAAGATTTGAAGATTGTAATGCTTTGGATATCCTCTAAAGTTTCTGCAATAAAGACGATATGAATATAGCTAGGGCCTATATGAGTAAATCCACTGAGTGATTCACACATCAACAGATCTCCGAAAGTATCACGCTTAGGAACGTGAATTTTTGTACAAATGTTCTTCTTGGGCTCTAGGCTGTAGATAGGATGTGCTTTTCGAAATACAGGCCATACGAGGGTATAAAAGGAACAGAATGACATTTTGTCGTGAGCCGTATCTTCGAAACTATTGAAAGCAGAACATTTAAATCTTGCACAAATATTCTCCTTAAATTTTAAGTTGTAGCTGTATAATTGGCGATTCTTCGCAATGCAAGGGGGGATATAAGGGAGTTAAAGGATGCACGAAGAGAGAGGGATGAAAAATATTGTTGGCGTAACACGCAGGGGTATCTATCGGTACATGTTGATGAACTATTATTTTAATACAGTACCAAAAAACTAATTTCCTTACATCAAATAAGGCCTATGTTTAGCAGAAAGAGTCCAGCTCTTAAAAAAAAAAAAAATAGAAAGAAAGAAAAAAAAAAGAAATACAATTTTGATAATCTCTGTTCACATTAGGTTAGTTGTTATGTTAGTGTAGGGGTCCAGCACAATTTTACTAAAAATCACAATTTCGCTATTTCTACAAATATTAGGTTAGTTCAGATTAGCTCAGGTTACGTTATGTTATGTCTAAGTTTGCATCATCCATTTCTCCTGCGAATTTCGTTTTTACGCGCTTTTGGACCCCTTCTGCTAAACATACTCCCAAATTAACATCCCTAGTTTGCTAATATACTTTACAAGAAGAAAAAACATCCAGGGAATACTTTCAGCGAATTAGTGTCTCTTATACACAATCTGCCTTGTACCTCGATTAGCTTGTTCAACACAGACTAGCAACCACGCACACGATCAATACATACAAGTGATGCCATCTACGATACACACCTTCAAGTTCGCACTTAAACGCCAACAATTGCATCTATTGAAAACCTTAAAATGGCAAGTTATGCATGGTCTCGCACCATTCGTCGTAATATTCACTGGAAATAAGTATTTAACGCACTATATCTACGAGAAAATACTAAGATCACCCCCTGCCCTACAAGTGCAAGGACGAGTTCATCCGAAGATTATGATAAATTACTTTCGAATTATGATAGCTACAACCAATTCTACGTACAATCACTGCCAAAATGCATAATAATCTAATGTCCCAAGCTACTTAATGCCATATCTTTCGCACATATAATGCGATGTACTGCTCAAGTTATCTTGAGTACAAGGTTCGAAAGCGTACGACAAAATCTACGGTCTTCAATAAACAGTAACTACTTTCCCAGACAAGAATTAAAATAGTATTTGAGTACAAACGGAAAATTGTTACAGAATAAAACTAATACATCAACAAAACAGCCTACACAATCCCTCATAACGACTAGCGAACCATTTCTGTACCAGACAAGTCTAAACGGAACCTTTTAACAATGTTCTGCTCTATAAACAGAAACCTTACAAAGAGGAAATGATCCAGACAGTTCACCGTCACTGGTTTACGAGTCACATTACTACCAATGCAGATACCTGTCAAAACGTGGTTTATGACAATGAACCGAAAATCATTTTTAAAAAAGTGTATAACGCGTCTATTTATTTAGTAACGATGTAGAAGCAACAGTTCTAGCACTTTATTCTATTTTATCTTGCTGTTATATAGTAAAAAAAAAATAAATAAATAATCTAAAATATTACTTAGGCCTATATCTTGCACACTCTCCATAGAGAATGGAAAAATGCTAGGAACCATTTTTTTTTTTTTTCGTTAAGTGCAAAGTAAAAACAAATTCAATAAAAATGCATCAACTCACCAGATCCTAGCCATGCTATAGATTCCCTTAAACTAAACAAAACGGATTAAATCCACGTTGACTGGACTGCTGTCACCACACAGTCATTTCTGTCGGTTTTCACCGGACCCTGCAATGCAAGGCAAACCACAAGTGCCGCGAGGCCAGCAAGATAATTCCTATTTCGCCTTTCGCTTCGGAGTACGACTGCATAACCCTTACAGCTAACAGCAAGAGATTCAAACGAGATGCACGCACACACACACCAAGAGTCCTTTAAAATGACTTGAAGTCACAATGATTTTGTATTAACTCGGCACTTTCTTTGAACGTTAAACACAATATTTGTTATCCAAGGCACTAAATTTCATTGTGTCTCCAGAACTGAACACTCACATTTTTCTTTTACGAACACTTCCCTACTTTTTGTCATCTCCGAGCTCTTGCGACCGTAACACTATTCTATTTCTCGATCGTCGTCATGACCTCGTTCGTTCAGCAGGACGTTAACTTCTACTGCCATCTATCAAACTTGATACAAACGAAACAAGTGACACTCGCGAAGCGCATTCGTAGACAACTGCACAGCGGAAAACGGAAAGTAGAGATGCACTGATAGCTTCAACGAAAATATAAAAGGAAATGTTATATTATTTTACCTGATTTGAACTATATTACTGAAATTCCATCTATAATCGTAACAAAAGACATTCGTACTTCAGGACATAGTATTGAACGGGAAATTCGTGAGCGGATGCTTTCACAGCCTGACACCAACGCCACTCGTGGATGACGTGGATATGCTAGTAAACACTAATGTTGCATCGCTGCATGTACTGAACAGAAATTGTATGTACTTATCTACCTTCAGCTTCTACCAACGATCCAAGGTGACCTTAACAACAACAAATGCGCATAAACATAACCATTTGTTTCTCAGTGTCGACCAAACTAGAATTGCCAAATTTGTGTTATATTTTTGATTATATTTTTACGAAAAATCATTTACGTACGTGTGTGTGTGTGTATGTGTGTGTGTGTCAGAGTGTAGTTAAAGGGATAGTTATTTAATTCCATTCAATATACTGTAATTTCATTTAAATGACCTTTTTCAATACTAAATAATTCTGTTAACGCCTGAGAATATCAACCCCTAGAAAGACTCTATGAAATATCAGCTTCTATGAAAAATTCGCAGATAATCTGAAATAATGAAATAATTTAAATATACAATTATACATCCAGATAAGAAAAAAATATCATATCCTATACTTGTCAAGATCGATTCAGTCTCGTATACACGCAATGCTGAAATTGATGTAGTCTAATTAATCGATTACTCTATATAATACATGTTCAATTTTCAAGTGTCAGATGATCGTGAATACAATGACCGAATTTACACTCAGTCCTACGGTCAGCGTGCTTGCTTTCAAAGGGTGTGGTCGAAAGTTCCAACCCTGGTCAATGGTGCAATACCTTAGACTTTTTATAATAGGGTTCGTTTGTCATCATAACCTTAATGTTGAATATCAGTGATGACTTAAGATTATTTTCTTCAGAATGGGGTCAGGGTAGCTTTAATATACATGGAGTGCAAGTAGCACTGAGCAAATGCTGGTAACCCAAAAAAGGAGAGCGGACCCCCTGGAGCCCGCCTGAAATAATCACTATTTGAATACAAACATAAAGCTTGAGGGGAGAAAAAAACACGCTAATCAATGGTTTAACAAGATATGAAAGTACGTACCTTTCATGTCTTAACGTTCTTGAGTACCTACGCCAGGCGCGCACCCATAAACTTTTGTTGGATCCAAGCTTTGAGGATCCAGCAGGCCGGTAGCCAGCCCAAAAATGTAGGGGGTGATATAAGTTATGGGGGGCCCGATCCAACCATATTATAGTTCATTTGCAAGCAAACCGTGAAAATTTTAGGGAGGGCCAGCAAAAATTTAGGGGGGAGGCCCCCTAGACCCCCGTGAATACGGGCCTGCCACTATGTCTATATAGTATTGAACATGTATTATTCTGCACCCTAAAAGACGATAAGTAAGTGTAAACTACTTCCACCTATATTTTCAGGAAAAAATGATAAAACTTGAATGTTCTTATAAAAGAAAGGTACAGATTAAGTGTAAGGGGAACGAGGTGGCTCAGTGGTAGAGCGTTCACATCCGGTCACCAGCTCGCGCCGTATGGACTCTGCGGTGGACAAACACCGTGCTCATGGGTTTTCTCTGGGTTCTCCTGTTTCCTCCCACTTTCTTCATTTCACTCATTTCTCATTATCACTGTCTCCATTAGCCTAACCAGCATAACGTGGGACGTAAAACTTAAAGATTTCATTTCATTTTTCATTAAGTGTAAGATCACATTTTCATCGTATATTAATTTAACCTATGTTTAAATAATTAGAACTTTATTGAGAAAGTGTACAATTATATGTTAGGAAATTTTGGGGGGTCCGTACCCCGTGGGTGCACCCCTAACCTATGCCATCTTTATTTTTCAACGCATTGATTTATTTCTGTTTTCTTTGAAATTAATTGCAATTTGAATGATGTGATTTCATTGATTTCTTTCTCAAATCTACCAGTGAAATTTCATTTACTTTTTCAAAAAGAATTTGCATTATAAAATATATAGGGTGAGTTCGCCAATAGTCGACCGCCATCCAATAGTCGACCATTTTTGCTTACTATTGTTTATATAAAATATATCTAATGGTCTTTTGGAGCGGAAAGTGAATCACGATAAAGCTTGCATCATATACCACCAATGACAATCATTGTTTCCCTTTCCCTTGGCCAGCTGGTCGTCTTTCACCGATAAATTTCGACGTATCTGTAGAATTACGACTCAGGTGCACAGTTTAAGACAGCGTGTAATGGGAATCTTGTGCACCTGTTGTTTTTCGCTTTTCTGAGGATATAGATAGTACGTGAGGTAAAAAATGTTTTTGTTACATAACGAAGTTATCCTAGAAGCTGTACAGTATAATTTGTCAATAACTGGAAAGTATTAAATGAAAAAATACATGTTAAAATGTGGTCGGAATTTGGCATTTTTTCTTTCCCATACAAACCAATTGTCGACCAAGGGTGGTCGATTATTGGATTATTTCTTAGTGCGCCAAATTGCTTCAAATTATTTCCTGTTTGGTATTAAGGTCTGTTTTTCAACATGTATGTATAAAATTTTTGATTTCGTGACTTATTCTAAAAATCGACCGCCTGTTTCTCGTGTTGGTCGACTATTGGAATATTTCTTGCCACCTGTCGACCGCACTGTTTCATAGCATGTTTCGCGTTTCGCTGACTGGAATTTGTTCAGTAACTTAGTTGAAAGTTTCTTTTTCTGACGATCTACTATTTCAATGTGAAACCAAGTTTTTTTTTTTTTTTTTTTTTTTTTTTACACGAGAATAAGAAGCCCTCCTCGCTGGTCTAATGGGTATCACCCGTGCCTTTGGTGCTTTGTGTCCCGGGTTCAATTCGAAGCGGGAGAGCATAGAACGAATTAAAGCGGTTCGAATATTATTATAAACTGTAGATCCATGTCTCTACATAGTCTCGCTCCTAAGAAGGGACGTTAAACCATAATAAACAAAGAAACAAGCAAACAAACGAGAACAAGAAGGGTTTCCTGTACGTCTACCACGTCTCCCTGAATGAGAGAAATAATAATAATTTCTTGGAGGCAGGTACCAGACACGTTGTCCAGTGCCTAGCCTGCTGGATTACGAATTGGAAATGGAGAAATTTGCTGGTTGAAACCCCTTCTGACGGGTTTCTTAGGGGTTTTGTCAGTTATACCAGGCGCATGTCATGATGTTATCTACATAATAGGCTCTGGCCGACACCTTTCCTCATCCTTCTCCCTCCCCTATCCCGTCCTGTGCCACAAATGCTTAAAGGACATAAATAAATTCAACAAAATTCAAGTAAGTGTTAACGTATGCTGCTTTGTAATAAAGTCCTGGGTTCAATTTTCCATGGGAATACAATTGGTTCGGAGCTCACGTTAAACTCTAGGTCTCACGTCCTTGGGACGTCATCATCATCCGATTAATGGCAATAAAAATATCGATTCATTCGGCTCAGGTTTTTTCAGGTCAGAACCTGCTTTCGGGAAGAACACTGAAATATTAAGATGATCGATATTGAAAAACAACTTTTGTTGATATATTCTTGACTACTACTGCTTTATAATATAGCAATGCATTTTGTTGTTAGAAATATAGCGAAGCATTTTAAATTTTGTGTATTTTTGACAGATAGCATGGCTCCGGGATATAAAAGAAAATTTTTCCGCTATTCGGAATTTGATATGCAGTGCGCTTTAGAAGCTGTAAGAACAAAACAACTTTCAGTTATGTTTGCTCCAACAACAGAATCAGAGGCCTTTAATTATTCTGAGAAAGGAAGCGTCTATTCCAGAATTTGTGCCATCAAATGAGAAAAAAGGAAACACATCAACTACACTGAATGAAACTGAACCTATGAAGGATATTCGGCAAGATATTTATTCTTCCAAAGACCCTCCTACTGAAGCTTTGCTTTCTATACCAGAAGCACAGCAAGAAACAATAGACATTGAAAGCGATGCTGTTACTGGACCAAGTGAATCAAGTCAGAAGAATATCACAACAACACCTAAAACTATTAGACCCATATATATAACGCCAACTTTCAAAAAGCATCTGTTCTGGCCTAAGAGTCCAGTCAAAAAGCCTAAGAAGAAGGTAGAGAAGATACCGTTTGCAATTAGCTCAGAAGAATATCGCCGCGCACTGACTGCAAAACAAGAAAAACAGAAAAAACTAGAGGAGGAAAAGAAACGCAAAAGGGATGAAAGAACAGCAAAAAAGAGCAACAAACTGAAAAATCCAAAGAAACGATCGAAGAAGACGACCACTGCTGTTATAGAAGAACATCACAATGAAGAAAATGTAATTGACTACGGCAATGGAGCCATATGTGTAGGATGTGGAGTGATGATAAACGATTTTGCTTTGGAAAGTGAGGATAAACCAGTGGGTTGCGGTCAATGTGATAAATGGTTCCATCTTCGATGAACCGATTTATCTGGCTATGCATGGGAAGAACTTGCAGATAAGCTGTTCCTGTGCGCAGATTGTACCATATAAATGATTTGAATAAACAATCAGGAATTTACTGTTATTATATGAAAAGATAACTCAAGTAACTCAAAAGAGAAACCTAACACGGGAGAGAAACCTTATCATATATGAGACGATAACTCGACGTGCTGAAGTAACAAAGGAGAGAAATCTTATCATATATGAGAAGATAACTCGATGTGCTCAAGTAACACAGGAAATAAACCTTATCATATATGAGAAGATAACTCGATGAGCTCAAGTAATAAAGGAGAGAAACCGTATCATATATGAGAAGATAACTCGATGTGCTCAAGTAACAAAGGAGAGAAACCGTATCATATATGACAAGATAACTCGATGTGCTCAAGTAACATAGGAGAGAAGCCTTATCACATATGAGAAGATAACTCGATGTGCTCAAGTGACACAGGAGAGAAACCTACCACCGGAGAGAAACATATTTCACACAGGAGAAAAGTGAACACTTAAGATTTTCTAAATTATTAGAGACTCGTACTTTGTTTAGGATTTGTAAAACCGTAATATAAGTGATAAGATAACGTGTGCATATAACGCAGGAGAGAAGTCTTGTTTCACGTGGAAGTTCTATTTAATATTCAAATCCATTATTCCAAATAGAGTAGCTATGTATCAAATCCTAATAGCATGATTCTTTTCTTTATAATCACTAAGGAGAAAACCTTAATGAAAATTAAATAAAATCTATATAATCGTTTTGTCAAGTTCAAATCTCGCGAATAATACTATTTCGAAATATCACCTAAGGCAATCAATTACTTCTACGTGATAGAAACAATAGAAATTGCGCGCGGTCGACTAATAGCATGAATGCGGTCGACTACTGAGCGATGATGGTCGACAAGTGGGAATTTTGATGAGTTTTCGTAAAATGTATTTTTATATCACTGCAAAATTTTAAAAGTGAGCAGTTAACACACGGCATGGTACAAAAGAACCCAAATAAAACAAATAATTCACTTTTGCCAAATCCTATGAAATCATCACGCTTTATAAGTGCTTAGAAGTAAGATTTTTTTTCAGCGGTCGATTATTGGCGAACTCACCCTACATTTAATTTTATGAAATCTTCAAATTGAATACCTATAACAAAATTTAAATTTTCAAGAAGTAACATATATTTCATGAAGAATTCGTTTAAATATATTTAAATAACAAATAAATATTTTCCCCTCCAAAAAAAAAAAAAAAAATCAATCGAGTCAAGTGGCGGGTCCGGAAGGTTCGTTTCGAGGGGGTGGATCATTTTCCTGGAAGATGAATGCAACTTAGAAATACGGAATTTTCCATGAAAACAGAGTAAAGTGGTAATATTCGTATGTCTTACAACGTCAGTGTCTGTGCCATCTGTAAGGAACTGTATTAAAGTATAAGTTGGGGAGAGGAAACATGTGACTTTATGTATCACAAAACCAAATTAGTTTAAAAGAAAAAGTGTAGTCTTCGGTGGGGGTCGTTCAAACTGCCCTCCACCTGGATCAGCCACTGAGCTAGTTAATTTCAAAGAAATTATAAGAATTATATCCTATATAAATCAATGGGGTAACACCAAAGATGTCGCAGGTATTCAAGGTCGTTAAGTGCTCTATTGAAGCGAGCTTCCACCAGTGATGATTTCAGACGATTTTACGCCGGGAGGAAATTCAATATACGAGGGGTTAAGGTAGTTAGAAAAATACTGGTAATCCTTGTTGAACACAATCACAGATTTACCCCCGGAGGGGGAGGGGAATTTCGTAGCTCCATAGGACAGCAATTCCGCCGAGACATCCCCTGAAATCATCACTGGCCTCAAATAGTCGACACGACATGCATTTTGCTGGTTCACAATTTAGCCTATTATTATTATTATTATTATTATTATTATTATTATTATTATTATTATTATTATTATTATTAAACTTTCACAAAATATTCTGTTGACTAAATATAGCGTATATTTTGCTCTAGGCTTGCTGATCATTCTCGTTGTTTCAGGTTGAAATCTAATGGACATGAATTTATCGCATCTTAATATATATATATATATATATATATATATATATATATATATATATATATATATATATATATATATATATAGATAGATAGATAGATAGATAGATAGATAGATAGATAGATAGATAGATAGATAGATATAGATATAGATATATAGATAGATAGATAGATAGATAGATAGATATAGATATAGATAGATAGATATAGATAGATAATCCACAATAAATTTCGTAAATAATATGTGATTGAAATAAATAAGTTTCACAGGTGAATTCACCTCTATCCTTTGAGAAGATATGTTACAAAAAATCCTAAAAGTTACTAAACTTTCGTTAAACACGGCGTACCTTTTCTTAACGCCTTCAGTGTGGGTGGCGAGTTAACTCATGTCTTCAAAACGCACCTGCTGTGCGGATGGCGTATATATACGCTTTCATTTTACTTTGGCTATTTTGTATTGCGTATGGCGAATATACTTGCCCATAGTATGAGTAATGTTATTCCCGACAATATTTAGCGAGTTTGCGCTCACCTAGGAACCCCAAGAGATCACATAGAAAAATTGGGCTTGATCTGTTGAGGCATTCCCAAATTTTGTGTCACCTAACCATATGATGATGATGATGATAACTATAAATACGACTATGACAAGTTATAGTAGCTAATTAGAAGCAACAAAGATCATAATGCCGAAAATTTCATTGTGATTGCTTGAGAGGTTCAAAAGTTATTAAAAGGTAACAAATTCCAAAGTTCTCAAAAAAAAAAAAAAACACTTTTTACAGCGGTTCGCATCTGAAAATTACGCACTGAATGGGTTAAAGAGTTGTTCCTGTGTAGTTTTTTCCTTACGGTGGAAATCAATAAGGGGCAAATTCTTTATGCGTACATATTAACCGTTTCTTTCCTTTAAAGTTACTACATTTTAATGGAATATGCCATGATATGAGAAAAATGTGAAGACAGCGAAAATATATAAAACTGAAATTATAAACAACACTGCATTCATGACCACCTGGAGTAATGTTGCATATGCCTAGATTTTCGAACGGGATTCAGTTCTTCGAAATAGCTACATGTCAAAACATATTAGATTTGCTCACTCACACACTACAGTACATTTGTATTAAATACTATACTAACTAACTCTATGGTCTATGGAACCCGGAGGTTCAATGCCGCGTTCACAAAAGCTCTCCACTGACTTCTATCCTTAGCTAACTGCATCCAGTTTCTACTTTGTATTCCAATCTCTGCGAGATCCATCTTAATATTGTCCTCCCATCTGCGCCTAGGTCTTCCTAATGGTCGTTTTCCGATTGTTCTTCCTGTCAAGACTTTGAAAGCGTTTCTACTTTCTTCCATTCTAGCTACATGACCCGCCCACCTAAGCCTCCTAGACTTCACGACCCTAACAATGTTGGGTAAATCATATAAATTATGTAGTTCTTCGTTATGCAGTTTCCGCCATTCCCCATTCCCGTTCCTCTTGGGTCCGAATATTCGTCTCAGGATCTTGTTCTCAAATACTTTCAGTCTATGTTCTTCCCTCAGAGTAAGTGACCATGTTTCGCAGCATTAAATACTATACATTTGTGCATTTGTATTAAATACTATAACACTATAGTATATTTACTGTACCGTCCCAGGTTTCATTCCCGGTGGAGATATTCGGTCGAAAAAGTGTAAAAGCCTTTTCAGGCCAGCCCTCCTGAGCGAGGTTTTTCTGAGTTTTCCTCATTCACACCAGGCAAATGTCAGGATGTTACCTAACATAGAGGTCCCAGGCCGCTTCTTTCCTTCCCCAATCCTTCCTTCCTTTCCGTTCCTCGGATAGCTTGATCGCCGAGAAACGTCATCTCTCATACGTGGACAGGCTAACATGGCCATAGATGCTGAAAGCCCAGAAATCTAATTAATAATCCTAATTCTAGTGACGGCCTAACATGGCCATAGATGCCGAAAGCCCAGAAATCTAATTCCTAATCCTAATCCTAGTGACGGCCTAACATGGCCATAGATGCCGAAAGCCCAGAAATCTAATTCCTAATCTTAGTGACGGCCTAACGTGGCCATAGATACCGAAATCCCAGAAGTCTAATTCCTAATCCTAATCCTAGTGACGGCCTAACATGGCCATAGATGCCGAAAGCCCAGAAATGTAATTCCTAATCCTAATCCTACTGACGGCCTAACATGGCCATAAATGCCGAAAGCCCAGAAATCTAATTCCTAATATTAGTGACGGCCTAACATGGCCATAGATGCCGAAATCCCAGAAGTCTAATTCCTAATCCTAATCCTAGTGATGGCCTAACATGGCTATAGATGCCGAAAGCCCAGAAATCTAATTCCTAATCCTAATCCTACTGACGGCCTAACATGGCCATAGATGCGAAATCCCAGAAATCTAATTCCTAATCCTAATCCTACTGACGGCCTAACATGGCCATAGATGCGAAATCCCAGAAATCTAATTCCTAATATTAGTGACGGCCTAACATGGCCATAGATGCCGAAAGCCCAGAAATATAATTCCTAATAGTATATTTAGATAATAAAGTTATACAATGTACGAAAATATGAAGTAATGGAGTAATATGTGCACGCATACGTTAAAGTGTGTTATTTGAGATTGCGCCTGTATTGCTCTATACCTCCTTGAAAAAAATCCCGCAGGCGTTGCTAATTGTGTTCTTCTTCCCTCCCTCTACTTTTTGCTTTTAATGTTAATGTCCTTTCTCTATATAAAAATGTGTTTATCGAATTTTCAACTTTTGAAATTACTATATAAAGTTAGAATCAAATTAACAAGAAACAGTAAAATAATACAGATTAGCTATCAGCAGGTAACTTAACAAAGATATCACGGCCTTTGAAAAATTAATAGTAGCAAGTCTTCGTACTTGACGAAGATTTCTGTGCTTCTAACATGCCCTCGTTGCCTCAAAACGTTGCCAAAAATTCTCTCGGAAGAACAACTAGCATTATCCTGCAGCACTGGATGTTTCATTCAATTCATGACGTCACAAACCTTCGTAGTCCATTCAAGTGGAGAGCTTACAGAAGAAATATAGTATTTTTCTTTCCCTCTTCCGTAGAATACGCTGAAGACACGAAATTAAGTTTGATTTTTTTTTATCTCTCTCTGTCTCTCTTTCTCTCAACTTTTTAAGATCTTTACTAATAAAAACATGGCTTCAAGATACATGAGTTCGGAAATATCTGCCAAAATGGCGTTTTCTGGTTGAAATGTTGGCCCGTAGTTGTTGTAGAAAACACTAAAAATAGCACGATATAAGGATGGGGAAATATTTGGCACTTGTACCTATCAAGCCGGTGGGTGGGACACAGAAAGAAGGGGAAAAGGGGACATCCAATAAAGAAGCACAAAGAAACAGGCCTCTTTGTAACCTGGATCAAGCTTCTATTATGTATATATTTTTTATTGTTATTACTTCTATTTGCAGAAACGGCGTAATTAATTAGTAATAACAATATAGAAGTGAAGGATTGGAGTAAGTCATAAAAATCGGTCTCATTGTAATAATATTATTTATAAATGGGAAACTTTTGGTGTGCACGATGATTAGTAATAATACAGTCACTCTAATAAATGTCGCTACCTGCCTGGCTGATGCTACTGCCAACGATAATAGATATTACTATTGTATGCCTGTTGCTAACAGGTATTACTATTACCTGCCTGTCGCTAATAGATATTCCTATTGCCTGCCTGACGGTAATAGATATTACTATTGTCTGCCTGTCGCTAATAGATACTATTGACTATCTGACGCTAATAGATATAACTATTGCCTATCTGATCCTAATAGATATTACTATTTTTGTCTGATGCTAATAGATATTACTATTGCCTGCCTGACACTAAAAAAATTACTACAGTATTTTTGTCTGATGCTAATAGATATTACTATTGATTGCCTGACACTAATAGATATTACTATTGCCTGTCTGATGCTAATAGATATTACTATTGCCTAACTGTCGCTAATAGATATTACTACCTAGGTATTACTTATCTGACGCTAATAGATATTATTTTTTTGCCTGACGCTAATAAATATTACTATTGCGTACCTGACACTAACAGATATTGCTATTGCCTGTCTGATCCTAATAAATATTACTGATGCTAATAAATATTTTTTTGCCTGATGCTAATAAATATTACTATTGTCTGCCTGTCGCTAATAGATATTATTATTGCCTATCTAACGATAATAGATATTACTATTGCGTGTCCGACACTAATAGGTATTACTATTGCCTATCTGATGCTAGTAAATATTAATATTACCTGCCTGACACTAATAGATATTATTATTGCCTGCCTGACACCAATAGGTATTACTATTGCCTGTCTGACGATAATAGATATTACTATTGCCTGTCTGATCCTAATAGATATTACTGTTTTTGCCTCATGCTAATAGATATTACTATTCTCTGCCTATCTGACGGTAATAGATATTACTATTGCGTGTCTGACACTAATAGATATTATTATTGCTTACCTGGCGCAAGTAGATATTACTATTGCCTGTCTGACGCTAATGGATATTACTATTGCCTGTCTGACACTAATAGATATTACTATTGTCTGTGTGACACTAATATACTGTATATTACTATTATCTGCCTGACACTTAGATGTTACTATTACCTGCCTAACTCTAACAGATATTACTATTGCCTGCTTATCGCTAATAATAAATAGTACTAGCGTGCAGGCAATTTGCCAATTTAAAACTATTGTGACGAATTAATTGCAACTTAAAAGCTGAATTGTTTGAATTTAATTATCGCACAATGGATAGTGATGATACTGAATATGAATGTGCTTTGCTGTATTGACTATTACTAAAGCAAGGATTGCAATCATATTTAGATTTGAATATTAATATTTGTGTAACCGCAGATTGGTATTGGTTAGTGGGCCAACTCATAAATAAATACATTTGTTAAACGTAAGCAATTAGAGAATTTAATTAGCACGGTTTTAACAGGCCAAAGACTCGAGCGCAATAACAACAAGAACTAATAACAATAATACTAATAATGATATAGTGTATTATCCTGCTGAGAACAGTTGAAAGCAAAATTACAGCACTCTGTCATTTAAAAAATCAAGTTATTATTCTGATACTATAAGCAGAAAAAAAGACAAATAAGATATTATGTTGAATTAGCTTTAAAATATTGGAAGTCAAAAATTAAAATAAAATACTCAGAATACAGGGGCGTAGCGTCCATGAAGCGTCACTCTTCCTAAATAAACATCCGCTGAAAATATAGTGTTAAATTACGAAATAAATGTTGAAATAAATTCACATTCCGAGATACATAATCTTCTAGTTTCTTACAAACCTAGAGATTAAAATTTCTTTCTTGCTATTCTTTAATTTTTTTTCTCTCTTAGTATTATACAGTGGATTTTTTAAATTTAGCCCAAATTATAACGTTTATCAAATATCTTTCCTATAAATGTAGAGTCAAGCCATTTTTTCCATTCTGCTAGTAGTTACACTTTAAAATATGTTCTACGCCTAGCTTGAAATAATCAGTAGCGTACGCAGGGCTTTTTTTTTGGGGGGGGAGTTTTAAACCCCCTTGTATAAAATAAACACCCCTTACACACACACACATATATATATATATATATATATATATATATATATATATATATATATATATATATCGCTTCCTATGAAATATATTGAAAGATAGGGGATAGTGCTGACCCCTGTTGCCGATACACTTACCGTTAATATTAATTATTCACTTCACCGTCTGAAATTTTCTAGATCAGTATTTATTAACATTGGGCTGGGTGACATTTTTTAATAACCTGGGGCGCCAAAAATGTCAAATATGGTCTTGGGTCATTAACTAGGCAAAATATGACAGGGACTAGTTTTTATGCCATGAATTTATAGGAAGCTGTATATATATATATATATATATATATATATATATATATATATATATATATATATATATATATATATATAATATGGGGCGTGTGTACTGTTATAGAGAGAGGTAATAAACAAAACCTGAACACTCGTTAGCGTAGCTGTGGGCTACAAACACTCCTAGTTCAAAACCCTTCAAGCGACGCCACTGTGCAATATACCAAAGGCATGGCTTTATGTAATGTTATATTGTACTGCATTACACATACTGGGAACAGGATTTTGATTACCTCTACAATTTGGCTGCATGTACAAAAACGTTTTCATTATAAAGGTGTTTTTTGCACAGAGACAGAGAAAGGGAGCAAAAATAACTTTAAAAATCTTAGTGTATAACTTTTTGCATCTTCTATTTCAAGGTACGTAAAAGTGATGACACACGTCCATTTTAAACCGTTGCACATAACAGCATAAAATTTGTTTAAGAAAATATGAATGAATATTATTTTCAATTGTATGAATTCAATATAAAGAACACACACACACACAGATAAATCACGTAAAATGAAGGGACATTTAATACCTATAATTAAAGAGTGCATTAAAAATTCAGGATTAAAGTAGTTGGTTTAGTGTTCTGTTCAGCATCGAGGCTATATGAGGCGTGGAGACTAGATCTGAACCACATGAGCTGTTAACCGGGTTAAAATGTTGATGCAGAGATAAAGGACTGCTTCAATCATTCACAGTCAGCACCATTTCTCTTTTCCTTTTTTCTTTCGAAATAACTGTAAAGCAGAAGGAAATATTAAAAAGACACGAGCATCCTAAACTTAGCCATATAATACGACAAGTAGCGTTCTAGAGTTATCATGCAAGTCTCAGCCACTTCATGCAAGTCCACACCCCAATTTTGATGCCGAATAACTTGTCAGTCAAAAATCTGCACATCATAATATTTAAAATGTGACTAAGCTCGTAAAGGTCTATCACTATGCCAATTTTGATCAAAATCAGACGGGTTCACTCAATTGAGTTTTAATAAAATTTCTTGATTTCATCGAATCCAAACCAATTTGATCGTCATTAACTTGTCTGCACACTAAGCTCGGATGTGTACTGATACTATAAAAATTTCATAGGTAAATTTATAATTTACAAAAAACGGCGGCAATCTGCCAAATCTCTATGTAAATCAATTTACACCCATAAAGTAAAATTACTATAGAAAATATTTATAATATGAAATAGTGTAAAATTACTTTTTAGCAATAAATAATATCATTTTCTTATAAATTTACTGTAAATTTGTAAAAATAAAAACAGCAAATTTTGTAATTCAATCTAAGGAAATGTATACCAACTTACAAAATCAGTGGTAAATGATTTTACATTGATATTTGGTAATTTAAACTACAGACATTTTTTCCAGTGTAGCTTCGTAAAAGTCTACCATTATACCAAGTTTATTCAAGATCGGACGACTTTAAACATTGTGTTAAAGTGAAATTTCTAGATTTCATGAGTTCAAACCCAACTTTGATGGCCAATAACTCGGGAACCAAATATCTACATACTATACTATACATGTCACATGGAATCTAAGCTCCTCGAGATGTATCACCGTGCCAAATTTAGTCAATGAGTTTTATTGACAGCAAGCGATATATTTCATTGATAGCAATATCGTCCTTCATTTGACTTTTCTTCATAATAAATTAATTACAAGGATAGTATACACGTATTATGAAGAGCTATAGAATACATGACTTTCCAGAAAGTTCATATCGAAATTCTATAGCCAATAACCCAGAAGTCAAAGGTCTGCACCCAATAATATTTCATATATGTAAAAAATTCAACAAGAGACTACCTCTATGTCAATTTTGGACAAGATTGGATGAGTTTCATTGTTCGGATACGAAATACAATTACAATCTTTGTATTTTATTTTATTTATTTATTCATTTACTAGAAACTTCGAAGGACGATCAAGGTCAGATGAGTTTCATCAATCGCGTATGATATGTATTTACTATCCTTGTAGTTGATTTTTTAAAAAGAAAAATCAAATGATGAACGATTAAAATCGAATGAGTTCCATCAATCACATATGATATGTATTTACTATCCTTGAAAATGATTTCTTAAAAAGAAAATTCAAATTTAGAACGATTAAAATCGAATGAGTTCCATCAATCGCGTATGATATGTATTTACTATCCTTGTAATTGATTTATTAAAAAGAAAAAAATAAATGAAGAACGATCAGAATCGGATGAGTTTCATCAATCGCGTATATGTATTTACTATCTTTCTAATTGATTTTTTTTAAATGCAAAATCATATAAAGGACGAAAAGGTACTTTTTATTGATACATTTTAGATATTCAAATCACACTCAGGACAGTGTTAGTTGATTGAGGGAATTTTACATAATCTAGGGAAATTAGGCAGCAAAATTCAGTAATTGAGGAAAGAAAAATCGGTATTTTTAAGGCAAAATGTTGGAATCCAGGGAAATAGCTGGGTTGAATCGCAGAATTCTATGAATTTGTTTTCCTTCTACATTTCATTGGAGAGAACTGAAAAACACCAATTCTCTTCGGTTCCCTCTTCAGCTTCATTTGTAGACTTCTAAACTATGCTATGCATAAGTATCGGAAGACTTATAGAATGGCTATGTCGGTTTATCCGTCTGTCGTATCAACAAGTATCAGAATGAAAACGGTAAGAGATATCGGGAAGCGTTTTCTTGGAATCGAGTTGGTGTCCTTAAAATAGGTTCCACCTCATCTGTTAACCCCTTATTCAAGTCATGGTGATAGAAATTAACCATTTCCGGTTTCAATGTTTGTCGCAATAAAACTTTTAAAAAATGTAGTACATATCGGCAAGCTGCTTTTTGGAATCTATTCAGCGTCTCGAGTAAAGAATCATCTTCACCCGCATGTATCAACTAAAACCGGAAGTGGGCTAAATATACTACTACTTCCGGTTCAATATTGAATTCTAAAAGTATGGAAGTCTACCGTAGTTTCACATTGTGAAACGAAACTCAATTGTTTGAAATTGGCAAATGGCTCACTCAGGAACGGCCGTACAATTTTTCCAAGAGGGAGGGGGCAAAACACGACATAATATCACCGATGTGAATGAACACATATTTTGATGCACACGTGGACATATTGGATCATTGAAAACAATAGTTATTTACGCATGTATCATTAACTACAGTAAATAAACCATAGTACTATAGTATTTAACATACTTCCACAATCTAAACACCCTTTGAAAATCCAGAGGGAAAGCGATTTCCCCTCTTGCTCCCCGATACAGGCAGACATGAGTTGATCCTCTCGTCCTGTATCTTCGTTTTCCTCGGCTAATCTGGAGAAATATACCAATATTCAAAGACAGATCACAGAGGTTACTTAAGGTCAAAATTTGCGTGTTCCCTATGGAACCACATGTTTCGTATCTTCGATATTCTCCCAGCCCTAGTTGTCCTATATAATTTAAAACGAAAAATTAGTCAGGTAGATGCCGATGAATTGCTGTTTTTTCTTCTTCGTTCTTTGAAATACAGCCAAGTGTTCTTTCCAGGGAAACGTACATAAATATATCCAGAGAAACTTACGTATGTACTTTCACTTTATTTCGATGTTATATGTATGAAATAATATACGAGTGTATATGATTATTTAATATTTGCCTAAGCATTCTATTAGGCACATTTTGTTACCATGTAGCGAAATTAATCTTTTCATGTACACGCATAAACTATTGCTATAAGTACAGAAAGATCATATTTACAAACTAAGCAAAATTTAACTTTTAAAATCTACGAACACTGACTCACAAACGAGAGGCATGACAGCGTATTCTTGACGCGTTTGTCACAGTGTTTCCAACTTTACTCATCTTTCAGTAGGTCTGAATTTTCAATATATGTACTGATTTACTGAAAGATTAAAAGAAAATTAATAAATCTCCTGATATTAATGTTAATAGCCGTAGAAGATAGACTCTTGGCTACAAAAACAAACTTTAGAGACTAAAATACTCTTACAACAAACTTTACATACAAGTTCTTGATTTTGCATCGCCCATATTCACTAATTCAAACATACTGATGCAGAAGGAAATCTTTTAATTTAATTTTCCAGGATAATGCCCTTTCGGCTGAGGGAAACGGACGATTAAGGCAACTGAATGAAAATGTAGAAGGAAACAGGTGTAGCCCGAAAAAGCCCACAAATATGATGTTGTCCAACACACTTATTTGACTGGAGATGGAACCAGGGACTCCAGGCACCAGAGGAAAGCACTCTGCCACTGTGCCAACGTCTCCCCTGGTGCAGAATGAAGATCTCTATACTTTCATATCGCACAAATATTTCTGCCTCTTTCAGTATCATTCTTGATTGCTGCTACATAAAACCCGAGTCCTTGCAGAGCGCAGGGCGAAAAAGGTTTGGACTATCGACATTCTACTGTCTTTTTACCTCTAGAACAAATGTATTTTGAGGCGAGGATAGGAGCTTCTCTCAGGCCAATAAACCTCCCGACACAAGATATAATAAATATTTTCAGATCAAAGTGTGTGGTCTTATTAACTGACAAAGCCTTAAATAATCGCTGCCAAAAAGGGGGTATATGGTTCTTAGTTATTAGTTTAGAATAAAATATAAATAACAGGTGCAGTAGATTTAAATATCATATGCATTTTCTTCATTAAATGACTCAGAAAGGGCATTAATATATCCATAGGCTGGTTGTTCGATGTTCTATTAATTTTGAAGATATGTACTGAAATATACTGATATTTTCGAGCGCTTGCTACTGATCCTCGATCCCTCGGTTGATATTGCAGCCTCTGCTTCTATAAATCATCCTCGTTACTGTTATTTTATTATACGTTCTATATTTCAGGCCAATACTTTCCCTAATTTTAATACTGTCTTCTTTCGTTTTATAGTTATTTTGAAAAATATCCAATGGTACAAATGACTATTCAAACTGCTATAGTTCAAGGCTTTTAACCTCTTCCTTCTGGCGAAGCAGAAGAGCAAAATTGCTATGTCATGTTCGTTATTCATTGATATAAGATGAAATAACTGGATTTCCTGAAGAAATCCAATAGTTGATATCTTGTGTCCTTCCTCTTTTGTCTTAGACACTACAAAACCAGAAATCATTCCCCGTCGTTTGAAGATTACGTAAGGAGACAAGACGAAAGCTTTTGTAATGTCGTTCTGATAGCAGATATATGAATGGCGCGCTGGCAAATCATAAACAAATAATAAAGTTCATAACAGATGCCAACTGAAGCAATCCAAATTGTCCGTACAACATATTTGGCGTGTACTCATGATGTTTTGTAATGATCTGTTTCGTACTCTGCTTTTCTTCTGAACAACAGCCAGATGAAGAAAGGTAAAAAAGAAATAGGTTCTCTTTGATGAGCCATACATTACACACTCGCTGCAGCATTCACATTGTTTGATCTCGAGAGAAACTTTTATCAAAACAATTTTACAAATCACCATCTTTTACAATCAAGACACCACCATCATTAGGGATGTTCTTCTAGTTGAAACGTTCCAAATCTTGAAGTGAGTGTGGATCCTCATATACTAAAGGATTAAAGGATTATCTGATTGAATATTGATATATCTTTTGAACATTGAAGATCCACATTTTAATCTGGGATCCGAACTACATCGTAGATGGAATCTAGTATTACCCACGAGACGAGACGAGACAAGAAATGCTGTTTTCTAGTCTCATCTCGTAAGTTTTGTCGAATTGTCATCTTGTCTGGATTCTCGAACAATTATTTCTCGTCTCATTTCTATTCTCGAAAAGATTTTTCTAGTCTTGTCTCGAAATTTTCCTAATGTCATTTTGTAAATTTATGCCTTGATTTTCTTAAGTTCATCTAGAAGTTATTAGATTTTTTCGCGTTACGACAGATTCACGAAGGATATATTATAACAACATTGAAATCTTTATTATTGAAGTATATTGCATATCGAGGGGCGGTGGTGACTCAGTGGAAGAGCGTTCACCTCTGGTGCATGGGTTCCTTGGTTCCGTCCCAACTAGCGCCAAGTGAACTTTGTGGTGGACAAACACCGTGTGCACGGGTTTTCTCGGGGTTCTCCCGTTTCCTCCCACTTTCTTCATTCCTCCATTTTTCATCATCACCATCTCCTTTAACCTAGCCGGCATAACTGTGGGACGTAAAACTTAAATGTTTCATTTGATTTCATTTAAACGTCGATAAATGCTCTTCATTGTGTTCGTATAATCACCTTGTCAATTTATAGTTTTTTTTCACTATGAATCATAGGCCTATAATACAAACACAATGTTTGTCGAAAATTTCTCGTCTTGTCCTGAAAATGAGACGAAAATTGTTCTGTCTCGTCTATCTCGAATTTAAAAATCCACTTTTCGCCTCATTTTCAAGACAACACGGAGAAATTCTTCGTCCCGTGGGTAACATTAATAAAATCTGGGCCCCTTATGTCAAGCAAGACGCGAACACTGATCTTCTAGCCCCCAATACGAATAAAGGAATATATAGTGAATAATAGGGCTATATATATATCAAATTTTAAACATTCAAATTATAAGTTTATAATAAATGCTAAAAGAATCAAATATTGAAGGGAGAAAATCAGTTGGTGGTTTGCACTGACTAAACTTCATGGTTTTGACTGCAGACCAAAACCTACTGAAGGAGTTTTCATTTCTTAGTTGTACGTATAAAGTTTCGGAAATTAACAGCAGATAATTATTATGTAAGAGATCTTCTTCATCAATGTTCTTTTCTTTTAATATATAAATGTATATCTCGTATTTTACCATCAATGTTCTTTTCTTTTAATATATAAATGTATATCTCGTATTTTATCATCAATGTTCTTTTCTTTTAATATATAAATGTATATCTCGTATTTTACCATCAATGTTCTTTTCTTTTAATATATAAATGTATATCTTGTATTTTACCGTGTGTAATGTGCACTTTAATGGCAACATTTTTGAAAGGAAAATGAAAACAAGGATGCGCATTATACAAAGGTAGTATTAATTCCGTATATATATATAATAGTTCTCATATGTGTATGTTTATGTATTAAAACTTTTATTCCGGGAAATAATAATGACATTCTTATAGAAAGTACCGGGAACATCATGATACCTTCTTTGTGTCTCATGTGTTATGAAATATTTGTTACACAATGTACCATATTTTTAATACTCTTTATGATACGAAAAAAAAGACAAAATTAGGAAAATAAAAATATTAATTAAAATATCAAAATAGATTAATACGAATGGAATGAGTATCTCACTGTCGCGCTAATCCTATCTTCGACCACCATGAAATGAATTCAGTATTGCGGTAATCTTACTTCGACAACTGTGAAATGAGTAGTGCGTTAAATTTACCTCAATGACTGTGAAATGAGGATCGTGGTAATCTTATTTCAACGACTGTGGAATAAGCAGAGCAATAATCTTACTTTAACGACTGTGGAATAACTATTGCGTTAATCTTACTTCAATGACTGTGGAATGAACAGAGTAGTAATCTTACTTCAACGACTGTAGAATGAGTATTGCGTTAAGCTTACTACAATGACTGTGGAATGAGCATCGTAGTAATCTTATTTCAACGACTGTGGAATGAACATAGTAGTAATCTTTCTTCAACGACTGTAGAATGAGCAGAGCAATAATCTTACTTTAACGACTGTGGAATAAGTATTCCGTTAATCTTACTTCAATGACTGTGGAATGAATCTCGCGTTAATCTTACTTGCTTCATCGACTGCGGAATGGGCATGTAATAACATTACTACAATGATTGTAAACTAAGTATCACGGGAACCTTATTTCAGCTCTTATGAAATGAGCACAGTAGTCACAAATATCGCCATATGGAGAATTTTGAACCCTTTAGCGTGTATTGTGAAAATTCAGGTTCTAAAATATCTCCCAAAGAGCAAAACGAATGAAACAATCGTTTTGATTCTCAAATATTGAAAAGAATTCAGAAACATTGGTGAAATATTTGAAGAAGTACGTAGCAAATAGTTAAAAGCACGTTTCATATGAATATGATATTCAACAATATTCTTTTATTAGTTTCAGATTCAGCAATTAGTACAAAACATTCGCTTCAACATTGGCGTAATAGAATTCGTATCTCAAAAATAATTGCTGAAATGATGCTATGTGATTACAAAAATAGCAATTGTCCGTTTCCCAAAGAAAGGTAAAACAACACATCTAAGTTGCAATCCGGTGGGAAGTAAATTGCACAAATACAGAGGAAATGACGCAAATATAATTAGTTCAAATTTTCCTTTTTTCCAGTTTGCACCGGAATTGCCATTTTTATTGTGATGTAATTTCGAAAGCAAAGGTAAGAACAATGTTTGCAGAAAGTGGGGAGTACAAATATCTTTTTCCCCTTCAAATCGAGACTAATAACCATACATTAATCTTTAGATACTCTTGTATGTAGTATGGCATGTAAACATTTAATCAAGGAAAACGTACATTATTGTACTCACAACTTAGGAACATATACTGAAACATAGTAGATTATTATCTCAAATGTCACGCAGAAAAAGGAAATCATATTTTATGTATGATCTGGTATTGATGGCTATACAAGGCTGAGGTGTTGTTACCAATATTACACAGGTACGTACATAGTTCGATAGGCACAATGCACTTCGGTAAAGGAAATATGAAAGAGGGTAGCATAGACATTTAGACATCTCACCAATCAAAGTTCCGTCCATGTTGTCTCTTGAAGGGAGAATTGTAGTAAGTGGTAGAGGATATAATAGGTCAGAAACCTCCAAAATTTGAATTTTTGACAATTTTTGCCCATAAAAGGGAATGAGATGGGCGGCCCAAACTTACAGAGATACATACCAAATTTACAGAGATACAAACCAAATGGTCAGATTTGGCAGTTTCCAAATTTTAAGAATTGGTCCTGTGTACCCCTCTCGAAGTTTGAGAATTGAACCAACGTATTCATTGCCAAAATTTAGAAGGGATGTGCCAACGTATCACTTGCCAAAGTTTAGAAAGATTGACCTATGCACTCCTGGGCTAGGGAACCTGGGTCCTGAGCCCGACCATTAAGCCATATGATTGTCAGTACTACTTCTGGGAAGCAATATAAGTACAAAGCAGTTTTTATTCAAAGCCACGTCCGGAAGCCTTGAAACAGGCTTACGATTACGAATATTTAAGGAAGTAGATCGAAAAATACCAACTATACTTAAAGAAAAACGAAACATCATGCAAAGGAACAGAAACTCTAAAAGAAAACATAGATTTGGCAAGAAAATGTCGAGGAAGACAAACGTACAATTGGCATGGAGGTTGGATTTTAAATAGGAAGAAAAATGAAAAGAAATGGGGAAAATGGGATTGATACAGAAATTTCGTGGAGAACTGAAGTTGAGAATACTGTAACAGCTAAATTGTAACTGTTACCATTCTTCAGGATTAATAGTACTTCCGAATTGAATGAAGTAAAACACTTTGATCCTTAATCATACAGTTGCTCAGGTTTTACTGTAGATACACTGATTATTTCGATTCATTTCTGCCTTATCCTATTGTCACTGAAAACTAAGATTTACATGTAAGTGAATAACAGTATATAGTTATTGAAATGCTTGAGTAACTGCAATAGTATTACAAGAAAAATATTCAACAAATTATGCAAACAATTGTAAGATGATGTTGAATAACAGCATGCAATGAGTGAATTATGAATGAAGCAGAAATAAATATCACTCTTACAGCACGTGATTAACATGATTTCAAGAAATGATGATAAGGGATTCTATTAGTGCTGAGCACAAGTGCAAAGTGTGAATTAAAAGCTATAAATATTGATGAAACAAAGGCTATATGTGTATACATATGCATATATAATTTTATATTGAGTATGTGTTTAGGCTTAGACTTTCTTGATACACTATTGAATGGGAAGTAATTGAGTTGACCCTGTGACTTTAGCCTCATGGCCGACCTTATCCTTTACTCGTGCCATTTAGACTACAAAATTGGCAGTGTGGCAAACATTTGAGTTTACTAAATCTGTTCTTTTTTCACTGTCTTATTATTAATTTTATTTATTCATTTTATTTGAATTTATTAATCATGCATTTATTGGAATTTAACACCTTTATTTTCAGCACTGAGTCTAAATGACACGTGTTTAAAGTGGGTACACAAACACTTCTCGAAAAAAAAAAAAAAAATAGCTCTTAAATGATTTAGTTCTTATTATATTACGATGTTGACAAAAGGTACGGACACCATTGCCTCTAAATAAATTTTAAACAAGTGCTTGCATATGCATTAATTTAACTTTTGGTACGTCGAGGTGACAGTTCAAGAAAACATTTTAAATGTCAAAAATTGCAGTTTTTTTTTCCGGTGAATTTCTGTCTTTTAGGGTGCAGAAACTAGGGGAGTGTGCGCTCAAAAAAGTAAGAATGCACCTCATTCTACAGATTGTAGACGCCAAATTCATGTGATAATCGTCAGTTGAATTTCCGAAGATAAACAACTTGATTAAGGTAACACTAGATGTGGCCTAAACACCAAGGAGGAAAAATATTGCAGAAAGTATACTGAAAATGTAAATCACACAACATTAGGTAGTCTATCCATATACGTAATGAAAGTGACTATATTCGTGACTTAATAACTCTTGAACCACCTGACCGATCCCGATTAAATTTTCAACATAGATAAGGTTCGGGCCTGGGATATTTCTTATCGTTTCACTTTGACGGTGCAACTTAGGGAAGAGAGTAGATATTTAAAAATGATCGAAAATGACCAATATTATTGTCGAATCCATAGTTTTCGGGGTCGCTGAAACGAACTTCCAATGCCGTTTAAATCCAAATTCACCCCTTTATGTTCACAATGAAGTGTATTCTCTCCGTATGAAGAGCAGGTATTCTACTAGTTAAAAGTAAAACATAACCAATCCAGCATCCATATATATATATATATATATATATATATATATATATATATATATATATATATATATATATATATATATATATATATATATATACGTATATACCCGGAGCATGGATCGCAATTTCCTACAACATACAAATTTTCTACAAATTATGCCACTATCAGAATTAATACATCACGTTAAAAATATTTATAAGGCAGTGTATTGTTATAGGAACATATGAATACAAAAACTAAGAGAGGTCATTGAAGTGTTACCAATGTAAAGTACTGTTGGCCACGAATCATTTCGTATCTCATCACGAAATGAGAAAGAGGTCTTGCAATAGAAAAAGTTATACTTTTCGAGGCAAGAAAGCACTTTGACGACAGGTTTTCGAGACGGGATTGCTCCAAATCGCGTCTCGTGAGCATGATTCTCGAGTAGCCAATAAACAAGCACATAAAATTATATTTACGTCCTGCACGGTCTCAGCTTCGGTTTCCCCCGTCAGGGCAAATATATAGTAATTGAGATAAACTATGAAATCCGTTTCTGAAGCATCTACAAACCAAAGCTAAACTTATTAGATGCATCAATGAGAAACACTTTTTTTTTTTTTTTTTAATCTTCCCTATAACGGATAGTAATAGTCGAAAAATTCCCACCTTCTTTCCCTATGTAACACCCAGAATATAGGCGGTAAATTTAAACAAATAATATTTACAAGTTACAAATTAATATGAATATAAACGGACTTTAGACCTAAAAATGCATAAAAACAATTTAAGAAATGACACTCATAATTACCAGTAGTAGGCTATGTGCTCATTATTAGGAGTACGTGTGTAGCTGTTAGGTGTATGCCATTGTTAGGACTGTGTGTGTGTGTGTGTGTGTGTGTGTCACTGCTAGGAGTATGTGTATCACTTTAGAAAACAAATAACAATAGACACAATCTGTTAGCCAACGATGTATTTTTACATATATAGTACAGAAGTAAATGAGGAAGAGCGCCGATCCTGGGGGATCCCCCAATGTTCATGTGGGACCCCATGTATTTTTATTTTTATGTGTATTTTTATTATATGTATTTTTTAATGAATATACAATATTTGGCATAATTTGAATTAAATTTGTCTTAAAATACATTATATGTCAGCAACCACACACACATCTGAATGGGCGCTCCCAAAAGTTACAGAGAAACCGAAGCCCTTGTAAATAAGAATCAATTATTGGCAAAGGAAAGACACTTTTTAGACCCATTCGTTCCTCTATATGTTTTTCGAGAACTGTACATTAAGATTTTACCCTCAAATTACCCATTTTGCTTAGCTCGATGTGATTAACCGACTGATATATCATAACTTTGGACAAAATTATATACGAGAGTTGAACAAAAATTATTGTTTTAAGAGTTAGTCATAACTGTGTGCTATATCTCAATAACTATGAACTGTATATTGTCATCTTGTTAACGTCACAATGATAAGTTTGATGAGAGTATACATGTACTTCCGGATCAGTTTATCTTAATAAATAGTGCAGTTATCGAACAGCATAAATTTTGGGGTTCTCAAAACAATTTGATTTTTTCGAAAACTACGCACGAGAATTCATATGTATCCATATAATTTTGCTCAGTTCAATGAGATCCATTTGTTTTAAATATATATTTGTTTCGTTCTGGATTCTGTTTTCGCTCATAATATTGCAGTTACTGTTTGACATCCGGGCTGACCATCTACACGTTAACGAAAAAGACAGCAACTTCATTCAAATGTGTTGTAGGTTCAGGTAAATGGCAACGTTGCATTTTCATATAACATTGTGTGCACAAAGAGTATACAGCCCAAACGGCTCGTCCGATTTAAAAAGATTTCTTAACTTTAGACTGAACATATCATATTTGGAGACGATTTCCCCTCTTACATTTTGTTGTAACTCTGATAATAACAAGAGTTACCCTATGTCAGCGGGCTTTTGAGTCACCTTGTATATAATATAAATAAAATTCCCGACTTTTCTTCATAGAATAAAATTACATTTATTTCGAATACTATCGTGACAATACAATCTCTTTCATATAGCAAAGTTCCTGATAATCAAAGTCACATATAGTATTAAAAATAAAAGTTCATGTTGTTATAATCAATTCACGTATGTCAGTAGCACGGTACAAAATGTGCAACAGAATAAACGTATAAAAAGTGTCTGCTTTATCTACATCAAAGTGCTTGATACATAATTGTCTTAGTAGCCCTCTGCTTCCGTCTCGTCTTCTTCCAGCCCCTCCCCTTCATCCTCAAGAGTCAGCTCCTGCTTCTGAAGGATCTCAGCAACAAGATCAGTTAAATCTTGATCGGCCTCCGTAAATTCCATCTCGTCCATGCCTTCGCCTGTGTACCAATGCAAGAAAGCTTTTCTTCGGAACATGGCTCGAAACTGCTCCTCCACGCGTTTAAAACATTCGACGATCGCTGTATTGTTGGCGACTAAAATGCCAGCCATCTTCAATCCTCGAGGAGGAATATCACAAATCGCTGTTTTCATGTTATTTGGAATCCATTCCACAAAATAGCTGCTGTTCTTGTTACGAATATTTAACATTTGTTCATCCACTTCTTTCGTGGAAATCCTCCCACGGAAATACACAGCAGCTGTTAAATACTTCCCACGACGTGGATCACAAGCAGCCATCATATTCTTTGCATCAAATAACTGTTGAACTATTTCTGGTACAGTCACTGCACGGTATTGTTGACTACCTCGAGATGTTAACGGTGCGAAACCAGGAATAAAGAAATGTAGTCTTGGTTCCGGGATCATATTCACACCAAGTTTTCGAAGATCACAATTCAGCTGACCAGGAAATCTTAAACATGTTGTAACGCCGGACATTGAAGCAGAAATTATATGATTAAGATCTCCATACGTCGGAGTAGTTAACTTCAATGTTCTAAAGCAGATGTCATATAACGCTTCGTTATCGATACAGAATGAAAGATCTACTCCAGTTACAAGCATGTGGATAGAAAGAGTCGCGTTATAAGGTTCCACAACAGTGTCAGATACCTTTGGTGACGGTATAATACAGAAATTGCATTTCATTCTATCTGGATATTCTTCACCGATCTTGTTGAGAAGAGCTGTCCCCAGTCCAGCACCTGTACCTCCACCAATAGAGTGGACCACTTGAAATCCCTGAAGACAATCACAACTTTCTGCTTCTTTTCGCATTACATCCAGAATGGAGTCGAGAATTTCTAAACCATCTGTATAGTGTCCTTTAGCCCAATTATTTCCAGCTCCACTCTGACCGAAAACAAAATTATCCGGTCGATAGATTTGTCCAAATGGTCCTGATCGGATAGAATCCATCGTTCCTGGTTCCAGATCCACCATAACCGCTCTGGGAACATATTTTCCTCCTGTGGCTTCAGTAAAATACACGTTGATTCTTTCTAACTGCAAATCCGAGTCTCCATGATATGTTCCAGTAGGATCTATCCCATGTTCATCACATATAACTTCCCAAAACTTCCCTCCAATTTGATTTCCACATTGCCCAGCTTGGATATGAACAATTTCTCTCATATTTAAGGATAATGTTATATAAATATAATATTATTATTAAAGTATGAAGCACTTTATGCAGCCCCTAAAGCGATTCTAGCAACCAAATAACCGTTTCTAAGATATGAAAGGCTGGTTGATTGTTTAGAATTATTAGAGTTGGAATTTAAATGAAAAAAGTTCGGTAAAGCAGAAAATCAACAATAGCAAAATACGAAAATGTATTTCAGTCAGATACAAAAAGCATTAAAACTTTGTCTCTGAAGCAAAATAAATAAATAAATAAAAGGTCACTTGATTGAGATTCTAACAAAAAATGCCGGTACCAGAAATGTTATTTATTTAGGTATCATGAAATAAAACTTACAAAATATGAATCATTTGCTTTCAAAAATTCCAGTGATTTGCTATCAAAAATTACTGAAAACCATTGTTTAAATTGTGGCAATAGACTAACATTTTAAATGCGTAACAAAAATTTCAAAAAATACAATCTAATATTTGTACTTTAGTTTCATTAAATCAACTCTTAACTTATAGAATACAAACTAATCTTTTAAACAGCCTAAATTAGCAACATGTATTGACTTTTAATGTCATGAAATGATCTGTCATGAAAAATAAATCTTGTAAATTTTGAGAAACGAATACCTGGTAAAGATTGGTTGTGATGGCAGAAGATAATCTCCCTTCACTAACTCATGCTGGATTAAGCTTCATGTATTGTAAAATCTTGGTTTACTTATCACCTGAAGTTCTGCCACTGGATTAATGGCATGTGTAAGACAGGTTTGATGAATCATGTTGGTCAAAATTTCGTTTTGGGTAAATTTGCTTCCGATACTGTAGAATATTTTTAATACACAAAGAATTTAAAATTTATATATATATTTGTACAACGTAGGCCTATACTTGTCCTAAAATTACTATATATATACGCTTCGAAACGAAACAAATGTATTTGAGTTCTTCACAAATATTAAAATATACAAGATACGAAATTTCATGTCAGTTCTATTCTAAATAAATATACAATTAAGTAAAGTTATAAAAATATCACCTAGACCTCCTCTTTTGTATATTCGCATGTATGAAAAACAACTAGACATAAGGTACAAAAGCATTACAGTAATTTTTTTTATCGGTTTCAACGGGAAAGCATATAAATAACTGTTTTGGCACTCTCATTTGCAATTAGCACCAAGCACAGTAACTATTTTGTGATTAACTTCTCTGCATATCTCTCGTTGACTTAGATCCTAAATAACTGCCATGCTCAAGTGTTGTTTTCATCTTCCGTACTCTAGAATTCACTTTCGATTGTGAATTCGTTAGCAGCGTTACAAATAATTGGTAGATCTTTAATTACAGTATGTATTGGTAATAATGATTTATTGGAAACAAGCTAAATATATAGGAAAACTACAGGTACTTGGAAAATAGTGGATAATGTTACGAATGAAAGGATGATAATCGTGTAGTGTTTTCATGTATGTATACTACTTTATTTTTGATAACACGTTTTTACTTTTAAAAAAAAGTATTATTAAAAGACCTTTAAAGTGAAAGTTTAGTCTTATCTATTTAATGAAAAATAAGGAAAAGTGATATACCCCATGTTATCAAAATTATCTCAAACAAAAGAACTTTATTATTACAATTTTGAGTTCAAAGCAACGCCATATTGATAAAACTATAGTACTCGCGCCGAGTCGTGAAGCTTGGGCTCTAAACCAATCATAGAAATATTTTGCTTGAGCTCTAACACATCAGAAAACTTCGGAATAATTCGTGGAGCCGCCTCCCGAGCGCACACTTGGGGAAACGTCGAACAGCTGAAATTCACCAACAATGTTGCCAAACTTTGAAGACATAGTAAACTTTGAAGACATATATATATATATAAAGCATTTAAAAATTACCAATAATAACACTGCACAATAATAACTACTGTTAACAACTATTCTAAAATGGTAACAATAGTACAAATAGTAACATCGAAAATGTAACGCAACAAAAAAGAATTAACAAAACGGAACTTGACGCCAATCCGACAACACTGTACTCTCGGGAGATGTTTTCCGTGTAGCGCGAGAGAAGACACTGACAAAATTTGATGGGCGGGGGTTAACGACCGGAACACACCCTCGCGTTCTATTGGGTGGTGAAATCGGTAGATTTAGGTCAAGCTTCACGACTCGACGCGAGTACTATAACACTAATCTATCTCATGAATAATAAAATAATAATTAAAAAAAATGAATGTAACAAAATTTGGTGGTCAATTCCTTCAATCAGGGACTCCATTGATTCTGTTGACTTTTTGGTACATGAATGAACCATGGCTGAACTTCGCTTTTTATCATGTTAACTTGATTGCAATGCGTAATGGGGGGAAACGGAGGGCCATAATGTATGCGAAATTGTTAGTTTTTCACGAGTCTGTCAAATTAAAAAGATGAAACTCTATACACTTGTCATTATAGATAAACAGATACATATCCCAGTGTTTCTGAAAATTCCTGTTTTAAGGGGGAGAGACATTTTATAATTTATTCGGCACATTGAAAAACCACGTCTGGTGTTTGGTGATTACATCACGGGAAAACGGCTGACCCGTTTGAAATGAATTTTGGAACATAATATCTATCTCGAGTTAAACTTTCATTGTCACTTTGACTCGAGGGTGTATCCTTAGAACGATAAGCGAAAGTCAAAATTTATGCTGAAAGTAGTCTCTCACGAGCCCCTCAAACCAGGAGCGTACACCGCGTTATAATTCATTAAAAATAGATGGACACATGACCCAGCGTTTTTGAAATTTTCTATTTTTAAGGAAGAGGAGAAGGACTATTTTCTACATTTTTTCGCCATATTGAAATCCATAATGTTTGTTGATTGCATCCCATTTGAAATAAATTTTAGAACATAGTAGGGATGTAGGGATGGCCAATTCCGGAATGTTTACTTTCCGGAATCCGGAAAGTAAAATCGGAAAATTCCGGAATTCGGAAAAATTCCGGATTTCGGATAAATTTCGATGTCGGAAAAATCCAGAATTTAGAAACTTCCGATTTCGGAAAACTTCCAGAATATTTCCGAATTTTGAAATTTTTCCAAACTATGGATCTTTACAAATTCCGGAATTTTTCTAAATTCTGAAAATTTTCCAAATTCCGGAAAGGGAAATTTCAGATTCCGGAAAATTTTCGCCATCCCTAGAATATAGATAGTACCTACAGTACTTCGAACTGAATTTTTGTCGTATGACTTTGATTAAATGGCGTATCCTAAATGGGGGGTTTCAAGAATTTATGCAATATATATATATATATATATATATATTAAGACTATTCATGGCTTTGGATTAATTGTTTTAACAAAAGAAACAAAAGATAAAGAGTGTCTGAAGAAGGATATGCTAGATATCCGAAACAGTTACAAATTATAATTTAAAATAAAGTAAAGTTTTAAGCTTTGGTCAGTGTCTCTTTTGTTAATATATATATATATATATATATATATATATATATATATATATATATATATATATATATATATATATATATATATATATATCTTACAGCTTCTTCTTACATATATCTTCTTATCATTACACCTTCCTTGAAATGCGTATTGTATGAAAAGGAAGGGGTTTAATTGTACTTTCCATAATCTATTCTTCCCGTGGAAAAAACGAACATTTCTGTTAGTTAATTAATAAAAACGATGATATGCAAGAACTACATATTTTATATAACCAAGATGACTGACCTTTTACCAGAGGTGTAGTAGGAAGCGACGCTTCCCCTAACAAGAGCACCACGTTACACTTTTGCCTTTTATCTTCTTGGATTTGAAAATATGTAACAAAATGGAGCATATATATATATTAAGTTTAGTTGGACATTTGTGGAAACGGAAAGTTAGGGCTTGATGAACTGAAAGAAGTTATCAGTGGGACGTCTATACTGTCAGACTATTATATAACATCCATCAATTCCCGACACAACTTGTCTCCTTTTGAGTGAAACAGGTATGTTGCAGACGTCACTGTCGTGCACAAAAGAGAATAACTGATAAGAATAATACTGTAATGATATTATTTCGTATTTAATCGATAAGATAGTTGACAGAATCTTATCACAGACAGGTCTACTACGCAAAAGTAAATTTATATATATATATATATATATATATATATATATATAATATACGTATTATCATTGTTTATTTTGAGATTCTGGTTGCTACAGGGTCATACAGAGTACAACATTCACTGGTACCCTCCGATTTATATGCATTCAAAGTGACTATAAATGCTTCACACGGTACCACAAAATTTAGACTATGTTATTAATTATTATAATAACCCAAATATGATCTTAGTTGTTAGTAGTGCTACGAATCTTTATTCCCGTAATACAGGGCGCAAAATTTCAAAGTCAGACGCACTCGTCAATCGAAAAATGATGGTCACCAGTATTTCTCATGTACAAATTATGAGAGGCGACCCCTCCCCTCGGTGTTTGGTTTGACAAAGAAAGAGATTACATCAGCGCACAAAATTTCAAAACCAGGCAATTAGATTCAGGATAATCAATTTTAAATTGGACAATTCTTATATATGTTAAAAAATACCTTACAACGTTGTGAAGACTACTTTCCATATCCGTCGTGAAAACTTCACATTCCGTATTTTCTCTCATTCACTGACAATTATTTTCGTGCGAAACAAAAACTGTGTAGCCCTGTAAGTTTACGCACAAACCATTCCTACTAAACACTGGTAGCCAGCCCTAAGTTTCTAGTCACCAATGGCGACCTGGAGACCGGAAATTTTGCGCCCTGCCCTAATGTGGCGCTAAAAGTCATGTTTGTTCATTGTCAATAATAACTGATAAGCTTCTATTCTGCTGGGTCAGATTGTTTGTTTATTTATTTATTACCTGTAAGCACCCGTCGTTGTCGGGTCTTGCCCGGGTACTCATCCACTGCTGCTATATGTAATGTTGGTTGCATATATCCAAAACGTTCTTAGAAACGACCTGAAACTAGGAATGGTCACAAAGTTCCGGTTCCAGCGGAACCGATTCCCGAGGACGTGTGACATACGGCTTCACGATTTTGTGGTACAGCAGATCCTCTATTTGATACTATCCTTGGTGATACCTCCACGTGGCGTCACCAACCGCAAAGTATCCTGGGAAAAATAAGAGCACAAAGGCTGAATCGAGAGTCCTCTGTACTCATCTCTTGAACTGATTCTATTATTTTTAATATTATTGCTTTCTACAAAATAAGAGATACATTGTAAAGATAGGTGAAACGTGCTGCCACCTGTTGCTGATTGCTGAGCTTTTACACTTAACTAACTAACTAACTAACTCTATGGCCTATGGAACCCGGAGGTTCAGTGCCGCGTTCACAAAAGCTCTCCACTGACTTCTATCCTTAGCTAATTGCATCCAGTTTCTACTTTGTATTCCTATCTCTGCGAGATCCATCTTAATATTGTCCTCCCATCTACGCCTCGGTCTTCCTAATGGTCGTTTTCCTATGGGTCTACCAGTCAAGACTTTGAAAGCGTTTCTACTTTCTTCCATTCTAGCTACATGACCTGCCCACCTAAGCCTCCTAGACTTGACGACCCTAACAATGTTGGGTAAACCGTATAAACTATGTAGTTCCTCGTTATGAAGCTTCCGCCATTCCCCATTCTCGTTCCTCTTGGGTCCGAATATTCTTCTCAGGATCCTGTTCTCAAATACTTTCAGTCTATGTTCTTCCCTCAGAGTAAGCGACCATGTTTCACAACCATACAGAACAACAGGCATGATTATCGTTGCTTTCCTTACTTTCCTTACACTTACTTTCCTTAAAGTATAAATACTTCAAAATCCAAATGATTGATAGCAACACTTGCCGGAAATTGTTTGGTCTTTGCAACTATTTCTCAATAACGTCTCGGTTAAACTCCGATAAGCGTAGGCAGACAGTCTGTTCAGCATATTATCTATAGGGATCAAGCCAAGGCCATGTATCATGAAAAGTTAAAAGTCAGCTAACTGATGTAAAAATATTACTGAAAAATACAGGTTATTGCAAGGTTGCGTCGTGTGTTTCTCTTTGTATCAACCGCGTCTTTAAAAAAAAAAAAAAAATCAATCTATTTCGATTAGCATTGCATATGTATATACATACATACATACATACATATATATAAAATATGATAGTGAACGTGATATTATTGAATAGATACTGTGACATAAAACGAGTGTCGCTTTCTTGGAAATGCAGGCTGGTATCCACTGGGGCACGGGGCCCGGTCCCCTAAATTTTCACTGGTACCCTAAAATTTTCACGATAGGCTTGCAAATGAACTATAATATGGTTGGTTCGGCCCCCTAACTTCTACCGCTCCCCTATATTTTTGGGATTTCTACGGACAAGGGCACCGATCCCGGGGGCCCGGGCCCCCAAAGCTCATGTGCTCCCCGCACTGTATTTATGAATATACAATATTTTGCATAATTTGGATGCAATTTGTCTTAAAATCCTCATATATGCCTTCTACACCTGGATGCCCTTTCCCCAAATTTACTAAAAACCGGCGCCCTTGGCTACCGGCCTGTGTCAATGAACATCTAATTATCGATTCGAACACAAACTGTAACAAATACACAATACCTGAAGAGAAAATCAGGTGAGTAATTATTACTATGTCGCTGCTGACGTCAGTTTACCATCGAAAATGATTTTGGATAGCATTACGATGCATATGACGGAACGGAGTCATGTATGGATTTGTAAATGACCTTCAAAGTTGCAACGTGGTAGAATAAAATTGGCACGATGAAATGATTGAAAAGAGAGGGGTTCAAAATTGTGAATACACAGGAAAGAGTTTATCAGCGTTGGATGTACTGTACGTATTTATAGTTTTTAGTTGCTAGAAGTTTAATTTTAGTATTACAAAATCGATTGAAACAAGGATTTATTCCATGAAGAATTCGCGGAAGAAGTTTTCAGAAGACTCAGTTTACGAATATAATTGTTATTGATCAAGTTTATCATTAAGTTGATTATTATAACAAGTTTAAATACGAGGTTTGTTCAGAAAGAAACCGAACTTGTGTATCAACGAAACTGTCCTTGACTTTCTGCTTGGCAGCGCCGCGTACTGAATTTCGTCTCAAGTATTTTAGCAGTTATTGCATCATTCTGCCTTGTATGATTGTGAAACTCCAAACATTACAATGAATTTGTGTTCCGTCCTTACACAATTTGTTGTTATTGCGAGGATGAAGATTTTGGAAATGAAGGATCTGTGCATCAAATTTTGTTTCGAATTGGGCTGCCGAACCTAGTGTTACGAGTGGTTTCAGGTCAGTGTTTCAAAGCAGAGAGAACAGCCATCGAAGACGAGGCAAAACCAGAACGTCCATCTATATCTTGTGAAGATCTTTCGAATCGTACAAAGGAAGACAGTAGCTTCCTGAGGAACATCATAACACAAGAGACTTGGATCTAAGGCTATGACATTGAAACAAAGGTACAGTTATCCTAATAGATGGGAAAATAGTAGGCGACAACCAACAAGGCACTTGGAAATCGCTCTCAAATGCAGATTAGGCTGTGCTTTTTTCTTTCAGCTTTCTGATGGGTGACCATCTTCATTATTATAGGCCCGCAGGTTAAGCCTTTAACCAATCACCACACTTCATGTGTCACGGGTCAGCCAACCTGCCATCATCAACTCGAATTCAACGTCCGCGCTTCTGCTTAGTTCCAATCACACCGAGGCTTATTCCAGGACTGCGACAGTTGCGATACTGCATATTCAAATTTGAGAAATTCCCTGGCAGTCTCCACGCAAACAGAAAGCAAGAATATGTTTATCCTCGAGATTTTATAGTACAGCTAAAAGGTTAAAGTAAAGCTTATTGTTATATACTTCAACGTGGTCAAATCATGAACAAAGAGAATTATCTAGAGGTAATGATGCTTTTGAAGGAGGGTGTAAAGCAGAAGAGACCGGAAGTTGGAAAAATGGAACATGAATAGCACACCATGACAATAATCCTAACCATTCGGCGCTCCTCATTAGGATGTGTTTGAAGAACAATACGACTGTTGTACTCCAACCACTATACTAGCCTGATATTGCACCTGCAGAATTTTGTCTATTCTCCATATTGCAATCCAACCTAAAAGGTCGCCGTTACAAATCCATAGAAGAGATATTAAAAAACATCGCAACGAAACCTCATCTTTTCCAAAAAAAAAAAAAAAAAAAAAAAATGTGTTCCAGCAGAAGAAGCAGCACCGGAAACGATATATTAATATTGGAGGGACCTATTTTGAATGAGATAAATTTGAGTAACTTTCTCAGACAATAAGTACCTTTATATTTAGAAAGTTCGGCTTCTTTCTAGATAGACTTTGAATAATATAAATAATACTAGAAATAATATTTTAATATAAAAGAACATTATATATTAACAGTCTGATAAAACATGAAATGACAGGACAGTCATTACTAACCTTTACTAGAACATGATTCACGGCTATGATAAATGGGATTTTAAAACAATTACAAATAAAATACTGGATAAATTTTCAAATATTCTTACAATTAGTCACTTCTACACAATTACAAGTAGACTATTATTGGTGACTTGGATTTACGTCTGCTTAATAAGGATTTAATATCTGAATTGAGATGGAGGAAAAGAAGAGGAAATTAAAACTACCAGTAGCATATATTCTTAACTTTCTTTCATAAATTGAAAAGTAAAATGGGGGAAAGGACAGAAATAGGACACAGGAAAAGAAATGAAGATAAAATGAGTACTGCTCCCGCACGGTAGAAAACTCATAAATTACCTTTCCAAGGTGATCCAATTGTATCCATCATCCATCGAGATCCAGAATTCAGACAAGAAACGTTGTGCCACGTACCATGAGGGCATTACATGTTTCATCTAAACACTTCCTTCCAAACTCCACCCTCGCTGCATACGACGGAGGGGAAAATCAAAAAGATAGATATAAATGGGCAGTATTTGGAGCAAATGGCCGAACATCACGCGAAACGCAAATACACTTCAAGTCTATAGCATCATGAACAATTAATATTAGTAGTATTTCTTTACTGCATTCTTTCGGCTCTTTTTCAACATGGATAATACTTGTATATATGTAAGCTATATAAAGTAAATAACAAATCAGCAACACGAAACGATAATAACCTGCTTTCTGGAATATTTTATTGTATTTTTAACCAAATAAAAAGAAAAGAATGTGTATATACCAAGAATTCTTACACGAGGAAATAATAGTTGTATTTAATTACAAAGACATTTTATAAGAGATTTAAGAAACACAGAACGACAATATGGAACGAAGAGGTGCGATGATCTGGCACTGGCTTTTAGGATGATACGCTGCTTGGACTGGCTTGGAGTATAAAACATAATTTTCTTCGAAATATAACATTATTTTAATTGAAATCTAAAGGTGTTAATGAACACAGTGTCATAAATTTAGAAGATGATTCTTAGACATATCCCATGAAAGCTTCTAATAAACCTAGGTTTAAGAAAAAAAAACTTCGGAGTTAGAAACCGCTATAAATTAGAAACATCACGTTTTAAAACGCTCTGGTTTTAAAAGTATATATTGTACTCCTATTTACTTATATACGTACGTACTTCGTTACGCCGGTACTATATCAAGGATTGTGAAGCATGAATGTTTAAGATACAAAGCATTACTAGTTCTTGTATAATTCTTTGAACTGTTTGCGATAGGTTCCATAATTTCGAAGCCAGGGAATTTTAAAACGTAATGTTTTGCATTTTCAGCGGTTTATAACTCTGAAAGAGGGCGTTTTCTGACTCATGTTTACTAGATCTTCTTTTGTTTGATATGAGGAACTATCACCTAAATTTATGACACGACTTTAATTAACACCCTGTATATATGCTGTAATCTCACTTACTAAATGCAGATCAACATTTGTATGCTAAAGTACATGGGTGATTAATAAAAGTAAATGACCATGAAATAATTGTTAGAATGAGAATGCGAGAGGACATTGGAGAACGTTGAAAGACCCACCGACACGATGTCGTTCACAACAAACTATCATGGTCTGGGATCGACCCAAGGGCCCCTTTCATTAGAGGTGAGCGCTCTACCACTGATCCTCTCCCCCCATACACTACGCTGGAATTCAGGGCCGCGGTGGTTGAGTGGTAGAACGTTCACCTCTTGGTGCATGGGGCTCTTGGCTCGATCCCATCTCGCTCCAAGTGAGCTTTGTGGTAGACAAACACCGTGTTCATGGGTTTTCTCGGGGTTCTCCCGTTTCCTCGCACTTTCTTAATTCCAGCATTTCATTCATTTCTCATCATCACCGTCTTCTTTAGCCTCACCGGCATAATCGTGGGACGTAAAACAAAGATTTCATTTTTCAGTATTTACTAGGCTTGATCTTTTGCTTGTGATTTGTCCTTTGTGTTTCTACTTTCAGAGATGAGTTTGCTGGTATGTGTGGAAGATAAAAAATCGAGAGAAGAAAACAATCTCATTGAAGATAGTATTAAAATTCAGTGGAAAAAACGGGTAGGTTAGGGTTCATACCCAGATCATAATCTCATTGTGTATGGAAAAGCATCGGTAAAGAAAAAAATGCATACTACAACAATGAGAAAACACAATATTTTATATATATATATATATATATATATATATATATATATATATAATATAGCCGAGCCATGCACTTTACAGCAAATATCTGCAATTAATAAAGGATTAAAGATCTTTTAATATTATTTTTACGTTTCTCCCACATCTATATAATTAAACTATGAGTTAACTTCCGTTCTGGAAAGAATGTCTTCCACAGATTGCTATATTTTATGGCCAATCTTCCCTTCGTGAGATATAATTTTAATGTAAGCGATCGTTTGAAGGAGAGGAGAAGAAGATGCAGAAAAGCACAATCAATCAATTATTTTTCGGGATTCTTTTTATCAACAACTAATTGCCAAAAATCGCTTCTTCTTCAGGCTATTTTTTTTTAAAGCAGCATACGCCTACCAGTAAATCACTTTCACTACAAGAAAAGGGATGGCACTGTGCTATCTATGGCACAATGAAGATTAATATTCACATAACAAAAGATCCAATTCTATTGCGTTTAAAGAAAATGCTCATAGCTAAAAACAATCCATAATGTAATTGTACAGTTAACAGTAATAGTTCATATGCACTCCACAGATGTTTGTATTCAATAAATAGGAAACAAATTAGATTATTATTATTATTATTATTATTATTATTATTATTATTATTATTATTATTATTATTATTATTATTATTATTATTATTATTATTAGAAATAGACTTATTGTTAGTCTGTAAGTTACCGAAAACTGTAGACTACTTGATTTATTCGGACTGACGTTTTTGACAACTGCGGTGTACCATATGACAGATTTTTAAAAAAAGATAACATTTTCAAATTTCACAGAAAAAGATTTATAATACTTGACAAATCTCTTAATGCTACAGCGACACAGTGGTGCTCTTATATAATATTTCGCTACAAGCTAACGGAAGAAAAATATAGCTTTTGAGAAAATAAAACAAAATAAAACCTTTCAATTTAACGATTGTGCTTGTTAGGTCAAAGAAGACGATGATTAAAGTAAGTGAATGATGATGAAAGAATTGGTGGAATGAGAAGGTGGGAGGAAACGAATGTATCCTTAGAAAACTCACAGACATGATGTCCACCACAAACTTGAGATGCATACAAAAAAAAAAAAAAAGAGAGTAGTACACTAGCTAAACTTTATAAGGACAATATTTAATTTTTTTACATCAATATGACTTTCCTCAACAAGCGCCGCTAACAGCGAGAAAATATAATTTATACAACTAAACTTTTACAAAACCGGTTATAAAAACATTTAAGTTTATTTCATCCACGTTTACTCCTGGCTTATTAGGACCCGGAAAAGGGAAGTCGGGTAACTATTGACAATAGTTTAAGAGGTAGGTTTGCTGGAGACTGTTTCTTGTTTAAATACAGTCCTATCCTCATCGGTATCGATATGACAAATACTTTATACTGGGGAGAACATATTTAGATTTATTTATATATATATTTTTTAAATAAACATATTCTGCCTTTTCATGTTTTGGGACATATAGCGTGATATTGACATTGTAGACTGTTTGAAGGTAAGCGTTCCTTTCAACATCCTTGTCCCTATGACACTGTTTCCCAACCTGCGATCCGTGAACCTCGGGTGACTGCGAGAGATTGAAAGATAATACGGAGGATATTTTATTTTCATTAAACTTAATCTTATCATGTTCTCATACCTGGGATATTTGTGATGTACCTCACTTGGATTCTACCAATTGAGAAGAATACAATACCAAAAGATAAAAGAAGAAGGCTAAAAGATGCATCACCCATCTATTAAGTGAATGTTGAAAATACATGCTTAACTGGTGTGATCATAGTTTTTCAAATATCTCCATTTATAACAGTATTGCATTGATATAAATGACATGTTTAGTGTTACGAAAATGTAACTTATCATTTCATTTTTATGATATATATATAAATTCCATCTCTACTCTTATCCTTCAACTAAAACCAGAAGTTAAAATATTACTACCACTTCCGGTTTCAATACTGATTCATTTAGAGCAAAAACTGCAAAAGACAGCGAGATATTACTTCCTGATATGACTTCAATGTGCAAAGAACACGAAATCTACTATTCCGGTTTCGGTATTGAACCTCCATAGTTTATATGAAATGAAACTCACTTGTTTTTAAATCAGGTCTATTAAAGTGGGTAAAGAAAATTATAAAATTAGAATAAAATCAACAAAAGGGAAGGCAAGCTGAATAAATTCATGTACATTTTTTTTAAAAAAGTTGGATAAATTAACTTAATTGCATAGTTCCACAAAATAGATCCCACTTTTTTTTTCTTCTTCTGTATACCGTATTCTTCCTGGCTCATGAGCTGTCTTGTACCGTGGAGTAATTGGGTGATTTACAAAAGAAATGTCATGGATGGAATATTTTGACGTAGAACTCAAAAACGAAACATGAACTTTATATGTTCCTTTTTCTTCTTCTTCTTTCTCAGGAAACAAACATTTTCAAATTCGTATACTCTTCAGAACTTACCGATGCTACTCCCCCACTTTTTTTTTTTCACTAGCAACATTTCACCTATAAACAACAGTGAAAGAATATCGGAAAAGTCGGTGCAAAAAATTTTCAGCACATAGTTTTGCACTTTCCATAATGTTTCTTTCCTTGATGCTTCGTAGGGCCTCATTCCATAACAGCTATTGCAAAATATGCGTTAAGGATTTTTCATTGTGAGTTTGTGAAACAAAAATTGCGGAGTATATGTGATTTCATAACGAAAAATTAGCATCTATGACGTAAAACCCCAAAATCAGCGTGTAATATCGAGCAACACAAACTAAAACGCAAAGTTTTGAGTTACGTTAACGCAGTCCGATATAGGATGAAGACCCTAGTCTTCTCTTATCTACTATTTATTATCTGTGTGTAAATTAATTAATAAACATCTCTGTGTGTTAATACGGAGGATATTTGCCTTCCGACACGACATAGAATCAAGGAATGATAGTTCGCAGTCAAGTTGACGCAAACTGAGAAGTTTGGATGCATCACGGTTCTTAGCTTACCTTTCCGCATTAACATGGAATAAAAATCGCTAAATTAGAGACCCCCTTGGCCCTTGTAATGAATAATTCATATAATTGCATTTTAATATGGAAAAGTTATAGGTATTTTTTATTTAATATAATGCTATCAAGTAATATTTAACTAAAATACGTAGATGGATAACATCCTTGAAAATTTTTCAAAATTTTTCATTAACTTCTTTTGGGGGGACCTGTACGCTACAGGCCCGGGACTGCACTTCCTTTGCCTCCCTTAATGGGATGAGATTAGTAAATTCTTACATACTTTTAACACAGTGGCGTTTTTTTTAGGCAAGTCACATCGATAAATAAAGAAAATCGCTAGAAATTAAAGAAAGAGATCATACCTACTCCTAATATTTGTATGCAGCTTTCTGTAGCTAAATAGAGTTATGATCTTTTAGCCTGTGAGGAGGAATTTTATTTTCTGTTTAAAATTATTTTACGATTTCATCTGAAACTAAGAGTAATGGATTCGAACTACTACTTATCTTCTCTTATGAGCGTCATTAGGTGTATAACTATTCACGGAAGATAGTATTTTATTTGGGAGAGGGATAAATTCGTCACTTCGTAATTTTATCCAATGCTGGGCAATTTCCAGAATAACTTCATCCATTTTTTATTCAATATGGGTTGTGGGGACTAAAGAGGAGAAAAACACTGATTAATCATAAATGTACCCACTATTTAATTTGGGGGGAGAACATACCAGAAAAAATGGGGATGCGTCTGGATCATGAGGGGAAATGGGCTGCGCTAACTGAGCTACAGCGGTTATATTATTGGTATTAGTAGTAGTAGTAGTAGTACTTATATTGGTTTGGCTCGGTCAAGATGTGTTTCGGATTGTCTAATAAAAAGATGTTCACTCTAGATCTAACTTCATGACGCCGATCCCCAAGCGCTTGCCACACCTATGATATCGACTGCTAAGATATTCCCACTCTCATTCCATTACGCAGAGAAATGAGTAGAGAGAATCATTCACGGTTCTCAGAAAACTATTTTAAACACGTTTTTCCTAGAAATCGATGCATGGATTAAAATAAACAATTCTGTCTGCATTTACAGACAGAACTCTGTACTCAGTGTTTTGACTCGACTGTTAAAAGTGGTTAAAAAAAATCAAATCTTTCAGACACCTGCGTCTTCTTTAGTGTTTGACTCACACTTTTCAATGACGTAATCTTGGCTATTGCACAATACAAGTTGTTCAAGCTGATTCAGCATTTTTTTTTTTTTTTTTTTTAATCGTTTGCGGGTAGAACAGACAAGATTGCAGTATCAATGTCATTTCCATGAATTTCCGGGTTCATATCGGTTTGCGTTTTTTTCTTTCCATATTTTTTTTTCCAGAACTATTATATACAGCTTAACCATGGGTTAGTCTTTGTTGCATTCGTGTGTACGTACGCTTATGTAACAAACCAAAATTAACACATTTGTTTGCTTGTCCCCTTCCCTTCCTTTTGTGCGTCCACAACATGCGTCATGAAGGCACCACGCAGACTAAAGTGTGCAATATAGAGAGGATTAGCTCCTCTCTTCTTCTCACTGAAAAAAAAAAAGTTCGTTCGCAACATTTGCCTATATAAATTTATTAGCAACAGACAGATTTTTTTCTATCGTCCTATAACTTATTTTTGAGCCCTACGGGAAATTTTAACCACTCTTCAATTCCCGTTTTCCATTTCTGAATACGGTATGTAATTATGTCTTGTTCTTCACGTGCACTCGACGGAAGTCAGATCGAAATTGTATTACCAACTGTTTTGGCATCTCTTCGGTGTTTTCAGTTTTCAAGAAAGACTCAATAGTCAAATTGAAAATAAGTCACTACTGGTGTGCTCGTTTTCTTTTTTTCTTCTTTTGTTTAACGTCGCACGTATATGAACGAAGTTAAGGGAGATGGTGATGAGATGGATAATAATGGTAGAGTGAAGAAAGTGGGAGTAAATCGGGAGAACTCCCACTTTACACACGGTGTTTGTCCGCTACAAAGCCCACAAAGCCTATCAATTTTACCTTAATCGTGGTTATCGTTCGGCATTAATTTTTATCTTTATAAACAGACGTTTTCCTCGATAACTACGCATAGTGATTTAGACTCAGCATATAATTTTATTTAGGTTGAAAATATCTAGCAATTTGTGTGTATGTGTGTTCATCTTTGGTCATACTCTGCTCCCTTTATTGAATTTAATATTTGGAAACTATACGCTGCCGTATATTGGACGCCGCGAAATGGAAGTCACTGATCTGTCTTTAGGGGGATCGTGGAAAAACACTAACATTCTAAGGGTGTCATGAATCCACAAAAGATGGAGAACCACGGGATAGACCACGCTTTTGGACACGCAAAGCACACTTTACAAACACATACTTGATATATTTCACTCTCAACATCTGTACTAAAAGTGTTTAAATGGTGTTTCGATTTTTACAGTGAAGTTGAGGTCTTACGGCTTAGTTGTAAAGCGTTCACCTTTAGTGAAAAGATCCCTTGTTTCACCCAGGCCCGTATCCACGGGGTGATCTAAATTTTGCTGGTCCCCATAAAACTTTCACTGTAGGCTTGCAAATGAACTATAATATGGTTGGATAGGGCCCCCTAACTTCTACCACCCCCTTACATTTTTGAGCTGACTACCGACCTGGTTTCACCCCATACCATATGATTTATGGCGAAAGACACATGATGGTCACCAGGGGCGGATCCAGGACCGACTTCTAGGGGGGCGGTGGGTTGTCATAATGGTACTTTTAAGGGCTCCAAACTCTGGGATGGATTTTATTTATATATATAAAGTAAAAAATTTCCTGGATCCGCCCCTGTTGGTTACTGTTATTCTTTCTGTTATTTCCACTGTCAATGTTGCTATTATACGTAATTCAATTTTATTTATCATGTATCAACTTTTCTAGTCTACAGCGGTCATTTCTAACTGAATGCTCTGCGACGTCACAGTTTGCTGCTCCTATTTTCAGTAAATCACGCGGAGAGGGGAAGGAGCAAGCACGAAACCTAAAGTTGATAGAAAACAGTTGTAACAGATAAACAAGAACATCAGTAGCGTAGTCAATAGTTTTCCAGACATACTACTAGCGGCTTCATGCCTACGCGCACACTGGCATCCCAAAACTGGCTTAGTCCACTCTCCTACCTTATCCTCTCCCCATCATTTCCCAGATTTTCTCAAAAGCGCGCTCCTACGTCATACACCAGACAGCTGGAAATTCCCGAAGACCCAAATATTTGATTTTATCTTTTCGTCTAGATTGGGCCAACGATTGTTGCAGAACAATATGTCCAATTTGAAAAGGATATCATCGTTTCTTTTCTTTTTTTAATTGACAAAACACTACGAACTTCATTACCTTCGATACAGATTTTTCCCTTTTTGAACAGCTCTTTCAATTTTTTTAAGCACTGGAAGTACACCAAGGGCGGATCCAGGGGGCGATCATCCCCTAAAAGAGGAAACTTTCGTATTTTATATATAAATAAAATCCATTCCAGAGTTTGGAGCTCTTAAAAAGTAGCTCTAAGTAGCAGCATTACAACCCACTGCCCCCCAGAAGTCCATCCTGGATTCGCACCCTGAAGTACACAAAATGTATACTTGTAGCCAGGTGCAAGTTCAAAGTAAAGGTGATGCAGTGCGGGGTCCAATAACAAGATATGCAAGTATTGTACTCGTAGTGTTGAACTGATGTTATTCTACGCTGGAGAAAACGGTAAGTAATTTTCAATATGCATACATACACAGCCCATTCAATAAGTTCCGGAACAACCTCGAAACAACATTCTGAACTATCCCAGAAAAAGAAATATTACCATGTTGATTTTATACAGGCACATCTCTTTCCTCGCCATGGACTCCCGGGGACGGTCCTAGAGGCTCTGGAACGCCCTAAGAAAGTCATTCACTGGAACATCCTAGGAAAGTCACTCAATGCAACGCCCCAGGAAAAATCACTCACTGGAACGTCCTACGAAAGTCATTAACCGGAATGCTATTCAGCATTGGTACCACATTCGTTTCAATCGATGCAACATCTTCAAAGCGCTTACCCTTGAGGGCAGATTTAAGCTTAGGGAATAGCAGGGGCAAAATCAGGTGAATATGGGATGTGTTCAGGAACTGTGACCCTTCTTTTAGCAAGGAACTGACGCAAAAGCACATGCGTCGTCTCGCACTAATTTACTTGTGCCTTATTTAAAATAAGGATCACAGTCCTTGAACACACCCCATATTCACCTGATTTAACCCGATTTGATTTCATGCTCTCCCCTAAGCTCAAATCTGCCCTCAAGAGTAAGCATTTTGAGGATGTTGCATCGGTTCAAGCGAATATGACGGCGGTGCTGAATAGCACTCCAGTGAATGATTTTCCTAGGGGGTTCCAGTGAATGATTTTCCTAGAGTGTTCCAGACCTCTATAGCAGGTCCTGCAAGTTTGTGGCGCGTGAAGGAAAATATGTAAAATCTAACGTGGTAATAAATAGTTCTGGCATCGTCCTACTGTACAGGGTGGCCCAAAAGTAGGTATACACCCCTACATTGATCAAGTATAACATTCTAACTTATAAGGTTTATTTACTTTGGCTGTTCCGAGTTTAAGATATAAGTAAAAAGACATTAAGAACAAATAATAAAGAAACTAAGTCTACAATAAGAAATGATATAAAAAGTAATGAATTGATCGGTACGGGACTGTGTACCTACTTTTGGGCCACCCTGTATTATTTCGAGATATTCTCGGAACTTACTGAACGGACTGTATGAGTCAAGGAGTCTTTCGGTTTAGTAGCATGGTACGTAATCTATGCAGTTGTCCACACTGTACGACTCACAAGTCCTCATGTTGACAGGGATGGAGAGGGGAAACGAAGTTTGACGAAGGAACGAAGGAAACTCCAAAAAGAAACGGGAGACATTCCAAAAATCTGTCGCTATTTTTCTTTCCCTTCCTTAGCTTACGAAATCTATTCAGCGTCAAACACCAGAGAATTCTATCCCGTTTAACTACTAAATATATTTCTACTTCGTGTGCGGTGACAAATTATTAGCTAATATCGTCCATTCAGAAAATACCTCTACCCAACAGTACATAAATCAATAAATAATTTTGCTAAGATTTCAGAGCGTTTTATTTCAATTAAAATATTAGTGAAAACAAGTTTACATAAAATGACTATGCAATTAACATGTATTTGATCAAGATATTAGTTAAAGATGAAAAATCTATTTGCTCGGAGTTTTAGTTTAGAACTTCTGCTTTACGTGTAGAACTTCTGCAAGATCCCGTAAAGTTAAAAAAAAAAAAAAAAAAAAAAAAAAAAAAAAATACACGATAAGATGGTAGAAAATTATGATACTAAAACTCGTGATGGAGCCTTTCGAACTCTATCTATCATTGCTACATATTTGGATCATTATTACATATATGTAATTGCACACAATACACAAGTCATAAACATTAGTTATATTATCAACACGGATGTCAGATTTTCCCGATTAAGCACGTCCATTTCGTTATCAAATACTTTATTGGATAAATATTCTTTGGAACAATGCTACAATTTCTGTGGAGAAAAAAATACGTATTATACCTATACATGCTACAAGGAAAATTAGAACTACCAAACGTGACTTAAATTCAAATCAAATTTTGTTGTTTATTAACTTGAACTGTGTGATTTGAAAATATTGTTTGAAAAGCTTTCTAATAATAGGTCTACTGTATACACACTTCAATATTCCAATAACTTAAACAAGCGAGTTTTGTTTCAAATTGTGAAACAGTAGACGACTTCCAAACTACAGAGATTGAATATTGAAACTGGAAATGTGGTAAATTTCTACCATTTCCGGGTTTACTAGACCTATTATATATTAATATGATATCACAGTAGCGTGATTATATTATATTAATATCATCACAGTAGCGTGTCGAGAGGAGGGGGGTTGTGGGGTTTTAAATCTTTCCCATAGTAGCTTTAATATACGATTGAAATGGACAGGATTCAGTTTTCTTAAACCTTAGAACTACAATGATCTCTGTGAAAAGGAGAATTAATTTATATGTGTGACTATAAGTCATTCCCAAATGTTTAGATGTGATTGAGTACAGTATAACTAGTGATGACCAAAATTTTCCGGAATCCGGATTCCGGACCGGATTTCAGAAAAATTCCAGAAATCGAAAAAATCCTGAATTCGGAAAAAATTCGGAATTTAGAAAGAAATCCGGATTTTTTCCGAAATTGGAATTTTCTAAATTTCGGATTTTTCCGAGTTCCGGAATTTTCCGAATTCCGGATTTTTTCGAAATAGGAAAATTTTCGAATTCTGGAATTTTTCCGATTTTACTTTCCAGATTCCGGAAAGTAAATATTCCGGAATTGGCCATCCCTAGTATATACAGTACTCATCCAAGGAGGGGAAGAAGACGAAGGCATTTTTTAAATTGAAATTTAAAATAGTCGAGTGTCACTTCTAACGAATTAAGTACCCGTCTAATCGTGGAAACAGTACAGAATCTGGAAGACAATACATAATCATCGCACCGTAATTTCATTGGATAGGAAACCCAGGTGAGATCCTCAAGTGTAATATATACGTCTAGGGTTTCCAAGAGGAAGGTATTGTGTCGCATACCGTGCCAAAAGACCTTTTATGTAGGGGGAGGAGTGCTTACAAGTCTAAATACTTTTATTGTTTTTACATAAGGAAGAAAAAATACAATCGAACTGACGGAACTGAAGATTCCAGTTAAACGGATAAATAGTGAGAGGACGGCATACCGAATCTTGTATTTAGAACCTAAACATGAAGAGTGGGAAAACGTATTTACGTGTAGAGGAGCAGTATCAGAGAAAAACTAGTGAACATGTATTATATGAAACACAATAGGACATATATTATAATAATAATAATAATAATAATAATAATAATAATAATAATAATAATAATAATAATAATAATAATAATAATAATAATAATAATAATAGTTCTTGTTATTACACTTGTGTAGGGTTGCCATTCGTCCCGGAAAATCCGGGATTGTCACGGAATCGAGAACTATGTCCCGCCGTCCCGAAAATATTTCTCGGGACGCTTAAGTGTCCCGGATTTCAGCGAAGAGAAAGGAAGGGAATATTATAGTTTGCTTTTTTTTCACAGTATTAGGTATAACATTATTTTCTTCAGCTTCTGAGTATGGCAATTCAAAAATTGAAAAAAAAAAAACTTGAATACATAAAACATGGATTTAATTAAGTTTACGATTTAACTCCTTTGACATTGAACGAAGCATTCATTTCATTGGGCCAGAGACAAAAGGTTTTACTCCTCAATCTTATTCTTATCTTTAGTACTCTGTTTCAACCTGCATTTTACTTCTGAAATATTTTTAATCAATAATTCCTGATCATTTTTCATTTCCTTTTTGGTAATTTTCCGCTGATCATTCAAGAAGAAAAATAGTTTTAATTAATAAAACTGAACACACAGCAATGGGAAAATGTTGTGCTTTTTTTTAAAAAAAAAAAAATGTAGAAGCTTATAAGTTGGGGCAAAACGTATTTTTTCAAAGATTCTCTTAATTTAGTAGCGTCCCGGATTTTCATTTTTGAAATATGTCAACCCTACACTTGAGACATATCCCCCCATGGAATATTTCTGGCTATACCTATTTATAGGAAATTTCAAAATGATTTGAATAATTTAAACTCCTTAATATATATATATATATATTAATTGTGTAAATTACTTAACAGTAATGCTCTCCTGCAGTTCACGGACATCTTGGAGATGTTCCCAGAAAGAAAAATCACAGGCGGTTAAGTATGGCAATCTTGGTGGCCAAAAAAATTTTGATCGTTCTGAGCAGCTTGCTCAATCTAGCAATGTGGCTATCTCTCATTAAGGTAATTCCTAACATTGTACTGAAGGTAATAAGGAGCTCATATAGTTTGAAATGTCATGTTTAAGCTGTGGCATAAGCCACGTAGTACGCATTTGTAAAAATATTTTTCCAGTCATAGTTTCTTCAGGGGAAAAAAAGTAGGGACCGTACATTTTGGAAGATAAAATGTGCAAAACATTTGTTTTTGGTGAACCTCTCACAATTTCAATGATTTTACGAAGCTTCTCAGTTTCACAGGTACAAACATTTAGATTATTCACTCTTCCCGTTACATAAAACGTAGCCTCATCGTTGAAACAGTTTGTTCAAAAAAAAAAAAAAAAAAATCATCATCACTGCACAACTCTTGGAATGACGGAAAATTCTTTGCGGAAAATAGGCGTTAAATATTGTAACAACTGCACTCGATATAGATACATCTGTAAAAGCTTATGTAGTACACGCCGCACAGTTGTTCGAGAAATCTGAAGTTCTCCACTAGCCCTCGCTTAAGACGTTTTCAGGGCTACATTGAAAACATTCGAACTCTCTGTACACCTGCCTCAGACGTGGAAGGCATATCAGCCGATTTTCCCTTGCAAATGCATTTTGTTGTTCTGAACTGTTGATACCACATACAAATGGAGTTATTTAATGGTGGTTCATTACGAAATTTTGTTCATAACTCACATTAAACACTTACGACAAACCGACTAACGTGAAATTGTAGGATGCAAAATGCTTATCTGCAACACAAATAATCACCTTGCAGCTTGTCAATCTACCACCTTGCGGAAGAAGTTGAAACTAATATGATCATGCCAAACAAAACTCTAGGCCATGTTCGAAACGTTCCGTTGTTCGCACGTGGGAAATAGGTTTATGGCAAATATGTTTCAACCCCTCTTCCCCCCCTTAAAATGTGTATTTCAATGAATTGAGTTGATTTGGTGTTTAACGTCCTTTTCAGCAGCGATGCTATATGAAACGTGGACCTTCTGATATTACGTGAAGTCCGGACCACATGAGCTTCCTCCGGGAATCGAACGCGGGTCTCCCACGCCAAATGCGATATTTCAGAGAAAGTGTAATGATAAATATCCATAATATTGACCCCCTTCCACCTCCTTAATCTTTTTTTTTTTTTTCATGGACCTGCACATGGACTAACACATCAAGATTATCATTATTCATGTCAACGTACTTGAAAAATATGAATTGGATACTAATATTGAGCGTTTTCTATTATTTTCACATGACACATTTTAGATTATTTTTACATACTATGATCCTTCAAGGAGATTTTTCGAATTTTCTTCCTATCCCCCAAAATAAGGGTAGTTTACTGAAGGGTGGAAATATTATTTTATCAAAAGTATCTCGAATGATATAGATTATTTGTCATAAACCAATATTCCATTAACAATCCTATAGTATGTTAGAAATCGTTTTTCGGAAAAATCCAGTAGGGGTACTTTACTCTTCAGGGTGAGTTCTTTTGGTAGATTTTCTCAAAAACGACACTGCCGATTTTACTCGTACTACGTAAACAAATGGTTCATCAACAATTCTACAATACGGCATGATCCATTACTCATGAAAAATCCTTAAGAGGTTGTTTACTTTTGGAGGTGCGTTTTCTTCGAATCAATTTCTCCGAAAATGCCTCCTATACGTAACTATATTCACATTTCATACATAAATGTTTCTGTAATAATTGCAGAATGGCATAATTCAAGATAAGAAATGGGTGTAAGAAGGTTAAGTGCGGTGACTCGTACCTTTTATTTATACAAGGGGCTTCAAAACAACACCAACAACGTTTGGGAGGTGATTCCTGACACTAACATAAAACAAAAGGTATAGACCAACCTGGGTGTACGAATGCTTCCTTTGAAGTTATAGGCTGCCGAAAACATGAAAAAATGAACTTTAAAGATTCATAGTTCCAATACTATGGGACCAACCGTAGTTGGGTCAAGACTTCACTTAGGAACTACTAATATGTGGGCTATCCAAAAATACATGTTTCAGAATCCTGAGGCACTCAGGAAACATTTTTTTATAGACGGAGTTTGGCTACGGGCATATAATTCGAAGTACTCACCAACTACCTCTATAAAAATCGTTGCGTAAGTACCGCAGGATTCTGAAACATGGATATTTGTATAGGCACATACTAATTCCTAAGTGAACTATTGACCCGACTACAATAGGTTCCATTGCATTGGAGCTATGAACCTTTAAAGTTCATTTTTTAAAAAAAGTTTTCGGTAGCCTATAACACCGAAAGGAAGCATTTGTGCATCCAGGTTGGTCAATACTTCTTGTCTTTTCTTGGTGTGAGGAATCACCTTTCAAATATTGTCAGTGTTGGTTTGAAACACCCTGTATTGGTGGATGTTTTTGTTGCTGACTAAGTGTATATACAACAGGTATACAGCGTATGTAAAGTAATTTGCACACAAATTCTGTCTTCTGAGTTCATTTAGATATAATATGTCAAAAGGAAAAAAAAATCAATTGAAGTTCTTCGAAAAAGAGAAACTCAAACAAATGGGGATTAGGAGGGCAAAGCCAACAGATACCAAGAAGTCAGCGAACTTGACCGGATGGCCAATGACAAGGAAGTGGACAAAATGGCAGGCTAAAGAAGTGTACGTGTTTGAACCTCCTTTTTTTTTTGTCCAATGCCAGAAATTAAAAAAAAAAGTTTCTAAATAATTAAGCTAATTCACATCTTATAATAATAAGTTACTGATAATTAAAAACAGTCTGGTTTGTTTATAGTCATTACACTAAACGTGCAACACAATCAGGGCAAAGTAATTATTTATAGGAAAACTAATAGACAGTGTCATATTAGCGCAGCAGACCAAAGAAAGAGGAAGTTAAAAAGAAAGGAGAAAAAATAAGAACAAAATAAGATACATTGAGAAAGAAAAACAGGATTGCCAACATCAACAATTTTCGGTCAGTTTTTTTTTTTTTTTTTTCCTAATCACCCTTTTATCCCATTATTGTAGTTCTTCCAGTCCGTAAGTCGTTACATTCCGAGGTCATGTTGAGTAGGGGAGCTTCCGACCTTAGCTGATAACTTTGTCCTCTAACCGACGTTTCTCAAAGCCTCTCATACGTGCGGACCGCAATTGGTCCTCGAGGCCTGCCCTTACATTGAACATTAATCCAAAAAGCACTATAGTAAAAATATAAAATTCATATGAATTGTGTATGGATAATCTCAAAGTTTGCAAGATCTCTTCCGTGGCTAAGCGGTTGGGGTACGTGCCTGTGGCGTGGGAGATCCGGGCTCGATTCCCGGCGGGAGATCATGTGGTTCGGATTCCACGTTAATCAGTAGGTCCCGTCTCATATAGTCTTGCTGCTGAAAAGGGGTGTTAAACTCAAAATCAACTCAACTCAACTCAAAAGTTTGCAAATAACACACGCAAGTTTCCATCTTTCACTTTCTCTTCCAGGAGTAACATTTTAAGATAAGAAATATATGACCCTACTTTATAAAATCTAATTCATAGCCTTAATTACACCGGGTGTGTCAAAAGTCTGGAGTCATGGGCCAACTTCATTATGAGTAAAGATACGGAAAAATGGAAAGAGTAATAAGTTATAGGAAGTAAGTGGTTTCCAATCTAAAGTGGTTAAATATTTCCTTGCTCCGCACTGGCAAGACACCATATGTTAAACAAATAAAAGACCAATGTTTCCAGTTCAGCAAGCTGTTTGAACGGAACATTAAAAAAGCAGGCAAAAATGACTAGCTGCGCTGAATTTGCACAGTTTGAAATGAAATATTTCAAAAAAAAAATGAAATGAAATGAAATTTTTAATTTTTACGTCTCACGATTATGCCGTTTAGGCTAAAGGAGACGGTGATGAGTGAAATAGTGGAATAAAGAAAGTGGGAGGAAACGGGAGAACTCCGAGAAAACCCACGAGCACGGTGTTTGTCCACCACAAAGTCCACACGACGCGAATCAGGGACCAGGGACCCCAAACACCGGAGGTAAGCGCTCAACCACTAAGCCATCGTGCCCTCCTTGCATAGTTTGAAAGTTGGCAAAGTTTCACAATTCCCTAAAAACTAAAATTCTCCATTTTTATAATAATAATAATAATAATAATAATAATAATAATAATAATAATAATAATAATAATAATAATAATAATAATAATAATAATAATAATAATATAATTTATTTATTTAATTATTTTATGCTATGGTTGGCAACTCTGATCAGAAAAAACGTGTGTAAATACACTCCTGTATTCGACAACATCTATTTTAACAACTTCGGTTTACAACAGAAGGGCGTAGATGAAAGGAAAAAAAAAACTTCCAGTTAATAACACATATGGTTTGGGGGAAAAGGATGCAGAAAATAATAGAGAAGGATGATAAGATTGACATTCGAGAAGCCTAAATTCCTGGGTAAACAATCGTGAAGTTGAGATCTCATGCGTGCTAAGTGAAGAGTAATTAATTGGGGTAACAAGATTCACTAGAACTCCAAACACGAACCCAACTTCTGTTCTACCGAGAATCATTAGCCTGCATATATTACCTAGAATCAAAAGAAACACTTTTTTTTTTACCTTTCTCTCTCTCTCTCTCTCCCTCTTCCTAAGTCCTTTTACCTGGCTTTTCCGCTTCTTCTTCTTCTTCTTCTTCTTTACAAGATCTTCCCCGTTTACCCACCCTCCCAAGTTGAATACTTTGTAACAAGGATTGTCAAATTAACTTGGCGCTACCTCGCGCCGCGATATCTTAATTTCCAACGCATTGCATACCAGTACAGTGTTCAGGAATTCGATTTTAGGTTTAAGGGATTCAATCAAATTTTCTGCTTCAGATGTTGTTACAAGAAAAAAGGAAATAAATGCCCTTTTTTTTAGCTGAGCTGAAATTTAAGCTTAACTTCTGACACTTTGGCCGATTAAAACACTTAGTTGGTGATGGGAATACTGTTAAAAAAAAAACTCCCTTTTTCTATCGTCTATGGAACCCGAAAGTTCAATGCCGCGTTCACGAAAGCTCTCCACTCCTTAGCCGACTGGATCCACTTTCTAGCTTCTATTCCTATTTCTGCGAGATCCATCTTAATATAGTGCGCCCATCTGCGCTAGGTCTTCCTAATGGTTGTTTTCCGATTGGACTTCCAATTATGACTTTGAAAGCGTTCCTACTTTCTTTCATTCTGGGTACATGACTTGCCCACCTGACCCCCCTAGATTTGATGACCCTAACAATGTTTGGTAAACGGTATAAATTATGCAATTCCTCGTTATGAAGTTTCCGCCATTCCCCGTTCCAGTCCCTGTTGGGCCCGAATATTCGTCTCAGAATCTTGTTCTCAAACACTTTGAGTACGTTCTTCCGTCATAGTAAGTGACCATGTTTGGCAACCATACAGGAGAACAGGCATAATTCTCGTTTTATATATACATATATATTTAAGATTCAAATTCTTCGACAGAATTTGTAACGACAAAAGATTTTGAACTGAATAATAACACGAATTCCCTACTTGTAGTCGACATTTAACTTCTTCGTGAATATGGTTTTGGTCTGTTAATATTGGGATACTGTAATCTCTTTTTAATAGCTCTCAATGGAGATTCCCAACAAATATATTTTACAGGTTACTGACGTTTTATCTCATGCAAATTTGGACTTTAAGGGGAGCAATATTCTCCTTTAAATCCGTATCTACATATAAAGTATTCATTTATTTAAAGATAACAGGTATACACCTACAACTGACGTTCAGTTTAGTGTTGTCCACGAAACAAGAAGTGCCTCTTTAAATCCAAGACGAGACCAGAAATTTCACGGGACTCATTTATATTATTATTATTATTATTATTATTATTATTATTATTATTATTATTATTATTATTATTATTATTATTATTATTATTATTAAGGATTCAGGGTTTTGGCAGGTCCTAGGATGATTATTATTTTTTTTTTCAATTTTTTGATTTGGGCCTGGAAATGTTTCTTTCACCTTTTCTCGATGTTCAGTTTCCTCTTTTAACACCCAATATTTTCTTATATTTTTCAAATTATCGATCAGTTGTGTGTTCTTCTTCTTCCTATTCCTCGCTTTCCCTCCATCTTTTCTTCTATGGCAGTATGAAGAAGTCATTTGTTTCGCAAGATGTGTCCAACCCAATTGGCCTTTCTACGGAGGATGCTGGCTAGAAGTGTCTTCTTCTATCTTATCCGTTTTAAAATATCTTTGTTTGTTGCTCTCTCTGTCCATTTTATTTTCTCCATTTTCCTCCAACACTACGGGACTCGTGGGCAGCACTAATTCATCCAAGTCTTATACCTTATACACTATTTTAGTGTTCCATGATTGAACACTACAAAATAATTCTACGTCCGCAATGAAGAACATTTGTCCTCGTTTAAAGATCATTATACACTGCAAGTCATTATACAGTATACTGCAATAATAATAAAAATGGCCTAAATGTTGTTATATCGCGCCCTTCGATATAACACATAAGGATTTGGTAACTTCTAGAAGAAATTTTGAAAAGAAAATAAGTACGTAAATTTACAAAACCATACGAGAAAATTTTCGAGACGAGATGAAAAAAAAAAGCATTTTCGAGAGTCAAAACGAGACTAGACAAGGCTCGTTTAAAGGGCTAGACAAGAAAACCTTATTTATTGTCTCGTTGGCAATACTAGTTTAGTTATTTTTACGAAAACTTAATATTAAGTTATTTACACACCTAATAACTATTTTCTCCCTTAATCTTAGTACATAACAACCTAAGCTATTCTCCGCGAACTCAACTAAAAATATTCTACGGGAAACGGAAGTGAAGGAGTATAGTTTCTTTCTGATGGAGTTTTAATAAATGTTCATCAGATCACAAAACAAGCTGGCCATAGGTGCAACTTGTAGTTAGTAAAAAAATAAAATTAAAAACAGTGTTTAGAGTAACATTCGTTGGTTAATTTGTAGTTTAACGGCCCTTTCCAGGACCAGCTACTGTATGAGCTCTCGCTGGGAGTGAAAAACGAGTCTCCCGCGCTGAAAATAAACACAAACATACTTATTTGATTGACCAGTGTTTAATGTTCCTTTTGGACTCCGAAATAATATGAAATTGGATCTATTACTTCAAAGATTACGATTAGCAATTGGATTTCTGGACGTTCCGCTATATGACCATGTTAGCCCGTTACGTATGAGAGATGACGTCCCTTGGTTTTGACATTATCTGGGGAATTGAGGAGAAAGAAAGGAGTAGAGACGGAAGGAAGTGGTCTGGGATCATTATGTTAGGTGTCATCCCGACATTTGCCTGGTGTGAATGAGAACTAACGAAAACCTCACTCAGGATGACTGGCTCGTAAAAGTTTATATACTTTTTCGATCGAGTGTCCTCACAGGAATTGAACCCGGGACCGCTTGCATCAATGGGATACGAACTACGAACTCGAAATCACGTGCACAGAAGCATCATAAATAGATAAATGGAAAAAACTTTACACACGTCGAATTCCATAACAGTATGTTGTTGGATATATTTAGGACCAATAAATTGGACATGTGCAGAGCACAGATGGAGTGGGTTTAGTGGCCGTGGCTCAATATTTGTGAGTAGATCAGTGGGGTCGTGTGTTAACAGGACGTAACCCACTGCTACCCAGCGTAACCCACCAACGTACCATGACCCAATCTAACTCACCGACCCCTACGACCTACCTTCCTACTCTGCTTAGTGCATTGTAAATAGCATCTACTGAACACTGGTGAATTTGTCTACGTTTTACTTTCGAGGCCTCCATTTTAATTCCTTTTTCATTTGTTTCTTTTTACTTGACCTGAGATGAGTATATCTAAGCTGGTCCGAAACCAGCCACTGAGGTTTGGGCGAGCCATGAATATGTTAGGGAAGGCGTCATTAAAAAAAAAAAAAAAAAACTATCGATATACTAAAAGTTGAATACTATCGATATACTAAAAGTTGAATACTATCGATATACTAAAAGTTGAATACTATCGATATACTAAAAAGTTGAATACTATCGATATACTAAAAAGTTGAATACTATCGATATACTAAAAAGTTGAATACTATCGATATAATAAAAAGTTGAGTACTATCGATATAATAAAGTTGAATACTACCGATATAATAAAAAGTTGAGTACTATCGATATAATAAAAAGTTGAATACTATCGATATAATAAAGAAAGTTGAGTACTATCGATACAATAAAAAAAGTAGGTATATTACCGATACAATAAAAACATTGAATACTATCGACATAATTTTAAAAAGTTGAATACTTTCGATATAATAAAAATGTTGAATACTATCGATATAATTAAAAAAGTTGAATACTATCGATATAATAAAAAAGTTGAATACTATCGATATAATTTATTATTTGAAGCTATAATTTATATCAGTTTGAGATTTTCAACTATAGTGTGTCATACAAAATTCACTTAAGTTTTATTTTTCTGTGTGTCTTTTTTTTTTTTTTTTTTTTAGACCTATTAATGTTCAATTTATTACGACCAACAAGACTCACCACGAGGACCTCAGTTTGAGAAACGCTGATTCTGAGGAAGCATCTCAGAATTTGTTCAGTGAGACTAAGACAAACGACTTGTGAAACCTTCTTATGTTGGCCGCAGGATTGGAACCCCGTACCCTCCAATTACAAAGCAAGAACTCTAATCATTCGTTAACGTTCGCCTGATATACATAATACATAATGTGGTCATTAATGATTTTACACGTAAAGTAGCACATTATATTACGCACTACTGCACTAATTATATTTTCCTTTTTTCTCCCAACAAATTTGATGACGGAAAGAGAATTTGAAAAAGCGGACGTCAAACAGAAGAATCGCGTCACAGCACAGCAACGCTAGTAAAAATGCTCACCATCGACAGTGTTGACGTCAGCGTGTTGCGTCCCCGCGTTTTTTCTCCTTTTTTTCTTTCTTAATGTAGGCTTTGATCGTCTACTATGCCAACGTAATGCCAAGCGCAACATCCTACCATTGTCGCTTATGCTAAAATCTCCCTTCCTCCCCCTCTCGCGGCAAATGAGACAAACCACGGCCCGTCTGGCACTGTTCCTTCCTGGCGAGCAAGTGCCCGATTTACCGCGGCGCACGGCACGACGAGGGGGAGGCAAAGAAACACGAACTATGAAAGGGGTAAAGGGTCACTGTTGGATCCAGACTTGTATACAGACAGAAAAAAGACAAGTGAGCCTTCCTTTCTCTTAGCCTCGCCTTTCCGTTTTTCAGCTAAAATGAATCACGGATAGGGATAACCCTTTTACATCTTCTTCCGAGCAAAACATCCAAAATACATCGAGTTGATTGTTACAGAATTTATTATGTTAAGCGTCTTTTATGAGGGGTCAAACACTTTTTTTTATAGCATACGCAATAAAATTAAATGAAAATACTATTTATTCTCAAATGAAATAGTATGGTCATTATAAGGAGTATTGAATTGCCAGAAGAAACTCATGCAAAAATGGAATCAAAATTTCAGTTTTACGAATACATCCCAGGGTTATGCTCTTTAGGCTAAAGATATGTATAACAGTGAAATAACTGGTGGAATGTGAATGTGGAAGAAAACGAGAGAACACGAAAAAGTAACACAGACACGATGTTGTTCATAATCAAGTTACATGATCTGGGATCGAGTAAGAGGTAAATGCTTTATCATTAAACCCCACAACAAAGTCATGCTACAAGTAGGTGCATTTTATTATTTATTTATTTATTTATTATTTGTTCGACGAGCTACTAAAAAAAAATAAACCAAATGTCCATGTCTAGTCTGACGTCCCATACTTATGCCCTGCAGATTAAATAGATGACTGATTAATGAAAATGATTGATTATGAAAGAATTGGTGGAATGAATGTGTGGAAGGAAAAAGAGAACTCCGAGAAAACGAAATAACACGATGCCGATCACCACAAGCTTACATGACCTGGCATTGATTCAAAGATCTCTTTATTCGTACCAGAGGTGAGCGTTTTACTACTGACAAGGGAAATTCGGGGGAAAGCACTCGCTTGCTGAGAAACTAAACATGCCATTTGAAGGACCAATTCATGCTAATTACAAGCTAATAGAATCCCTGTACGGTTGAGAACTGTTCGAGAGATTCAGCTTGGAAGTTTTGCACCATGCACCATGAACATTTTATATGTGCAATTACATTGTATCCATCAAGGGAACAGAGAAGTCTTTTACCTGCGTCATTTGTTCATAGAACAGAACAACAACAGTGATCAACCTATCATTATTGTCAGCAGTATAATGACTAATATTAACTAACAAACCCGTTAGTTATTGCAAAACATATTTTTTTTTCTGTTACCTGCGATAGATTTCAATTCGTATGTCAATATTCGTTGCTAATACTTGACGTGTTTAAATGCGCATATACTATCTTTTTTTTTCATACAAACTCGAAAACTTACAAATTGAATCTCTCAAACAGTTCTCAACCGTATAGGAATTTTATTAGCTTGTAATAAGCATGAATGGTTCTTTAAAATGGCATGCTTAGTTTCTTTGCAGGCGAGTGCTTTCTACCAAACTCCCCTTGTAAGCTATAATGTCCTCCACTTGGAGAAATATGAAGTCCATGGAGGTAGAATGATTAGGTGTATACGGTTTGCAGATAAGGCGCTTGTTGCAGAATCTGAAGAGAAAATTAATAAGATGTTAGAAACCTTGGGAAAGGACTGTAAAGAATATGGAATAAGAATAAATGATAAAAAGACAAAAGCCATCCATAGGCCTACTGATTGAAATGAAAGGGTCGGTGTCAAATATAGAAGTAGGAAGGGGGAAATAGAACAGGTGACTAGTTTTTTATACCTGGGTAGTATTATTGCTGATGATATGAAGTGTGAACCTGAAATAAAAGCAAGGATAGGAATGTTAAAACAAGCCTTTAGGAGGAAGAAACATCTATTTTGTAAGACCTTAAATAAACAGCCGAGAAAATGACTTATAAAATGTTTTGAATGAAGTATTGTAGTGTATGGGCTAGAAACACGGATTTTTCGCAAAAAGGGTTTAAAAAAAGATTGGAAGCTTTCGAAACGTAGGTATGGAGAAGAATGGAGAGAATTAGCTAGATCGAGCGGAAAACCAATGACGAGGGTATTAGAAATGGTGGGAGAGAAAAGAACAATTTTAGATATTATTAAGAAGAGGAAGAGAAGCTGGTTGGGACATTGACAAACGTGCCAGAGAGTATGGTGGCAGGAAAGAGAGGGAGCGGGTGAAGGAGACTACAATTAATGGACGATATAAAAGTAGAAAAGTCGAACGTGAAAACGAAGAGGTTAGCGGAAGACTGTGGCGCATGGAAGCTTCTCAGTTGCAGCAAGTGACTTGCCAATAATGGCAGAATACCTATATGATGGTGATGATGATGATGATGATGATGATACGATCTGACAGGAAAATAGTAGGACATAGGTCTATGTATTTTAAAAAGAATTTGTATAGTTTGTTGTTCCTCATTATTTCGTAACTTCCTTTGCAAAACCCTCCTAATAGTTTTTATTTATTATTATTATTTAGGTGAACATGACGAGCAGAACATGATTTTTTTTTAAGTAGTTTGGTTAAGTTTAGAAATTTGAGAGGAGAGTTGTCATCAAGTCCCTGTTCTATAAAAAATCTAATATATATAAATAAAATTGAATCTTTTGGGTGATCGAATCACGAGAATACATTAAATTCATAGTGATCGATGGCATCCATGGCAATACACTGCTTTGGAAGCGGTTGCGAATATTGAAATCATAGCTCAAAGTTGAGTAAGGTTTGGAAGAAAATAGTATCTTATTCTCGCAGCACAAATAGTAGGCTCAGAAGTGGAAAATGATAAGAGTACCGAACTGGCCCTCCACTGCAAATGGTTGGTTTGCCGAACACTTGCCATTCAACTCAGCTCGTAACCTCTAAAAAGGATGTATAAAACTGAAATTGAAAATGTGGGGTCAAACCGTTGGACAAATGGTAGCAAACTGTCGGTTGGCCGACATGCAATTTAAACTACATTTGGCTAATGCATATTTCAACTCGATTCTTTCAACCATACCGGACATTAGTCTACGTACAGTCTACCAGATTTGCTGCTTGGACACCAACGTATTTTCAATTATATTTTTGCAATTTAAAATTCCCAGCCATACCAATCATTAGCCTACGTATGGTCTACCAAATGTGCTGCTGGGGTACCAACGTATTTTTCAACTTTATTTCTGCAACTACCAACTCCTAACCATGCCGACCATTAGCCTCGTACTCCTGGGCACTAATGTATTTTTCAACTTCATTTTTGCAATTACCAATTCCGATCCTGCCGACCATTAGCCAACCAGTGAATTGTGAGGTTAGCTTTGCCACTGATTTTAGACATAGAGCCTTATTCCGTAGCAATTTGTGTGGATACAATGCAAAATTTGCGTTTTAGTTTGCAAGTACTATCAGCATAGCAGTTATAATTGCATGCATGCTGTATTTTTTTGTGTTACGATCCACAAATTTTGCGATGACCGATAAGGAAAACCCATAGTCACATACCTATTTATTTTTTCATTTTATACATCTCCCAACAATTACTAGGGTCTACATAAAGTAATGCAGACAAAAGTACGAATAAGTACAATCACACGGTTAGTAACAAAACTGTCTGTGTGCCACTTTCTTTTTCTTGTTAAAAAAAAATCTTTTTACGTAACTTCACAAGGTCATGAAGTATAGGATAAGGTGCAACGTCTGTGAGGCAGGCAGGCAAGGAGTCCGTCCGCTCGTCCATGACCTGAATTAGCTATGCAATGCAATTTTATTCTATTCTATGCTATTTCCCTCCTTTTACTGTGTTTTCACTCAAGGAAGTCTGTGTATGTAGACTTGACAAGGCTGTGTGCTTGTTTGTGTTCACTACATTCCTACAATGCTGCAAGGTCCAAAAATTAAAAACACTGCTAACAACTATTGCAACGTCTAATTTAGTTATTGTAGGAAGAAATAAAATGTAACCAGGGCCGGATTTAGGGGGGGGGGGGTGCACCGATGCACGTGCATCCCCCCGTTTCGTTGTAAATATACACTAGCTAAAATGAGAAGCTAGCACTAAATATATATATATATATATATATATATATATATATATATATATATATATATATATATATATATATATATATATATATATATATATATATATATATATTTTTTTTTTTTTTCGAAACTTTCTGCTTTCATGTTTCGTTTAGGAGCTTAAAGGAAAAAGAGGTTTTGCAAAAGCAATAGTTTAAGTCGATTTTCTGAAGGTTGAAGGAAAAGGATTCACCAAACAAAGCAATATAACATTTGTCAAGTAGGAAAGAAAACAGAAGCCAGGAAGAGAGGGTATTTTTTCCTGCATATCACTTGCGACCCTCTTTAAAATACTTCCCTCACCCCCGTTCTATGTATCAGGTGTAAAAAAGGGTTACATGCGTAGGTTCAAGACTTCGTAGCATCTACACTGCGTACGACCGAAACTGCAACCGGCGTAGGATCCAAAATAGGTATGGTCATATGATCGTACAATAAAAAAAACAATTATTTTATAATCACAGAATATTAAGTAATAATATTTTTTTGAAGTTATATAAAGAAAAACCCTATATAGTTATATAGGACCAAAATTGCGTAGGAACAAAACTGCGTAGGATCCAAACTGTATAGAATCCAGACTCCATAGGATCCAAACTGTGTACGATCCAAATTGCGTAGGATCCAAACTGCATAGAAACGAAACTGACAAATAAAATAGTGACAAATATAATTAAATAATCATACAGGGGTGTACCCAGGAAGTTTATCTTGGGGGACTACGACTTATTCAGGAGGTCCGGAAAAGCTAACCGAAAGTCTTGTCTCAGCAGGGGCGTCGTTAAGAGGCAGAAAGGAGGAGCCTCCCCCCAAAGTCACCAACTTTTGGTCAAGTTGGCAAATGCCTTGTTCAGAAGATTGTTACCTGCACTTCCGGAAAATCGCAACCAGATGAGTCCCAAAAATGCTAACGATCAACCAGAAGCAGTGTAGGGAAAACGTCTCCTCAGCATCTGTTGCAATTTCAAAGAAGGCGAGAGCTTCCTTGTAAAGATAATCACCTACAATGAGAGCTGGGTGCATCATTAAACTCCGGAGTCAAAGCGCTCCAGCAAGGAGTGGAGGCGTCGGAGGCGGACAGACTTGACGCCGGCGAAACATTCATGGCACAAGCGTCAGCAGGCAAAGTGATGCTGACGGTATTCTGGGACAAAGACGGGGTGATGTGGACTGATTTCCTGGCACAAGGGACCACAATCAATGAGGCATACAACAGGAACCTCCTCCGGAAGTTTGGGGAGAAAACGGCCACAGACGATGAAGGATGGCGTCAACATCCTGCGTGACAACGCACGTCCTCATACAGCCACGACAACAGTCACAGCTATCACCAAACTTGGTTGGGAGATCCTAGACCATCCCCTGTATAGCCCCGATCTGTCGCCTTGCGACTTCAATCTTCTTGATCTCCTCAAGGAGCACTTGGGAGGACAAAAATTCCATGCTGACGACTAAGTCAAAACGTATGTGCTGAAGTGGCTGAAGGATCGTCCCAAAGAATTCTATGCCGCAGGGATACGGTGACTCCCACACCGATGGAACAACCGCGTGCGTATACTTGGAAAGTACCTTGAAAAAGAATAATAACTGATTCGCATGTTATCTTCTCTATGTAATAGAAAAAAAAAAGAATGGTTATAACTTGAACGACTCTCACACTTACATCTCCACCATCATCCGTACCTTATTCCTCAAATAGAAGTGTGACCCTACGATTCACTAGCCTTCACTTTTAGAAGAAAAGTTTACACTCGCTCTCAACCTTACTGAAATGAGGATAAGAGCGGTCCTCGTAACGGCAGAAAGAATTAGAATGTCCATCTACTGTATGATACGTACTTTATTCATATTACGTTTCGTATCACTAGACATTTGTCTACGACGTACCCTGTTTGTCTTCCACAATAGCATTGAGGAACCAAAGAAACTTGTTAGAAAGTGGCCTCTGTGAAACTAAACAAGAAACAGAAAAGAAAAAAAGGAAAGAACATTATAAACGAAAGAAAAACAAAGACGTAATAAAATTGTACGTCTAGACCTTATAATGCTTTTGCTTTTCTTTTATATATAATTTTTTTTCCTTGTAGTTTCTCTATTTCTTGTTCAGCCTCGCAGTGGTCACTTTCTAAGTAATTTCTTTATAGGTAGTTCCTCATCACTACTGTTGGAGATAGCAGGAAGGTTGTCAAAATTTTTCTAGTAATAATAATAATAATAAAAGTAAATAAGAATTATAAGGGCATAAAGTGTATAATTTTATATATATATATATAATGTGTGTGTGTGTAAAACTTTTCCAATCATCTCTTTCTGTACGAATTATTTTCTTCAAAACTTTTTTTTAATGAAAATTTTCAACCTTTCTTGTTCTCTGCGAATTAGCGGCCACGCCCACCTTACAATCCAACCACCCATCGGTCGTTAAAGATCTCTAAAGATGAACTCCTTGCGACTAGAAACACATTCACTTCATTACATTTTCATAAGATTTATTAGTTATCATCTAAAATACTGTACGATGAACTATTATATTACTTTATATATATCATTATATACTATTAATTTCTTTCGACATGACTATCAACAGATACCTTAAGTAACTCTGTTGACATTTCAGTACTTGGCAATACAAAACTGTGCTATTAAAATTTAACCAGTATAAAGTTTCGATTTTCTTCGAAAATCGAAGCCTTATATTGGTCAATTTATTCGCATAAACAAATTAATGAACAAACTGTTCAAATAAAGTTATTCGTATTTCCGAGTTTTAGACCCCACAATTAGTTGCTGGGTTTCAGCCTTCCTTTTCAGCACCGGCTCTCTATACGAGACGTGGATTTGCAGTCTAAGATGGATTATGATTAGGAATTAGATTTTTCGGGCGTTTAACATTTATGGTCATGTTAGTTCGTCACGTATGAGGCATGACGACCCTCGGCGATCACACAAACCAAGGAAAGGGAAGGATTATACTGAGAAAAAAATGTAGGTGGAGTACTTAAAAAGATAGGTTACATGCGTAATTCCTGTAGTTTTTGGACTTAACGTACAGCAGAAGTATAACTGAAAACGCATGTCTTATAATACTTTCTGTATAAGTATTCCATCTATACGTACTTTCCTTATGAAACAATGTAGGCGGTCAGGATCTCACATACAAATGGACGTATATAATATATAGCTGACGAAGGTAATAAGTATATGCATGTGATATATGGAAAACTGTTAGAAGTCAGACATCCTGCAACGGCATGATGTATCATCTAAGGGCAGTGCCTAGGTAGCATATGGATAACGTATGCTCCGTACTGATTTCTATAGTAAGCAAGAGGATACTGTATATTTGTACAATATACCGCTGTTCGGAGAACGGATTTTTCTCTGTGTGGGGAAGCAAGGAAGAGATCTGGGGCCTTATGTTAGGTACCATTCTGGCATTTACCTGGTGTGAATGAGGAGAACCCAGGAAAAAACTCACTTAGGATGGAGGGACTCAGAAAGCTTTTATACTTTTTCGACCAAGTACCTCAACTGGGAATCGAACCCGGGACCGATCGCACTAAAGACGAGAGCTTTAGCGACTACGCTACGTGCGGTGGAACCTGAACCACCGCAGATCGTTTAAATTTCAAAGCTTCCTCCGGAAATCGAACCCAGGATCCCATGCATCCAAAGCGCGCACACTAGCAACTAGACAAGCGGGCAGATCATGTCTTTCAGATAAAGGAAACGATAAGTGAATGATAATCAAAGAAATGGTGAAGGAACAGCACATAATACCTATGACTTATGATAACAGGATTCGAACCAGTTAACAATCAGCCCTTGTGACACCAGCCGAAATACCGTAAAACAATCAACTATATGAACACGGAGAGAAATAACCAACCTAGCCAAATTAGAAATACTGTATTCAACTTTTTTTTTTTTTTTTATAAAGAAATTGTTTCCGAAAGGTATACTGAAAAGTTTCTTGTTAAAACGTTCTCTGAAAGACTAGAAAACTTTTATCTTAAACCAATACTACCACTTATGAAACCATTCACAGAACAGTCAACTTCAGAATTAGCATAGTTATTGCAACATGCAACAAGGAAAAAGAAAAAAAGAAATAAAAACTTTCTCGACATCCGCTCGCAGCGGTAAACAATTCCCCGACTGAAGCATTTCCGTTCCAATGGTATCGATTCTAAAAGGTTGTGTCTGTCTGGAAAAAGCAAGAAGACGAAGAAGAAGACGACGAAACAACATCGTTTCTTCGTTAGCAAGCCCGCTTCCATGTATTTCGCACTTAGTGTCGTAATGAGAAAAAGCTGCTTCAATGTGTCTGCTAACGTGACCTTCATGCCAACCTACGCAGTCTACAGGTTATGGAAAATAGGTTGGGTTATTTTTATAACTTTTATTGTCATTACATATCTGTACTTTTATATGAGTCTTTGAGAATAATTATAGACATCAAGAGAACAATAAAATAAACCTAGTTGGCCTAAGAAAGAATAACAGGAAGCATATTAACTAAAAATAGCCTTATGTCGAAAGTATTTACAATTTATCATAGTTCAATATTGTATTTCAGAATTCTATTTATGGTTTATTTTATCATTACAATAAAATACGGAACAATAATATCTATAATAATAATAATAATAATAATAATAATAATAATAATAATAATAATAATAATAATAATAATAATAATAATAATAGAATGCTTGATGGCGTATTTTTAACTGGGAATCGGGAATTGGCCTATGTACCCAGAGAAACAGGCCCAGAAAATGTTCTTTGATTCTGCTAACCAGCGAAAAAAATGACCCGGATATAAACTACAGAAAATCATGGGGCTGCGGTGGCCCATTGGTAGAGCGTTCAGCTCTGGAGGGTGGGGTCCTTGGTTTCACCCCCGTTCACATCAAGTGAATTTCGTGGTGGACAAAAACCGTGTGCGTGGATTTTCTCGCGGTTCTCCCGTTTCTTCCCCACTTTCTTCATTCCACCATTTCATTCATTTTTTATCATCAAAGTCTCCTTTAGCCTAGCCGGCATAACCGTGGGATGTAAAACTGAGATTTCTTTCTTCCTTTTTCTTTTTCTTTTTTTTGCAGAAAATCATTTTAAATGTATAAAAGTTGAAAAAAAAAACAATACAAAAATATTTAGTTAGTAGTAAATGAAAACTTCAATTCCCAGTTTTACGTCTCACGCATATGCCCTGTAGGCTACTGGGGAGAGGGATTATCACTGAAAAATGAATCTATACATTAAAATGCTAGGTTTATACGTTTATGGTGTGCCGTTTTCGCTGGTCGATTCAAAATTTTGTGTAGATTTGACAGTTTTCATTGAAATTTTCGAAAAGCTTGTCTTTATTTTTCTATTCTACATTTTAGGAGTCGTTTTGGCCCTATTAGTTCAATATTGCCACTAGGTTGATTCCCTTGTGAAAGGCAACCAGTAGAGGAGCTACGTATAGCGGGTTGATGGACATTTTAGGCGCTTTTCTTTAATCTGAATGATAGAACCTATTGCAAGCTGGCAACTTCGAAGGCTTGTGGACCCAAAATGAGGCGTATTTGGATATTGAATTATAAGAAAAATTATTTGCATTTGGTATAATCTATTACTTATCCATGTTTGCCACAAAGACACCCCAACATTTTATGTATTAAAATATTACATTTATATGACGTTGCTCTCCAGAAACTCTCATGGTCTGGAATCGAACCAGGGTCCCCCTCACACTACCACTCTACTACTGAGTTGCCTATTGATAGGTAATATAGAACTGACAGTTCTCTTTCTAACATCTTAAGCAGCTACTAAATAATCAAACGTTACTACGTACGATATATATCAGAAACTATCCGTTAGCTTTATTCCTGAAGTCCTCACAGAATTTCCTTTTCTAATAAATCGTAACCTATAAAAATGCATTTAAACTATTGTCTCCAGAACAAAATATTAACATTCAACTCCTATCCTTACACTCCCGTACTCCCATTCTTCAATTTGTGGTTAGTATCGACATATCATAAAGTCAATACTTGACTCGACTTACACAGAATTTCAATTAATTATTTTCTAAAATTTGAATTGATAAATCTTCCCAATTCATAAATATGTGCAACAATTAAAAAAAAACACGTTAGAGCAAAACATGTGTTGTTCAAATTCGAGTTATTCAAGATATTTATGTACTTGAGGCTAGACCAGTGTTTCTCAATTGCTGTATCGCGACACATTGGTCTGTCGCGAGTAGATGTCATGTGTATCGCATCAAGATTTTAAGTTTGGTGTCTTCTTATATTTCTGATTTTAATATTTCTTTCTCATATTCCTGCTTAAGAGTCGTATTTTTTATATGTTGATATGTTTCTATTCAAGAGTTACGTAATTTGCTTGTGAGATTTGTATCTTATAGCCGTTCCATAATTTAACAAAAATGTATGTATTTTTATGTGTTTGCTTTTTTTTGCATCTAGAAAAAAAAATCACATGCAGGGGTGTCAGGAAAGTTTGAAACGTACTTTGGTGTGCCCCAAAGAAAAAAAAAGATTGAGAAACGCAGAGCTAGACTACCGAAACAGAAGAGTGACATATTAACTGTATAAGAACAGAATAGCACCTAAAGGAAAAAGAGAAACAAGAGGGAACGAAAACAAAGACATGAGAAGGCAAGACATTCACCACGTTTGTTCGAAATACATAAAAAGTAAGTATAGAAAGATTTTCTTCGTCCACGATAATAATTATTATTATAATGATTCATGATAAACGCAGGAAGATTTTTCAAGTAACACTTCATGTAACACATGAGGAGGAAGACTTGTAAAAGCTAGGAAATTTGGGTGAAGAACAGAGAAAAAATAATACTAAAATAAACAAGACAAAAATCCTGAAGCGCATGAAGAAGGAAATGCAGGAAGTAGAACTTTTCCTTGACGATGAGAAAAACTGAAGTGAAAGCAATTCTAACTGCGGAAGAAATTACTTTCGTACTGACAGTTAACTTTCATGTGGCAAATCAGGGTAATATCCACGTGAACAATTTTTGGCTAGGGCGACAATTACGTTCCCATTCCATGATCATACGACGAGCTTCGGAAAGACTGGAACACTTTGTTGCTATGATTGCCACGGTACGGAGCCTCCATTACCAAAGATATATTTTTGTTATTGTAGTATTTGACACCACTATGTCTTGAAATGTAAGAAGCAAAAATAACAACGAAACTGAATTAGTTCAGATCGCTAGGAGCACAAATAATTGGCCCAACAATTGAATACGTCAGGCTAATCAACTTCCAACGTTGGCCTACGTTGCAATTGGTCTCTTTGCCGAACATTTACCAACGAAACTATTCCGAAAGAAGTAAAACTGCAATTGGTAATGCGAGATCGAAACTGTTGGATAATTGACGGCAAATCGTTAGTTGGCCAACATAAATTTTCAACTAGATTGGGCCCAGAAATGAGAAAGGGAGAGAGTTGTTGAGTTGTGTTGATTTTAGTTTAGCGTCCCTTTCAGCAGCGAGGCTATATGAGACGTGGACCTACTGATTAACGTGGAATCCGAACCACATGAGCTCCCGCCGGGAATCGAACCCAGGAGAAAAAGGGAGAGAGGTCAGGTGAGCATAATGTTGGATTGAGGCGTGAGCGTGAGGTTAGTCCAAAAGTGAGCACCTCTGGGGATATACTGAAGAATCTCCTCATAATCCCTGAGAGTCTTGTGTCTACACAGGCCCGTATCCACGGGGAGACTAGGGGGCCGGGCCCCCCATAAATTTTCATGGTAGACTTGTAAATGAACTATAATATGGTTGGGTCGGGACCCCCCTACATTTTTGGGCTGGCTACGGGCCTGTGTCTACACCAGATATATTTTCATTCTTAGTCCATTTTTAAGACAGTCCGTGACCTCTCAACTAATTTTCAGTCTATTTACATAAAATAAATGAAATACACACAGAACACGTAATATAAAATTATACTTAAACTGCGAAGTACAATAATATAGAAGTCACAAAGATGATCTGAAATTACTGCAGTCATAAATCCTGAGAATTCTCGAGTCATAGTTACTTCACATTTATATTTACTAATATATTATCCCTACGTAACTCTTTCACTACCATTTTTTTTCGGAGTGAGAAACATTAATATATGATTACTTTCAGTTGTTTTCAAATGTACATTTTCCGCCGTTTCGTTTTTCGACGTGGGAAGGGTGGGACATGAATGATCATCTTGAATTTTCAATTATGATACGTATATTGTCAGAAAAACAGTTGGGTCCAGTAGCGTAGCCAGGATGTGTGTTTGGGGGGGGCCAAGTGCTGTTATAGGTACATATAGAAAATTTACAAACAAAAAAATATATAAACATAAAAATATATAAAAAAATTACAAACATCAAAGTACTAAAGTACATTGTCGGATCTCTTTGGGGGGGCCCGGCCCCTCCGGGCCCCCCCTTCCCTACGCCACTGGTTGGGTCCTATTTATGATTACAAATGTTTTACATTTCGGCATCCTTTTCCAAATGACAGTACATACAACCACTACTTTATCACTAGCACCTTGTTCTTCACTTTCATCTGTTCCTTTATCACCACGTTCACTTCCACGACTGTCTATTTGATAATGTTCATAAGAATTCTGTAAACCATTAGCAGCCTTCTCTTTACCAGTGGAACATCGATTCATAGCAATAACATGCGGTAAATTACCACGGGTCCTCTGAGAATGTATCGTGAGACACATATGTCCCAGTGGTAGTGAAAGGGTTAAAGGTAACGGGAATATATATGTCCATCATTATTAGGAGAAATTGACAAACATATACAACCAGGGCCACTCTACCATATGTGCAACGCGTGCATTTGCACGGGGCTGCAAAATCTGTCATAACTATATTATTTAAAACAAATGTTTCTTGTTGGAAACAGACTTCATGATGATGGTGGTTAAATGTACTAAGTTGACCTTCTATTTGAATTTCTATTCCATAGATCATGTTTAGGTCGCATTAGTTTGTCACATGGACAGTGCAAAGCAAATAAGGCAAACAAATCCCAACATGAATTGCTTGACTGTTATTAAATAACAGAACTCAATTCTCGAACAGTAGCGAGTATATGTTCCATTTAGTCAATCATAGTTTTGGTATGAAAACTACTCTTGTCTTTCTCACAAACAAGTTCCTTATCATTGAAGGTGGAAACAAGTTTTTTTTTTTTGTAATTTTTTAACATATACAGAAGGAAAATCAAGAAATAAAGATAAAAGAAGTACTTGCACTGGAATTGCAAACTGATATTGAATTATCGAAATTATTGAATAATTGAGTTATTGAAATTGAAGCTCGATATTGAATTATATAGAAAGGTTTACCATCTTTCCTCTGTAGGTGTGTTTGGATTATCTTTCACTGACATAATAGATTATTATTTAAAGAAAGAAACACATAACAAGATTGTATTTGTAGTGTTTAGGCCTTTCTGAGTGTGAGTGCTCTTTCCTTTCATTCCGTTGTTCGTGATGGGGTATCATACTTAAAGTCGTGGCTTTTAGGATTTGTTCTCTCTAGAGAAACGAGGGCGGTAAATGATACCATTGCACGGGGCGGCAAACTGCCTAGGGCCGGCTCTGTATACAACTACTGCTTAAGAATGTATTTTTTCATCTAGAGTACATAAATAAATAAGTAAATAATCTATTTCAGAAGAATACAAACTATCAATTGTATCAGATCGGCAACGAACGAGACATACTTTATAACGCCATGAAAATGTGTTGTTTCTTTTCGATTTACCGAAAACTATGTATGACAATATACCGTTAAATGTGTCATTTTTTCAGTTAGTCGCGATCTCTCAATCGGTATAATACCTTATCTCGGGGCAATTTTATTAGAATTTACAAGCAAATCATATTTTTGCGAAATAATCTTATTAAACGTAACACATCACTGTCGTGTTGTTGCTACTATTGAGTTACTGAAAGGTGGCTTCTGACAGATAGCTGCACATGTTGTAAACAAAACGAGAGGGAGGATTGTTAGCCAATCGCAGCAGTATTCTTTCTAGCCAACGAAGGTCACTGACCGCGCTGTTGTCGGTAGTTGAGACGACTTGTTAAACGTCTTAAGTTTGTCGCCGGATCTGCAGTCTCTGTTGCTGAGCCTCTGGCAACAGCGCTTCCAATACTCCACGTGCTCTACCCAACTATCAGAAGCCACCTTTCCTTGCGCACACAGTAGGTTGTAATATTAATAATAATAATAATAATAATAATAATAAAAAATAAGAGAATACTTCGGAATCAGATTTATCTTAATAGATGGTGTGTTTATCGTACAGAATTAATCTTAAGGTTTGCAAAATTAATTATTTTCTCTATTTTTTCGAAAATTACTCATGAGAATTGAAATCCATCCATACCATTTTGTTCAGCTCAATGGGATTTATGAAGGAACGTACGCACGGGGCAGATCCTGGGGATTCGAAATCTCCGAAATCCCGACTTTCTTGTAAATTTAATCTTAAATTTAGGGACGATTTTTAGAAATTTTAATATAGGCCTTACATATCCTCATATTCAATTTGAACCTTCGGAAAAGCTTTGGAACCCCCCGCCTTCCCGAAATGAATTTCTCCGTGTGTGTCTGGATCTATGGACTGGTGTTTGTCTCATCAACCCCCCCCCCATCTTTGCACCGTCACTCCCCCTTCCCTTCGACGTTAAACGCTAATAATATTGTGGAACTGTCGACGCTATTTTTTTTAAAAAAAAAAGAAAGAGAAAATTTCCACGTAGTGGAGTACTGTGTATTTCTCCAGTTTTAGTGGAATTGGTAATTTGCACACTGGCAAAGCATTATTTACATTTTAGAAGTGACACGAAAAGACTGCAAACATTAAGCGTCACGAGTACATGACACACAGTACGTACGTGTTCATTTGAAAGAAAATTAATTTTGTGTCGGCCTTGCTGGTCTGGGTCTACTTGCATAGCGCAGACAGAAATGTAATAAAATGCAAGTGTGCGGATGCAGTGTGGAAACAAACGTACATTACTACGTACACGCAATACAATTCGCGCTCAGTAGCATTTTTTTTTTTTTTTTAAGGAGGAGAGGGGAAATCTGTGCTTTTTTTTCTAAGTTCCTATGTATTGTTGAGGTTATTATCTGCGACTGGTTGGTACTCTCGGAACGTGACTGTAAAGCAGGATGGAAATTTTGTTAGTGGTAGACAAGACGTCCCACAAGGTCACCATTGCGCATGCCGTTCTCTCGCTCTCTCTCCGCTCCGCACCTCTACCTGAAAAAGCAATGCAATGGAGCATTTCGATCTATGCGACTGGCAACACAGCGGAGCACTCCGAACGAACACGACCATCCGCCTGGCCTGCAGACAGACTACCTCTTCCGTCCCCGAGCACCCCGCGAATCAAACTGTCTAGTGGAGTGCTCTCGCGCTCTCTTCATCTCCGATAAACCGAGTGTGTGTGTGTGTTGGTTGAGCCAGCCAGCCGTCTGGTGCAGGGTTGCCGCCAAAGTCTTCTAGTCTAGGTGGTAGGTAGGAAGAAACAACAAACGGGGGAGGGAAATGTGTCGCGGGGTCGCCGCATGCATGATTCGGCTATTTCCGTGTGTCTCATATAAGTACTTCCAGTTAATATGCATAGAACAGCTTCTTCCATTCTATTTACACCATGTTAATTACAACGTCCTTCAATCTCTTCAGGTGGCTTGGTGACTGGTAGTCACCTTGTAATCAAGGTGTCGCGAATTTTCTTAGTAGCTAAGTCCGGAATTCTTTGTTTTAATATGCAAGACAGAAGTATACTTCCAAGTGTAATATATAAATGCATTTCAAAATGTTTTATTAAATTTTTATACTTCTCCGAACCTCATGACGATTACTTTTAAAAACGATACGGATATAAACAGCTCTCAAATACACCTGCTCACTTTGTTTCATAGTACTACCATTTCTATTATTTTTTTTTTCAAATTTTGACATCTATTACTTCATCTTCAATGCTCATCACGGCAAATCTAAAATCCAAGCCAACCTAATCAAGCCTATCTTAAGACGGACCGTCTAAAGAACAGGTGTTACACAAGGTCAGCACTCTAAGTATCCATTATTGCTATCATTAAATATGGACACTATCTTTTTACATACCTATCAAAGATACAAAGGAACAATTGGAAACGTGAAGAGAAATATTTGTCTGGATATTGAATACAGTAAAACAATCATGGAATAAAATGTAAAACAAAGCAAAACTGTCAATATTCACTATGCAGAAGCTCCGAGATGCATTTCATTTATTTATTTCTAGTTGTACATCCCATTACCTGTCCTTTAAGTTAAAGGATACAACGATAAATGAATAAACTCTGGTAAAAACAGTAAAAAGAATCACGAAACACTAAAGGCTAATGAACTTTTTCTATAGTAAGAAATATTACGTAACTTTTATCACAGGCAACCAACAATGCCTTGTTGACGTACAGGTTGCATAGAACCTAGGGAATATGAGAGATTTTAAATGATACAGTACGTTAAAATCAGTGTTGCTCATGAAGATGGTAACGAATTAACTTGATGAACGTATACTCAGCTGAGACAATTGCTCAAGATATCTATTGTAGAAGCACAATTCAAAAATTCGCTTTCGTTCAAGAGTCAACGAGTGAAGTAACGGACTGACAGATGTAGTAACAATACAGCACTGTAAGATCCACTAATGGTCCAAATAAGCAAAAGGACAATACAAAATACCCAGTCTCTGAATGGGATTAGAACTCGTGTCAAATCAGCTTAATGTCTTGGATCTCTCAACAATGTCGTCGTCCTCAACTACTTTACATACATTTACATACATAACAATTGCGCTTGTTGTCAAATGCAATGAAATCCTTATTTTAACGTCAGACGATTTCGTTCAGGCTAAAGGAGACGGATGATTATGAAAGAATTGGCGGAATGATAATGTGGAAGGAAATGTGAGAACCCGAGAAAACCCATGGACACATGTCCATAAGAAACTCATATGGCCTGGTGTAAAGTCAGGAGCCCCCACTCCAGAAGTGAACGCTTTATCACTAAGCCTTCGGTATGAGTAGTGTATGTTAAAATAAGACGGGTCTATAGCTAATATAGGGATGCACAAGAAATAATATACATTGTGTGAGAGACTTCTTCGTTACTGAATACTGAAATGGATACTAATCTACTTGTTTTAAAATAATAAAATAAATAAAACAATAAGTAATATTAGCTATTCTTGCGCAATTTGCATAAACGATTCATAATAATAGATTAGTAAACTAGGGTCACATTTCAGCACAACTTTTCTGTAACCTCAAATGCGTATAATAATAATGCACAACATTGTACTGTATACCAATGGGGGCAGAATCGGGGCGGGAATTGCTCTTGTTTGAAGACTACCTGCACAGTAGCGGATCCAGAAGATAAAAACTGGGGAGGGGTGAAAGGCAGTCAGAACCCAGACTATTATAGGTATATCATGAGCTTACTATATAAAATTTCAAAAAATATAAATAATAGCTTACATTATTTTTGTCACTCAAAAAAGTGGGGGGGGGGCTAGATCCGCCACTGCACTGCACAGAACAACAGAGAGCAAAAAAGAGTAACCAAAAACAGTGATCGTGTTTTTCAAATCAAGCTATCGCAATTTGTGTTGTCCGATTACCAAAAGCTGATTCTCTTGTATATTCCTGGAGATCAGGAAATTAATACATGTGAAGTACGAGACGCCTTAGATGAATGTGACATGTATTGTTTATTTTAATCTATTGCTTACACATACTTATAATTCTATTTCTAATGAAAAGCAGGCTGAAATACCTGTCATCTGAACAGTGGAAGTCCATTGGTTTTCCTGAACTTCTGGTCTTTGCCCTTACTATTATCTATATTGTGTTTGATGAACACACACATCTATCGTCGGCGCAAACATGTGACACTTCTCTTTCAAATCTGAAGACAAATATTCTTTCGTTATTCTTAATTTGAAACGATTCAGTAGTTTCAAATTTCACACTAACTGTAACCACCTCAGTTTTGGCATTTTATTCGGAAGTTTCGAATTCGAACTTGTTCACTCTTAGTTCAAAGCTTTGTTCGTATTAGTTCTGTTAAAACTGTTCAAATATTTTTCTGCTGTTATTCGAATATTTGCTTACAATATTCGAAAAAAAAATTGTGATTCGAGCTATTGCTCAAATGATTATTCGCTATTCGAATTTTAGCACCACCAATACGTATTTACTATTACTAAAGTACCCGTTCTTCGCACGGGAAAAAATAAGGTTTATTCTTACTTCACATTCATAATGTACTTCACATAATTCTTACTTCATAATATTTAGTCTCTACTTCTCATTTGTAATTACGTACAGTTTACAATTGATAAAGAGTTGTCAAACGATGAACTTTAAAAGTGATGATTACATGATCGCAATTACCAAGATGTATTTGAGCTATTTTTGCGTCGTATTTTAAGAACACACGACATCAATAATGTTGGAATAATCAAGTTCTTTTTCTTTTTTTAAAAAAAAAATGAATCTAGAGCATTTAAAAGAGTGTATTACTTAGGAATTTGATAAATTATTATGCAACATTATTGATGTGGTATGTTCTTTTGGTGTAAAAGATGTAATTTGCTCTTTAAAATTGTTAAGGACACCTTGAACATTTGGTTCAGGTGACCTAGATTAATGCCATAATAGAACTTGTAATAATTTCACAGTTTGGCCGTTGATACATTCATTTCAAGTGCATTTTGTCAGGTGATTTGACTTATCCTGTATAGACTAAACTTATATGAAGTCCAAACATAAACAGTCATATTCCTATATTATTTTTAAATGAAAAAAAAAATCTTCTTTCGTCTATTCATAGATCTAAAACAAAGAAGAAAGGAGCCGTATTTCTCAGAAATAATTTGTTGTAATCAGAAAGCAAAAAGGACATAACACAGTTCACACCCGTCTTCCGCTCCTGGTCTCCCTATCGGCGTCATTGACAACACTAACATTTACTTTAGTTGTGATAATGGCGCCGGAATTCGTTTAATCCAGTCAGTCAACTTGCAACTACGTGACGGTTAAATTAGTGATAATTAAGGAAAAAACCTTTGACACGCAAAACTGCCATGCACTTTTCGCTGTTCTTTATTTTCTGCAAACAAGCTTCTTCTTCCCTTGTTTGAAGATTAGAGGAAAATGCAATTATGTACAGGGTGTATTAGGAGTGAGGGATATAAACTTCGATGAAACTGGAGGATCTGCCATGGACTTTTCGCTGTTCTTGATTGCCTGCAAACAAGCTCCTCCTTTCCTTGTTTCAAAAATAAGGGAAAATACAATTATGTACAGGGAGTTTTAGAAGTGAAGAATAGCAAGTTCCATAACTGAAGAACCTGCCATGCGTTTCTTGCTGGTCTTTAAGAGTCTTCATCCCGGCGAAATTAAAATACCGCTAATTTTACAGTAATTATGTGATATCTTCAAATAGATAAAAGATAATTGAAATATGGAACAAGAGCGCCCTAGACAATATTATTTTGCGTGAGGTACCGTTATCACAAGTCACCTAGTGGCTTTCCGTTTTCAGCTTTTTAGAAACGCGAAAATAAATGCCGATTTTCAAAATGGCTCGAAATCGAAAGCAGATAAGTGAGTCATGATAACGGTTTCTCATGTAAAATGATATTGTCTAGGGCGCTCTTGTTCCACATTTCGATTATCTTTTATCTATTTGAAGATATCACATACTTACTATAAAATTAGCGGTATTTTAATTTCGCCGGGATGAAGACTTTTAAGTTCTGCAAATAAGCTCTCCTCCCCTTGCTTCAGGACTAAGGGAGAGTGTAAATATGTACAGGGTGTATTAGGAATGAGAGATATAAACTTCGATGAAACTGAACGACCTGCTATGTACTTTTCGCTGTTCTTTATTTCTGCAAACAAGCTCCTCTTTCCCTTATTTCAAGATTAGTGGAAAATTCAATTATATACAGGGAGTATACAGGGATAGAAGTTTTGTCATAACTGAAGGACATGTCATTGCACTTTTCGCTGTCCTTTATTTTCTGCCAATAAGCATTCCTTCCCTTACTTCAAGACTAAGGGAGAATGCAATTATGTACAGGGGTGTATTAGGAATGATGGATATAAACTTCGATAGAATTGAAGGAACTGCCATGCAATTTTCGCTGCCCTTGATTGTCTGTAAATAAACTCCTCCTCCTCTTGTTTCAAGATTAAGGAAAAATGCAATTATATAAGAGTGTATTAGAAATAAAGAATTATTAAGTTCGTCGTAACTAAAGGATAAACTCAAGAAAAGACTAATTCAAATTTTTTGGTGCTAGAATCACTACCTACTAGTCTCACACTTCTAGTCAGTTTTTATAAATTGAGAAAAGTTTCGTTAATAAGAAAAGCTTGATAAATTTAGCAAATAAGGGGAAAGGGAAATTTTGGAGGGAAAATTTTGAAATCCAGCGAAATTATCGGGTTGACTTACAGAGCGAATGTCATGGTCTATGTTCCTTCTACCTTCTATTGAAATTCCCTTCAGTTTCCTTCGAAATCTTCCTTTTTCAAAGTCATGGCAAATGACCCAGTACCGTGTCTCCATTCTCCTATAACCATTCACACAAAGGACAGCAATACTGAGGGAGAGGACTAATCACAGAGATTACTTAAGGTCATAAGACATTTTAATGCTCAAATTCAATCCTCTCTTCCAATCAAGAAGCATTCAAAATTGCCAAATTCGCAGAAAGGATATCATTCAGAAACTTGGAAAAATTCAACTGAAAAGGGGAAATTTTTGGGTCGTTAGTACGAAATTCTATTAACACTGCTTCCAGTACACTACTAGTAGCGTTTCTCTGCAAAAGCTTTGGGACTTCTATGCAGCATTTAAAATAGGACCGTGATCATTCTTTAGCTATTAGTATAATATATAGTTCGTCCTCTGAACTCTATTCTTACTGGGATCTTCCCGCACGGCAGTTTCTTTTATTAGCTGAGAGTCTGGTTGGCTATCTGCTCACAAACTCCAGTCATTCGAGTTCACAAGATATTTATTTATGTTGTTACAGATACAGCAAGTTGGCCTTTTTACATTGAAATATTTAACAACAGTAACAGGCAAAAAAATAACACAATAGTATGTACAACTTTATTTTGCACAATGCGGATCGAAAAAACAAAAGGGAATGAAAAATCTATGATAAGTGTAATTCTATTCAATTATGAAGACTGCACATGAGCGATCTTTGGATTATGGTAAGTCTAAGTTTCGGAATTTTATTCTGTGTAGTGCCAATTAGCATGGGGAGTAGAGAGTGTATTTAATTTGTCTTTTACTATTGCATACAGAAACAAAATATAAACTTTATTGCGACGAGTACTGTATGATGATGCGTTTTCACTAGATTATTCATGTAGTTGAGAAACAAAGTGACAAGCAATAACTAGAAAAAAGTTTAGAACAGTGTCTAGCTTGGAAAGGTGTATAGGACAAGCCATAGACTAACTAGACGAAAAGTATTCCCCTACAGTAGAAACCAAGGCCTTGCAATAATTAAATAACGTTCTTAAATTTTGAACTTCTGTAAATTTATACATTTCTAGTATTTGCATAGATTTTTTCTAATATATACCCGCTTCTCTCTATAGCCCAGCTGAAGTGTGCACAATCACTTATATTGATCAAGAAAGGATTTATATTTCCTTGGATTCTCGCTCCTTTTCCACACTCAGAACTAACATGAATAGCTCTCTGGCACTGCAGCATTTAGGATTACAATCTATATGTTTCAGGACTACTAGCTGTATAGCCCAACTCTTATATGCGTAAACGTAAAATACTAAACTTACAAGATGTATTCGACTGGGGTCAAGTAAATAGTAGCATGGCTTCCTTATATTGAATCTCATAGTTTGGTTATTTTGACTAAACTGAAACAATCTAGGACAGGGTTATGGACGGCCAGTAGAGTTTGCCGACGAGACAGATAACCAAGCTGTGAGAGAGCTCTTGCACTAGAAACACCTTTCGAGGCAAGACACCACTTTTACGAGACCTTTTCGAGACAAGCCAGCTTCAATTCTTGTCTAATACGTATCGGTCAGATGACTCAAATGTGGTCAATACATCCGTTTCTTAATCTCAAATTTACTGTATATTAACTTAAATTGCTACTTTACGATCATAAATCAATTGCTCCAAACCCATTAAAAAACAGCTCAAATTTATCCTTACACATATATTCAATTTAAAGACAAGAAATGAAACTAGACGGGCATAGAGCACAGCATTCCTTCCCAGAAAATAAAAACAAAATAATAAAAATAAAGGGTGGGTATATATGGCCTATCTTTAAAACGTATTTAAAGAAAACAAAGCTCAGAACATGAACGAAGACGAAATGGATAAGGCTTTCTCGTCACATATACAAACAAACACCACATCACATCTTCTTGGCAAGTTCTCCATTTTTCTGTCACAGGAAGGGGGAGACACGCACTCACACATACACATACAGAGAGAGAGAGAGAGAGAGAGAGAGAGAGAGAGAGAGAGGGAGAGAGACGAAAACATTCAACCCAAGAGATGATGGAATTGTGTGCTGAAGCACTCGTCGCCATGTTGGTAAGAAAAGATTTACTGCAACGCAGTCTGACATACATGTCGACGATATATACGCAGCTCGACTCCAAAAGGGGTGGAGGAAGTAAATCACTCTAGCAAACACATACACACACACATAAGGAAATCTGACAAACTGCAAAATAATTGATGCATTCTATGTGGAAAGGGAGATTTTGGTGATCTATTTACGGTAGGAATTATTTTATATCCAATTTCTCTTCTATATCTTAATTATTCTATATAGTCAGATGTATGAAAACAAAGCTTGAAAGAAATGAATCAATTAGTATTGTAAATATTGAGGAAATTAATTTTACAAGTATTTTCTAATATGTACGTTAATGTCAGAGTACTATGTCACTGTTAGATATGAGTGTTACTGTTAGGAGAGTTTTTTTGTCACCGTTAGAAGAGAACAAATAACAATAGATACAGTCTGCTACAGAATAGAAATGATTAATTACTTATTATTGTAACAAGCGGCATGTTTTCCAGATCATAAAATCGTCTTCCTCGGTTTCTTGAAAACTACCCCTGAGAATCTACCCTCAAGCAGAGATGACGTGGGTCAATGAAAACTTGACAAAATGGCCAACCGTGATCCACTCCGACCCACCATTCACCATGACCTACTCTGACCCACCACTCACCAAAACCCATCGTCATCAACTCTGGCCTATAATCCACGCCCTCCTCTTTACTAACTAAAGAGTTTACACTTGTAATAAAACAAGGCTGTGAAAATATCACTAATCGGAGTTTGAATTTCTACGATCAATCGCTCAAGCACCGCTTTGTTATAATACTGATGAATCTGAACCTCACGATATAAAATGGTAAAGTGTTTGTTATGGGCGATATTAAGATATATTTCAATTTAATTATCATATACAATTATTTCCTTGTTGAACTAAAGACACTTTTTAGTGAAAAGTAGAATGAAACTTAAAAGTCTCAAATCAAGGTTTAGTAGGCCAACGTAAAAAAAAAAAAAAAAAAAAAAAAAAAAAAAAAAAAAAAATTAAATTAGACTGTCTCTTGAAAGGTAAGTAATATCAATATTCAAAACTGCCTAAAGTTCTTGCTTCTCTTAGATATATTCATATCAGGTGAGTAAATAGAAACAAATGAAAAAGGCAAGAAAAATGGAGACCTTGAAAGTAAAACGTAGATAAAATCACCAGTGTTCAGAAGATGCTGTCTACATACAATGCACTGAGCAGAGTGAGTCCAAGTGGGTGGATGGGTCACGGTGAGTGGTGGGTCACAATGGGTCACGCCCTGTTGACTCACGACCCACTGAGCCACTCACAAATCTTGACCCAAGACCCACTGACCTACTCCATCTCTGCCCTTAAGCATTTCACTTCATTTAGTTCGTTGTGATCTATCGATATATTGATATGTCTTTGGATAATATTATTGTTAAGTAAAATTTAAAGTATTTTGGGCTGTACCTCATTATCCATATTCCGTACACTCATACTGATAGTCATATAATGAAACTCTTGATTATTGTATACTTAAGAATCAGTTAAATTTTAGTAGGGGCGTGGTTATCGTTTAGGTTTACATAAAAATTGTTCTTCTAAAAAAAAGAAAAGAAAAAGAAACGCAATGAGGATTTATATTCACCCATATAATTTTGTTTAGCTCAATGAGTTGTATTGATAAGTATATACCACATCTTTAGACTAATATTATAGAATTTATGTACGTTAGGGGCTCTCAGATACACGAATAAGCAAAAATGTATTCTTTCTGTAGGTATGGTTTCAGGTTCAAAACTCCAGCAGAAACACACACAACGTTCGAAACCTAACCTTAAACTGTAGGTTCTGTCTCATACGTATATAACCTCGCTACTTAGCAGATACATTTAACAGCAAATAAGCAAGACCACCGCCATGACCAGTGCAAATGAGTAAGTGGTGCATATTACGGATCGTGAACTTCAAAATCCAGTACGTATTCATGAATCAATTTAGTACGAACACTTAAAGAATCAAAAGGTTGGCGCATGAATTACTTGAATACACGAAATTTTTATTACGTATACTAATATTCTAAGAGCAGAGCGATGGATCTTGACCAAAATAATCGGTTGAATCGCGAAGGAATATCTTCTCCCAGATGTCAAAGAAGTTAAGAAATGCCTGAAACATAGGCAACCATTTATACGCAGATATTCATTATTGTTGCATAACTTCCAGGCGCAATATATTTAACAAAGATTTTCTTCGAAACCGAAAAGAATAGGAGCCGGAAGAAGGTTATAGTGATCATAGGGAGGCACTATTTCTAGTCATTGTCTGTTATGGTTTTTGATGGAAATCTATATTAAGATGTTAGAGTGTGCATGCTGTGTACAGTATTCCCTTTATGGACGTTTAAATAGTAGCGAGGCTTGCGAATGGCTCTCCATTCTGCCCTGAAAAGTATTCGACTGACCTCCCTTTCGTAACGAATATGGAGAATCTTTAATAACAGAAAGATTATACGCTTTGTTCAAACTTCGTAAAAAAAAAAAAAAAAAAATCTAGTAATAATAGAACCACTTTTGATATATGTCTACACATTCCGACAGTGCACTTCGCCCGAACGACTGAAAAAAAAAAAAGACTCGTGACCCTCTCTGTCTCATTGCGTCCATTAACTGAAAGTGTCTGATGCTGCGTCTGGGCTCCTCGGTCGTCCGCTGGCTGAGCAGAAGAGAAACGAGAGAACACAGACGACTCCACCGGTGTGGACTGGGGTGGATATAAAAATTTATGTCACGTAACCACGAATAGATGAAGATGAAGAGGGGAGAATATTTAGTTTGCTCCTACGAGACGAAGAGAGAAAAAAAAAAGTAGAAGGTCGTTCAATGAAAACTCTTCTCCCACTGTCTTCTACTGTTCTAAGAACACATGGAGCTTTGAATGGAATTAAAATTTTCCATTTTTCTTTTCAATACTTTTAATACAGTGTTTATCACTACTACTAGATCGCAACCTAGTACCTGCTTCTAGATTAACTTATCCCTACGATTCTATTTTATTGATGAATAAACACTATCAAACTCTCAGTCGTTGAAGTGCTAAATGCCCACTATACTCTGCTTAGATGCACGATTGGCGTTCTTGCTTCGTAATACAGAGTACGAGTTCGCAACTTGACACCCTATCTGGAGGGTTTCTCCTCAATTGCTCCATCAAACGGATAGTACATTTAAATATAGGCCATGACTGACATTTTCTCTCAAATTTCTATCCCTCTTGCATTTGTCCAGTGTAAAATGTATTTAAAACCCCCTTGACATTATGGTCCGGGAAGTTTCTTTCTTTCTTTTTTCTTTCTTCTTCTTCTTCTTTTTTTAATTTTAGTAATATGTATTCCTAACCTCTGTTTCTCACCAGATCAGTGAACTCAGTGCCGGGTCAGAGGGAAGATGCGTGGATACCTGCCCGAATTCTCCAGACGCTGTTGGCATTGCGGCGTCCATCCAGCGTTGTGAGGACAACTAGAGCTATTTGAAAGAAAGAATTACGAAACAGCTGTCTAGAAACCCAGCATTACCCAAGGTTTTGAGTGTCATAAGTCGATTCATAGGTCCTGACCTGCCAGGAGTTTACTTTTAGATCTCGAAGAGGTTATAATCAGCCAAGATTTTTATTTAAAGTTAAGTAGTATATATTTACCATATTACTTTGGTTGGATAATTGTATTTCTTGCTCGCAAGGAAACGAGTTCGCTATCTTTTAACTTAAGTATCTTACAATTAATGTTACATGTCCTCACAGAGGAACAAACCTGGAGTGGAAACACGTATAAGGTGACTCAGATCCCGGTTTCACTTTAGTTGCACTTCGAATTTTGTACATGTAATGTTTAACTGATGTAGTTGCGTGAAAGACAATGTAGGATCTTTATGAATGAGAAATATCCTTCAGGAACGTAATCATTGTCGACATATGAAAATAGTGTGCATTATACAGATTATATAATAAAATAAGCTGTTTTCTTAGATGTGTATCCTTAAGAGAAATGTGAACGAATACATATAAATAATTCAAATAATTTGATATAATTCAAATAGTGTTTATAGAATACCTTACGAATACAGCTTATATGCTTTTTTCATGGTGTAGTAGAGTAATTTACAACAATGGCTTTGGACAATATAAGAAAAATCCTTCTTAACATATTTAGGTAATTTGGTAATGATGAATAATATAGTACAATACACGAAAATTAAAGCTCAAGGTTATTGTAATTTATAAATCTTCATTTTTTTTTTAAAAAAAATATTAATATTAACCGGTTAGTTATGTATGTCCTCCTAAATCAACTTAGTGTTTACAACAGTACCGTATGGCGCAATTGGCATATTTATAGCTCTGATGTTCTAATATATATATAAAAAAACTGTTTTCAAAGGAAGTTACTTCCCTGTGTTTATCAAGTTTTTGAAAAAAAAATCTCCTCGAGGATTACAGATTAGATTTCTGGGTTTTCGGCATCTATGGCCACGTTAGCCCATCATGTATGAGGGATGACGTCCTCGGTGAACATACTACCCCCTCGGGAGGAATAGGGAAGGAAAGTAGCCGCCTGGAACCGTTATGTTACGTACTATCCCGGCATCTGTCTGGTGCGAATGATGAAACCTTCATTCAAGATGGATGCCTCCAGGGCCGGATTAAGGGAAGGCTTGGGGGGCTGCATAGCTGGGCCTTCAGGTGGACATTCTGATGAAAATCTCAAGTGGCTACCTATAAAGAATCATGAAGATACAATCATCATCATAATATAAAATTCGATAAAAAATATGAAACATATTCTCTCAACTTTCCTACTGTATTTTCACAGAAATGTCTTAGGTGCAGTCAGCAGGGGCAACATTTTTTCAGCCCCGGGCCTCCAGATGGTTTAATCCAGCCCTGAATGCCCCGAAAAAGCTTCTACATTTTTACGATCGAGTGTCCCCACCAGGAATCGATCATGGAACCGCTCGCACCACAGGCGTGTGCGTAAGCGACTACGCTACTCCTCAATTAGCGCTAAAGCATGTTATCTTGTTCCTTCAACGCTATCTATCGACCGATATATGATATATATTTGGAGAATCTTTTAGTTAATCAGGAATTCAAATTTAATTGTTAAATGATAATTTTAGACTATATCTCATTATAACCATTCTAGGAACTGTCGCTTTGCTACTGCCATAATGAAGAGACTGATGAGAGCAAGTTTCAGCATCACTTTCTTCTCAGAGAGGGCGCAGCGGCTCAGTGGTAGAGCGTTCACCTCCGGTGCTTGGGATCTCTGGTTCGACCCCAGCTCGCGCCAAGTGAACTTTGTGGTGGACAAACACCGTGAGTGTGGGTTTCCTCGGGGTTCTCGCATTTCCTCCCACTTTCTCCATTCCACCATTTCATTCATTTCTCATCATCACTGTCTCCTTTAGCCTAACCGGCATAGCCGTGGGACGTAAAACTCAAAGATTTCATTTCATTTACGCTCTTCTCAATAAGTTTCATAGTTATTGTATTGCATCAATCCTTAGGTGTACAGTCGGAAACAAGTGTAGATACAAAGTATAGGTTGGAAGTATAAGAAATGATAGCTCCAACCTATACCGGTACTTAATATTGTTTCTGACTGTACAAATTGTTATTTCTTATTTTTCTCGAAAATTACGCATGACTTTTTACGCTCGTGTATATCATTTTGTTCAGGTCAAAAGGATCTATCGATTAGTATACATCTCATCTTTAGATTTTCTTCCTTTCTCTTTAAACGCTAAAATATATGTAGAATTTTATTCTACCACACGTAATTCGTAAAATTCTTCGAAAAAATATTACATACAAGTGCAAAACTATAAATTCAATCATCCACTCTTTAACCTGAGAGACTTGCTATTAATCTATAGTGATCCAAGTTTTAGTATAACTCTGCTTTGAAGGTCTACTACGACTTCCAAAATTTCACAATGTACACTCATGTCCAAAATTGTTGTCGCATGTCTATAAATATGTTGTTGTAGGAATATAATTTGACAACGAATTCGCCCGGTATTTCTTATAATGTTAGTATGTGTATAATCGGCAAAGACATGTATATGGAAAAATTTCATGTCAAAAAAGTAGTAAATAAGAACAATAAAACTAAAATAAAACTTTCTTGTCCATTTAACAACATTTTGTTTTACTCAATCTAATTTTCATATTTATAATTCTTTTCCTATGAAATTTACCACAAATATCCATTTTTCGATTATATACATAGTATCAGTATTAAAAGTACCCTGCAAAATCATTATCAAATTATATTCTTACGAGAAGACAGGTATAGAAATGAAACAATCATTTTGGACATGAGTGTACCTTTACATACTACCCTTTTAAATTTCCTGTCTCTCATTCACACACATTTATATTCATTATGTTAAAAATAGTTAATAACATTAAAACTTCTTTAACACTTCTCTATTAAACTTATATTCTCTTTATTACATTTTGTCTCTGTCCCTCACAAAATTCTATAAATAACTAATCTAAAATTTTATAAATAAATCAGAAACTCGCAACTAAAAATGCATATTGTCTAATTTACTTCTCTAATATTTCATAATCTTTACAAACAAGAATTTTAGGAACAAAAAAAAAAAAAAAAAAAAAATCAAAAGATTGCGATCTTGACCAATAATTAATTTTTGGATCAAAAGGCCACAAATTTTTTGAAAGGTCCCAAAATCAAGTTTCGATGCAACGACATTGCGCAAATTTTTCTAAAGATTAGATCGTTGATAATCTAAGTAATTTATGTCTTATTAACGAGGAGCAGAAAGTGCTGAAATTGCGCAAATTTCCGCCGCGACGTTGCCAACAACAGGATTTAAGGAATTGTGTGAAATTTTGCATCGAAATGAAATGTATAAAGCTATTCCTTTATGAGATATATTTTATTGCATTCTAATATTTACAAAGCAACATACTTATTTACAGAAAATTTCATTTTACAGTTTGAATGCTTGAAATTTAAATCCTACAGCTTTTAAAAATGTCATACGTGCCTTCTCATAGTTTCTCTGCGAATTCCTGAACTCAGCATACTTCCTCATGACAAACTCGCTCCTTTTGACTTCTGCTGGTCTTTGGGCCTTTGAAATTCCTTTTAATATGGACGTTATTTTCATGGCAGTTTCCGTTTGGATCTCTAACAAAGCAGAAATCACCGTATGAATATCAGGAGCAGGGAAGTAAAATTGACTATTATAATGTCTGTGAAAAGCTTCTGGTCCATTTGTCGTCCGACGCATCGTGGATGGTATAGACGCCCACATGACAGGTGGATACCTAAAATTAATAAAATAAAAAGATCCTTAGTTCATGCACACAATTATTGACAATTTATATAAAACACTAAAACATTTATAACACTAGATTCAAGAAATATTTATAGTCTTGGTCCGTAATTTGTTTACAACTATCAAAACCTGCATTTTAATCTACGTCTTACATGAAGACAGAAGAAAATTTCACTATAATTAAGTTGCATTGAGAGAAAATACCATATCAGCACAACCATTAATGTTGTGTTCAAACTAGGACAACAGTTTTTGCAGTATTAAGAGTTATTGAAGCATGTGCTACTATAGATGAAATTCAAAAGGAAGCTACTTACTTGCAACCGTCTTCTATGTAGTTTTCTAGGACGTAATCGGAAAATTTATGCCCTGTATCATCCGGCGTCATTGATATTAGTTGAGTAAAGGCATCTGATACTTCTGTTGGATGTAAATATGGCAACCCAAAAAATGCCTTTATCCATGAACCTGTAAGAAAAGCAATAATAATAATAATAATAATAATAATAATAATAATAATAATAATAATAATAATAATAATAATAATAATAATAATTTGTTAGAATAAGCAAGCATTGGGAAAGTAGTGAAATTGATGGATCTTACTGTTGGCTTTATAATTTCTTCATTTCGTACATTATTAGAACAGCAGTTTATTTGCTTTTAAGAATGGTGACTGAATTAAGATTCTTCAGTCAAACAGAATAAGATTCTATTTTCAACTGTATTCTGTATTAATATATAACAAAACAAAGTCCACATGGTATTATTAAATTAATAATAAAGAATAATAGACCATAATAATATCAATAATACCTAGTTCAGATTTTGGATCCATATATGCTTGTCGCAGATCATTGTCGGCTTGAATCCTCCGCCACCATGTTTGTCCCAAATGGAATCTGCAGCCACGAATGTCACAATTTGGAAACACATTCTTGATGGCTTCGTGAGCAGCTGTTTCAAAATCAACGTAAATGATTTTCAAGTCGAATCTACTGTCTAAGTTTCTTATCATCTTCCACATGGCCACATACGTATTCTTGTCTTTCTTCGGCAAAAATGCAAAACATAGAGGTAGATAATATCCATTTTTATATGCATGTATTGTATATAACTGTGTGAAATGCTTAGGAGCATAAGTGAAAGTTCCATCTGCAAATACTTCTAACCCGCTGAACTCACACAGAAAACTGAAAAGAAAATAAGATTAGTGTCAGAAAAGAAAATAGTAAACAAGACTGTAGTGTCATATCGTTAGGTGAAATGCTATGTTACGATATATTTTGTGAGAATCAAAAAAAAAAAAAAAAAAAAAAAAAAAAAAACTATTTTACTATAATTTGGAAATAAGACGGAAAAAGGAACTTTTCTGTTCAAGCAACTACTTCCTATTCTACTTCTTGATGCTGTAAATGAAACTCATTTCAAAGTTAATGGTTATAAATGAAATTATACTTACTCGATATTTTTCTTACACGTGTTCCTCATTCTCGTTCCTCATTGGCTTGTTCTATTATTGGTTTATTATATCCGCAATTCGTTCGGGGTTTTAACAGAACCTGAGGAGGTCTGACATACAGTTGCTGGTGACATTTGGGAGAGTGCACAACGGAGAAGAATAAGCTTTGCAGAGAAGAATTGCTGAGATGCATTGCTTTCCTGAAGAAGGTGTTCCAACCACAACCAACATAGATAACATCAGAGATGCATTAAAACAGCAAAACGTACAGTTCACGAACCTCATTCGTGTCCAAACAAAGGAGGGACCAGCACCCATCTTGAGAATGTTTTCAACATTTGCTCTGGCCATATACGTTGAACACGCTTTGCCGACAGTCGGCTAACGGAAACGCTTTGTTATCTCTCTGGGAGTGAAGCAAATACACAGTAATTAAAGAACTGAGGCCCTTTTCAGGCCCACAAACCAATTTCAGGTCCAAAACCTTTCTAATGTACACTGTCCGGTAAATATCTTCAGGATAAAACAGTTGAGAATGCTCTAAGAGCATTGCCAGAACGAACTTTAAAAGAATGGAGAGATCTAGCGGGAAGGATAGCTGTAATTGTTCCTAGATGTAAAGGTAAATCTTTTTATCCGCACCCTCTTCTCTTTCTCGCAAAAATTAACAAAATATCATCTCTTTATGACTTATAGTTCTCGAGATATGACTGCTTAAATATCTAGAAATTCGAACTTTTTTAGTCAGTATCACGGGAACGGTAAGTCATAGAGAGATGATATCAGTGTTAATCCCTAATAGAACATTAAACATTTTCGTACTGATATTAATTGATGGCCAGTTGCACAGTGGCCACCGGTTACTATTTGCTACCAAAATATTTACCACCCTTTTAGATATTGACCAACACCAATATGACCTCTCTATGACTTACGGTTCCTCAAATAATGCTCCTTAAATCTCTGGAAATCGGCCATTTTTGGCCAATATCATGGGAACGGTAATTCATAGAGAGACGATATTGGTCTTAATCAATACCTAAGAGGATGGTAAACACTTTGGTAGCAATATTAATTGGTGGCCATTGCCCAAACCAGAACTCTTTAAGTTCGTTGAAAACCGCGGCGAGACACAACATTCGACATGCTGCTTTAGAATTCTAACTGCATGTAGGAGGTACACGTAGATATAAGTTGCTGCATCACTCAAGGGGGCGAGCTTTCTTGCCAAGGGGCCCTATTTATCTCTAATACACTGACCACTCATTCTTGTAACAATTTATACGATAATACCTAGGTAATATATAACAAATGTTTCTCACAGCACCTAAGAACAACTAAGACGCAAATGCAAATCTAAGTATCATTTATAGAAAGGTGAAAGGATAGTTATTAAGATATGTGGTAGACACACCTGAAATATGTATACAAGTGCTTGTTTCTGATTGGCCAAAACTGGAAGATATAGACAAATCTTTATTTCTGATTGGTCGAACGTCTGTTCACGATATTTCAAGAGAACTTCTAGAAATATTTATATATATTGTTTATTTTATATATGTTTGTTTTCCTTACAGTATTTCAAAACTATTTGCTTTCAATAACTATATTCTTACAGTTTTAATCTTACAGTTAGATATGATACGGAAAATGAATGACTGGGACACATTCCCCAGTCACCCTCTCTAACGACGCCATTGCACACATATAATATAGATGACTGAAAATGCTATTGTTATCCATTACTTTGTATTTTTTTTTTTTTTTTGTTAAAACGACTTGCATTTTGGTGACTGTTTTTATTAGTCGATATACTTATGGTAATGATGGCAACGTTGCACAAGATTTTTTTCGCAATTTCCAATTTTGTTGCCTGCTCATTAAGGCTTTATCTGTGTCAACAGATAAGCGTGGGAAAATTTGCGCAATGTCGGTGCACCCTCAAGTTTTCGTACTTTCTACGGAATAAGCACATCATACTAAGTTAACTGATAGTTTTGGGTTTGACTACACTATATGTAGTTCTCCAGATATAAGGCGTACTAGAAAATTTTTGATTGACATATATTAGATCTTTTGATCCAATAACAAGATGAAAGGCATCTTAAAATGAATTATATGGTTCTAAATATAAAATTTAGACAGTTTGTGTATTTAAGTCACACTTAAAATATTTACATCAATGTCTGAAATACAAAATTTAGAAGTTTATAATAATATTGGGGTTTTAATTTTAGTATATTACAGAGTGTAACTACTATGTGTAAATATGATATAAAAGGCAATTTGAAAAGAAAACTAAAACACAGCATCTCACGCACTCATGCATTACTGCATCTTATTTGGATTTAAAAAAAAAAAATACGAAGCTACAGGTATAAGGAGAAAAGGCAACGGCCTTCTTGTGGTGTGTGTGTATATATAGGTAGGAGTCAGATGTTCAACAATAAGTTAATCCCCCCTCCCTCCCTCAATCAAAGCAGCCCTAAAAGACATATGCACTTAAAAAGACAAGGAGAACAAGAAAAAGTGATTGCGTGGGTCAGCTAATAGTATTACTAACAACAATAATAATGTGTTATTCAACTGTTCACCTCGTGCAGTCCAAACAGCGCGTGTAGTTGGGCTCAGCAGCAGTCGGGCAACACGTAAGCCTTCGGGGCACAGCCACAACCTTGATGAGGGCACAAAGCGCTGGGCAATGACCCCCAAACCCTCCCCTTGTTCGCTCGTAACTCAAAAGTTGCCTGTACGTACGTATACTTGACTGCAACAGCCAAAGACGCTTGATTTCTTCTTACTTCTTCCACTTGCCCGCCAGAATATATTTTCTCAGCCAGCATCCACTTTCAGCAGGGCTGACTGATAACGATTCAGACATCAACGCCTTACAAAACGGAAAGATTTTTTTTAAAGTCAAAATAGCACTAACGTAGAAAAGATTAAAATATTGCTATCGAACATTCTGTACATTTGTTTCCAATTTATTTCTCGGAATATTACATTTCTTTATTATAGAATGTCTTGAGAATCTTTTCTCGGATAGCTCTCTCGTAGCTAAGTAGTTGATGTACGGGATTTTATCTTTGAGGGATCCGATTTTGATCCCAGTTGGAGTTTCTGTTCTCTAGATCTGATGGCTAAGGTTATTCGCCAAGCCCCCACTTCCACTTCTTTAAAAAAAAGAAAGAAAAGAAAATAAAAGAAAAAGATCAAAAATGTAGAAAGTGAACCATAAATCTACAAACTGCTCTGCAATAAAATCATAACCCTTTTCAAACCTTTTCTTATGGACCAGAAATTTTGATGCACACTTCATGACGTCATAATTGTTGAGCATTAAACGATAGGTCTTGAGAACAATTAATACCTGTATTAGCATTTTGCATATACATTTTGACTCATTTTAACTTTTTATGTTCTTATTCATTGTTATTTTTTTTAAGTGAGTGGGTGTCTACAAAAGAACCTTAATTTTAACTATCCCTTCAGCTAGCAGCGATTTTCCAGCTTTTTATATATTATCATGCTGGCTACCGTACTTTAAGACCTACTGGCTTAGCCTAGCCCAGTTAGGCAAGTACGGCTAGAATCTGCTTTCGGACGGAACAGATACTCGTACATATACTATAATACACGTTACGCAGGTACATAATACCATACACTTTGTTATGAATAAATTCGTGTTACTACTCAGTTCAAAATATTTTGTCGTCTCGAATTATGTCGAGAAATTTGAAACTTAAAATATGTAAGACGATAATAATGCCTGTTGTCCTATATGGTTGTGAAAGATGGTCGCTTACTTTGAAGGAAGAACGTAGACTAAAAGTATTTGAGCACAAGATCCTGAGACGAATATTCGGACCCATGAGGAATGGGAATGGGAGAAACTTCATAACGAGGAATTGCATAATTTATACCGTTTACCAAACATTGTTAGGATTATCAAGTCTTGGAGGCTCTTGTGGCCAGGTCATGCAACCAGAATGGAAGAAAGTAGGAACGCTTTCAAAGTTTTAACGGGAAGTCCAATCGGGAAAAGACTATTAGAAAGAACCAAGCGCAGATTGGAGGACAATACAGTATTAAGATGGATCTCGCAGAAATAGGAATAGAAACTAGAAAGTGAATCCAGTTGGCTAAGGAATAGAGAGATTTTGTAAACGCGGAATTGAACTTTCGGGTTCCGTAGTCCATAGAGTTAATTAGTTGTTAAGAATAAAGCAAAAATATTTTAAAACATACCTATAATATTCGGGAAAGACATTTTACTCTCTGAATATTCACTTAGATATTAACAAGTCTCTGTTACTAAAAGCCATATGTATAGTGATGTAATTAACCATCATTTAAGGTTGTTGCACGCATATTTGAAATGTACATTCTAGTAAGGTTACACTTGTATTAAACAGAATTGTTGATTTATCTAAAGTTATCTTGCATCGCAGTGTTGCTAAGAATGTTACCGGAAGTTTCCCCACTAAACTATCTCCACGTTATAAAGTTAAGAGTGATATATGCTTATGACACTAGAATTACCAGTGTTCATTTACTCGGACATATCCTCTTTTTCGGATTTTAAAAATAAAACAGGCGCAATTACCTGGAAATCTTTCAGTTTTACCTCCCACGGTTATGCCGATTAGGCTAAATGAGACTATAATGATGAGAAATGAATGAAATGAAGAAAATGGGAGGAAACAGGAGAACCCCGAGAAAACCCACGAACACGGCGTGTGTCCACCACAAGGTCAACACGGCGCGAGCTGGGATCGAACCAACGACTCCAAGCACCGGAAGTCAACGCTCTATCACTGAGACACCGCGCCCCCCGCAAATACCTGAGTTTAATATATATACAGGGTGGCCCAAAAGTAGGTATACACTCCTGTATTGATAAAATATAACATTCTAGCTTATAGGTTTATTTGCTTCGGCTGTTCCGAGCTTAAAATATAAGTAAAAACACATTAAGAACAAATAATAAAGTAAGTCTGTTGATTACACACACACACACACACACACACACATACACACACACACACACACATATATATATATATATATATATATATATATATATATATATATATAATATGTGTGTGTGTGTGTGTGTAATCAACAGTATAGCATTATTGAAAAATGTAAAACTACTTATATTGGTGCAGCATCTTGTAACCCCATTTCTCATTCTCCCAAGCAAATTTGGAATAATGCTGCTGCTTCACGCTCTACCATTAACAGACTCATCGAGTAATATAAACATTTTAGTGAAATCTAAAAAAAAAAAAAAAAAAAAAAAAAAAAAGTTTTTTGAAGTCTATCGTGTTGTAACCCTACAAAGTGCGAGAATATCATTTAGTAAATAAACTATAAGTAAACTAAATGAATGATCTAATCCATTGATTGCATATTACGAGCTATTCATTGGTGTCTGATGTAGGGATTCCGAGATCGATTGAGACTCATATTCAAAGATGTTAGTTTATTTCTCTTTTACTAGTAGTAACCTCGTCATCTCCTTGGTGGCTCTTACAACTCTTTAAGTTGGGAATCATTGGTTTGAATTATTGAAAGATACATTCACTGATAGGTGGTTTCTTTCCAACACTACATCTATAATTCTTCCATTGGAAATTAAATTTGGGGCGGGAGATCAAATATAGTCGGGTAACTATTTTGTTACCTATAAAGAAATCTGAGATACCACTTTTTGCTGTTACACTAATACAATGATGAAAAATTCCATACTCAAATATTTTACAGCAAAAAAAGTAAGTCCGAAAAGGCTGGAATGTCCGGTTTACTTTAGTATTATTCACAATGCCGAGAATGTCAGAGTGCATTGGACTGCATGTGAATTTTACGTCTCTGTTAATCCTTTTATGGGCACAGTTAAAATTGTCAAGAAATATTCAAAGTATGCCTCTGACCAGATGGCCACGGGGATGTATGATATCTTTCACTACCGGTAAATAAAAAACACTTTCTCCTCATAGAGTTAGTCCACAAATAGAGTTCGTAAGAGTTAAAATAGATATATAGTTTACACAATTCGCTCCAACATCTCTTATTCTTTGATAATTTTAGGATGCAGTTTACGGCTGATGTTATTTCTGAAAATTTTTGCAGGCTATAAATATACTCATATCGGTTTGCGTTGGCATCTATGCTTTGTGTTGAAATATAGAAGTGATGACAAGGTATTGCTGAAACAGACGAAAGAAACAAAAAGGCAATAAATACAATATTAGGGTGAATGAAGTTATAGGTTCCTTACTGTATCTTTCACGGAGCTGACGAGATATCGTTGAGACAGGAAAAAGTGGGGTGAATGAAGTTATAGGTTTCATGTTTCACGAAACTGAAAAGGTATCGTTGAGACCTTGACAAAATATAATTGAGATAGAAAAAGAAACAAAAAAAGCAATAAATACAATATTAGTGTGAATAAAGTTGTAGGTTCCTCATTGTATTTTTCACAGAACTGACAAAGTATGTCGAGACAGATGAAAGAAACAAAAAAAGACAATAAACACAGTATTAAAGAGAATGAAGCTATAGTTCTTACTGTATCTTTCACGGAACTGCAAAGCATATGAATATTTTGAATAATATTTTAACTGTTATATTGTATTTATAACTTTTACATGCATAAAACTGTGATACCAAAATCCCTATCTTATAATTGATCTACAGATTTGCCTGTTTGCATTTTAACACTCTTTTTGATGCTAAAGTTATATAAGACGTGGATCTAAAGTTTAACTTGAAATCCGACTACATCTATTCTCACCGTGGATTAAACATGATTTCTCCTTATCGAAGTCAAAATCGTTAATCATTTAAGCAAATAGATGTCTTCAGTTAAACAAAATAACTCACGACGTTTGTGTAAATACTGCATTACGACAACGTTAGAATAGTAGAATATATATTTTATTTTATTTTTGTGAATATCCTATATCAGTTGAGAACGAGACAAGAATTGAGTCTGGGGCCGCGGTGGCTTAGTGGTAGAGCATTCACCTCTGGTGCAGGGTCCTTGGCTCGATCCTAGCTCGCGCTAAGTGAGCTTCGTGGTGGACAAGTACCGTGTGCGTGGGCTTTCTCGGGTTCTCCCGTTTCCTTCCACTTTCTTTATTCCACTATTTCATTCGTTTCTCATGATCACCGTCTCTTTAGCCTAGCCGGCACACCGTGGGACGTAAAACTTTCATTTCATTTCAAAGAATCGAGTCTGCCTCGTCCCGAACAATGTTTCTTTCAGAAACAATGTTCCGGGTGGCACTGTTGGTACTATTCTATTAATTATTATATTATAGATGTATTATTTTATTCTCCTCTGGGGGGCAGTGCCTCCTCAAAAAGCATGTCTAGAAGAAACACTGGTCCCGAAAAGGCATCGTGAAATGATGTATCTTTTCGCAAATTTCATCTATTTTTATTGGGAGCGGGGTCTGTCTCGTCACAGAAATTCTGCTTATCTTCTTTCGTGGGTAACTTTAATCCTATATTCAAATATTGTGTTCGAATATTAAAGAAAAAAAATCTATTAAAATAATATAGACCAGTATATTCGAATAAAACTTACTTGAATAGCATAGCAGGGATAAATATTCAAATTATGAACTTTTTGGGATTATTATATGAAAAATAAACAATAATTGGAACCAATTAGTAATTATTTTTATAATTGCTTGGATAATAAATAATCGTTCTTGAATAAATCTTATTTTAACAATAAGCCATTTTTGAATAACTGTTTTTCAACATTAATCAACAATTCGAATTTTGGAAAAGAAACAATCATCGGAATAGTTATCTGAATAATAAATAATCGTTAGAACAATTGTTTGAATAATAAACAATAATTACAACAATTAACTGATTATGATCAATTTTTGGAATAATTACCGTATTTAAATAGTGAGCACTAGTTTGAATATTTCAATAACAATCGATCTTGAATAAATATTATTTGAAAATTGAATGATTTTCGAGTAACTAATTGAACAATAAACAATTATTCGAATAAAATAGTCGTTAGAGCAATTATTTGATTTTGAATAATAATTCCAATATTTATTTGAGTAATAAATAATTGGTAATACAACTGCTCGAATATTTTTGAATAATCAATAATCGATAAAACAATTGTTCGAATAATTATTTGAATAATAAATAATCGTCAGAACAATTGCTCAAATAATTATTGGAACAATAAGCAATTGTTCGAATATTATTTGAATAATAAATAATGGATAAAACAATTGTTTGAATAATTATTTGAATAATAATGGTTAAAACAATTGTTCGAGTAATAATTTGAAAAATAAATAATCGTTAGTACAATTGTTTGAATAATAATTAATTGTTCTTAATTAGATATTACTTCAACAATGAATAGTTTTCAAACAAGCATCTGAATGATAAACAATCATTCCAGTAATTATTTGACTGACAAGTAATTATTTAAATGTTAAACAATAGTCAAAATAATTAATTATCCCATCTCAAGGAGCCAGTGTTGCAACTGTTTATCTCAAATATCTGTTTATTGTTTTTCCTGCAGAAATAAGGATTAATAAAGTTATCTTTTAGCAGGACAATTCTTGTGTTAAGCAAATTGGAGTACCGAACGCGTAAGAATTTTTCAGATTGTCTTTTTGTAAGAGCCTATGTTACTGTAAAATATAATTACTTGCTGACAATATTTAAGTTTTAAGATGTTGTTACAATACCTCCTAACCGTTTTACAGAAGAACGTTTTTCATTAGATCTACAGAATACGGAATCTGAATAATTATAAATATTGTCTAAAAATCTCTAAATCGTTCTTACAAATTAATTTATATTTCCAGTCTTTGTATAGAAAGCAAGTGGTTATGAGAATGTTACTTACAACATGTAGAATAAATTCCCAAACTATTGCAACTTAAATTAGGCTTTTTCTTAGGCTTCTCGTAATCTACACACCGTTAAACTAGTATTTTTTTTTAAAAAAAAGATGTAACATGTTCGAATTTGGAATACGATTTCATATACTTAGCTAAACATAAAAATATCCAAAAGTTCATTAGACATTAGTGTTGTTAAAATTAATGAATTATTCGAATAATAGGTTTTTCGAATATTCGTTTTTCTAATAAAGTTCGTTACTGAAATAAATGATTAATTATTAACGATTAATTACGCAAACGATTCTTTGAATATTGAAAACAAATATTAGGATATTAAAATAACAGCAAGCAATATTTGAAAGATCTTAGTACATATATGAAATAGTGTGATGTACAGGTTTCCGATGTATAGGCCGCGATGGTCCAGTGGTAGAGCATTCATTTCTGGCGAATGGAGTCCCTGGTTCGATATTAGCTCGTGCCAAGTCTGGTGGGCAAACACCGTGTGCGAGAGTTTTCTCGAGCTTTTCTCGTTTCATCCCACTTTCTTCACTACACTATTTCATTCATTCTCATTATCGCCATCTCCTAGCATAACAGTAGGACGTAAAACTGATGGATTTAATTTAATTTAATTTTTTCGAATTATGGACTATAAAAATTTTGATTTTTAATCGCTATTTACAACAAAACACATGGAACAAACCTTTAATTAAGCGCTAATTTGAGACATGTGAGTAAATGATAAAGTTGATAAAGTATGTTGTAAGTACAGTTGTACTTATTATAAATGTTTGCTTTTAAAGAAATTAACGAAGGCTGGATATTTTTTTTTCCGCAATCGGGAAACAACACATATTTATACCAACTGAAATATATGTTAGAAACTGTAATACAAAGAACAGATGAATCAAGAATATACTTTTATAGAAACTTGTAAAATGTCCATGTTCACTTATTGGAGATCTGAGTACATGCAAGAATAAATCACAATAATTTGAAATTAAGAGATTATATCTTTAGATTAATGTTCCATGGTTGCGTGATGTAGAATAAGGAAGACAAATGGTGAATATAAATATGAATAATTATAGAAGATTTTGTGGTATGAAGATAATGAGAGGAAACAGAAGAACACCGGGAGAAACCGAGAGACATTCTTAGCCAGAATCCCATATGGCCTACAATCGAACAAGGGATTTACGCGCGTAATGGATTTTATAACAATTACTTTGTTCTCAAATCACAGGTTTGCTGCAGTTAAGAAATATTATAAAGTAGAGCTATTGGCACTTTTTGTTTGATATTGTAGTTTGATGGAATAAGAGTTAAGATTTTTTAAAACCACGATTTGTTACTTTTAAGACTTTTTAATGATTTTTCTAAAAGTGTTTTAGAAAAATCTTCTTTTGTAATAAGATTATTTATCAATGTGAAAACATAGTGCAGAAAGTTTTCTTCAGTTGTCGAATTGGAAAGAAATTACTATCAGTATGCTAAAGCCGTTTAAAGAAAGCTAAATGAAATTAGGTGTTTGTGAAAGCAATGTTCACGAAAACTACTTTATTCAAATTACTCAGTATAATATCAACTATAAACGAGTGTATACTTGGACATTACTTCAACATAATAGAGCTTATATTAAATTATTACAGCTGGTATAAGTTATGACATCTTGATTAGTGACATGTCACACCAGCCTCGCCTAATTCGACCACTCGTCTTTTCCAAGAGATTCGCAAGGCCAATGAACTCCAGAACAATCAGTGTGTTCCCAAAACACAGATTTACTTGCATCAAATGAATTCCAAAATCAATACTTAAAATTCATAAAAACTTCATGGCATTTTTTTTAAAGGACTACTTTGAGGCTTTTCGCAAATTATAGCATCTAATCTCTGTAGACAAAATATAATTTTAACAACATCTCTGCATTTACATCAATTTAAACCTTAGATATCACATTCAATTTACACCAATACAACTAAATCTATGGCATAAGGAGAGGAAGTTTCATAAAAGTACAAACTCAAATTTGCTATGATATCCTGCGCTATACTAATACAATCCAGTGAGAATTATTGTTCTATTATCCTAAGATTCATTTATATTATCCTCCTTCATCTTTGGAAGACAAAAAAAGATTTCTTGATACATTCTTCTGGTATTTCAAAGTCTCTTTCTCAACTATGACAGAACACTGTACAGCTCTCTGTCACATATAAAAAGAATATCTAATAAATGTTTGTTTCTCAATTAGAATTCTATACATCTATAGAACTCTTTGTCACACATAAGAAAATCTAATATCTCTGTCTTAACTACTCTATACATCTCTCTGTCACATATAGGAAGGAATATCTAATAAATATATCTCTCTCAACTAGAACTCTATATATATCTCTCTCATGTGTAAGAACATCTAATAAAGTGTTTTCAACTAGAAGTCTATGCATATCTCTGTCACACACAAGAATCAGATAAACATCTATTTCCTAATTAGTTTATACATCTCTCTGTCAGATATAGGAAGGAAAATATAAGAAACGAAAAATGCACCAATTTTTACTATAAAACATTGTTATTTTACAAGAAATATTTCAATCCAATCATCGGATCTTTCTCAGTTGCACAAACTACTTAAAGAATACTACTTTATGGCATAAGTACCAACGTACGGTTATCATTTTACAATACCATGATGTAAATAGTACATGCATCTAAGAAAGTTTGAGCAAATGAATGAAATATCCTACGACATATCTTGTAGTAAAAGCGATGCATTTTTCTTCATTACAAACTAACAACATTATTCAAAATGAATAAATAACGTAATAACAGTAATCACGAAAATGATGCGTGTAAATATCTTCATAAAAATACAATTTTTCTTAAAATTACATAGTGTCTAGCAAAATTAAAATTTTGATGATTGTATACCTAAAAGCAATCTAAGAGCAATTTATGGATCACCATGAAGAGGAAGAAAATGGCATTCCATCCCTGGTTGGTGGAGAAATGCTTATCTTTGTCTGCCACCACCATAGTGAGATACCCAAAAGTTCCTTAGGAGATGTTTTACCATGATTATATCAGGAATTCTGCCCCTACTTTTCACATCAAGGTAACAAACAGTACACTTACGACATAACTACTAGAATTTACAGAAATAAAAATAACATAGATACTATTGTATTGAATGTCTGGCTAGATTTTTTCTTTTTTGTATTGACAAAACAATTTTTCTTTTTTTGTATTTTCTATTGAGATACATGAACTAAAATATACGCATTCACATGCACTCAGGATGAACTGTATGTCTTCTTTTTGAGAACACGCTAATCTATTAAGAGTTCTGCGTAGATGGTTCTTAGGTACGTACCATCAGAATTTTAATTTTTCTCAACAATGTGATTCTTCAAAGAAATGTATAAAAATATGTTTATTTATTATATTCTTTAGTTAATCTGTAATGACAGATACGCCGTTTTTATTACATCATATGATATACTTTTCTATGTAAAATGATTTGTTTTAATTAGTTAATTTTTACTAAAGAAACACATTAACCTGAATCAATTGAAGGAAATATGTACTGAAGTTACGATAGTAAAATATATCAATAGATATTTTCAAATATTCGAAATCAAAAGATATTACAGATGATATATTGATATTGCAAAATGCTGATATTTTTATATTTCGAATACTGAATAAAGACAAAAACGAAAATCAAACGAACCAGTAATTACATATAATCATATAGCCACGACCTACGCGCATTGGAATACCACTTCTTGAGGGATCAGCAAAGTCAAGCAGTACTGAGTCTGGCCAGACGAAAGATAGATGACCATTGGTTCGTATTTACCAGAATGGAGTTGGGACTGCGGCTCCACTCAGCGTCGTGAGAACAACTGGGGAGCTGCTTGCAAGAAAGAAGTAGTTAACTGCGCTCAATAAAGTCAGTATTAACGGCGAGAGTATCTGATGTACTGACCATACATCACCCCAAAAGCATGAGTGCAACAAGCTGGTTGGCAGGCATAGACTGCTAAGGCTGTTACACTAGGATATTTTTTTAACTTACTAGAGATATGAGAAAGTGAAAGTCGATTCACACTTAAACTTGGCACATGTATAGTCTAAAGTTGATATTCTACTTATGCTTATTATTACACACAACAGGCCTTACGCAAAGCGTTGTATTAAAAACTTGACTAACGCATGATGCTAACTTTCGTATTTAGTAATATGTAAGTGAAGTTAACGATTTATATCGAAAAAAAAAAAAACTCGACTTTTTCGCAGGGTTGTCCAAACACTTTAGGAGAAATCAAGTTAAGTGAACCCTATTCTCTCTTAAATTGATATCTCCCAATTGTATTTGGACAACACTACGAAAAAGTCATGGTTGCCCTTTTGGATATAAATCGTTAACTTCACTTACTAATACGGAAGTTAGCATCACGTGTTATGTGACTGACATATGTGTTACAGCATTTACATATATCCCTGTACACATATAACCGTATTTACATACAGGGATTATATCTTTTTAAGTCATGTACTCTAACTCGGTACTTGACCTCAATAAATTAAATATTGAGGAACCCAACCTCCACGCTTACCCCTATTTTTAATTTTAGAGAAAAACATAAAAAACAAGAATAAGTGAATTACAAAACAAGTAGAAAGTAAGTGAATTAATATAATGGCTTACTTTTTTAAATTTCTGGTTTTCTTTATTATATTTATCTTATTCACTAAAATAATAATAAAAAATAGTGGGGTTGACCTCACTGCATATACATATGAAGAAGCTTAGATGCAAACAACCAATACCCATAAAATGACATACCTCGTTAATGCATAATGGTGCACACAATGTATAAATAGGCCAATAATGTTTAGTTTTAACTTAGCGATTTAGTAGGAGGCGTCTTCACTATAAAACTGGTGCAGGAATTTTTCCTGAATTAAATCCCTGTATTTATATAAACTTCTCTTCTGATTTATTGGAAAAGTTTTGTATAAATGTATTTCCATTTATTTAAAAAAAGAAAAGGAACAAAGTGCTTATGAAATTTATGTATTAGAGACACATTTTACTAAATTACTATGGAATCATTAACCTTGACAGTTGCATTAATATTAATTGCCGTTTGTTTTCTAACGTATATAAGAATCCTGTCTGTGTTCCAGTCTAACGTGTGAGACGACCTTCACGTATCCAGCCAGACCAGACAGTGCTCTCGTATCTGTCTCGACCCTTACAATCGATCTCGTGATTCTCTCCCTTACACCACTACACACAAATTCTACTGTGTTCTTCCGATTGAAGGGAGGCATCTCTACTTTGAGAATATTCATACAAACAGGAGTTGGGTGGAAAACATGTAATTGTGATGATGTACATTCTTTAAAAAGAATGTAAAATTAATGCAGATAAGTGGTGAGTAAAATGAGTTACCCAGACGTCCTCTTTTATCTAAGCATGTATTTGTACCCTTTATTTGGACCATAAATACGGTACAGATGGGTTTTGATGAAAATGGAAACTCTTTTATTTGGTAAGGAGCGGGAGAAAATACAGAGAAAATGCTTCAACCATATACAACTGTTTCTACTTCAAGATTCATATAAATATTTGTTAATTCTAATATTGTTTCAAATGTTTTGAATTTTCAAGAAGTGTGAAGGAAAGGAACTTAATATTCCGTACTAGTTATGGTAGAAATTCAATGGTATAAATTAGGCTTTTTCAACCTACTTCGTACCTAGAACCCCTTTTACCACATCGTTTTGCCAGGGACCCCATAAGTAATTTCCGTTTTTTAATAAGCTTTTTGATTATTCGCTTGTGAAGCCTAGCGAAATCACACCAGACTCAAGTTTCATACTACCCCTTATTTTGTGAAGCCTAGTGAAATCATACCAGGCTCAGGTTTCACTGTACCCTTCATTTTGTGATGCCTAGTGAAATCATACCAGGCTCTAGTTTCACAATAGCCATCGTTTTAAATTACATTTCCATGTGCAGTTTTTGATATTATTCTTTTATTTCAAAGCTCGATAGTGAAAACACACCAGGCTCAGGTTTCACACTATCCCTCATTTTGTGAAGCCTAGTGAAATCATACCAGGCTCTAGTTTCACAATAGCCCTAGTTTTGAATTACATTTCAATACGCAGTTTTTGATATTTTTTCTTTTATTTCAAAGCTCGGATTCGTTCCTGGTAATGATTTATTTCATGTTTTAACATATTAATGATATTTGTCCTTACTTGTCAATCACTTCTGTTGGAAGTTGAACGTCCGTTTTTTTAAAATCTTTTTTCTTTATTTATTTTAGTATCAAATTAGCAGACGACATACATTTTTTTTTTAAAAAAAAAAGAAGTAGGATACGGCACAGATCGAACTCGAGACCAAATGTACAGAAAACAATTGACAGGTGTTCAAGTTACTTTCTACATCCATATATGACGTTGCTAAATAACGATCTACTTACTTAGTCAATATGAATAAGACTACTTTTGTATATATATATATATATATATATATATATATATATATATATATATTAAGATATGAATTCTAAAGCATAAACACACACCCACACACACACAAAGTGTAGTGTAGATATTATTCTACTGTATTATTAACGTTTAAGAGGCCTCATCTCTCCGAAATTAAAATACCGCTAATTTTACAGTAACTATGTGATATCTTTAAATAGATAAAAGATAATTGAAATGTGGAACAAGAGCGCCCTATAGGCAATATTATTTTGCGTGAGGTACCGTTATCACAAGTCACCTAGTGGCTTTCTGTTTTCAGCCGTTTAGAAACGCGAAAATAAATGCCGATTTTCAAAATGGCTCGAAATCGAAAGCAGATAAGTGAGTCGTGATAACGGTAACTCATGTAAAATTATATTGTTTAGGGCGCTCTTGTTCCACATTTCGATTACCTTTTATCTATTTGAAGATATCACATAATTACTGTAAAATTAGCGGTATTTTAATTTCTCCGGTATGAAGCCTCTTAACGGAAAAACATTTCTCCAAAGATGAGACCCTATTGAGCAATCGATAGGTCCTGAACAAATGATATGAGTAAGTGTAAAAAAAAAAAAAAAACTGATGCGTAGTTTTCGAGAAAGCGAGAGACTAATTTCTTCGTAAACCTAAAAAGAATTGATGCTATATGAGAAGCATGCCACACTTATTGAGGCGGAACTGAAACTGAGATATACCCTCGTATTAAGCTCTTCCTTATGACAGTAGCAAGACGACAGTGCATAGTATATGGTTAATGAGATACAGTCCAAAATTTTGATCAAGCATTAAACTTTAATTTTATTGCTTCCAAAGACGAGACATGAACCAATCGATACACAACATAGAAAAGAACAATATAGCATGCATTGAGGGAAAATTATGATGCGTAAATTTCGAGAAAAAACTATTTTATGGCGTTAAAATTATGTTGTTCGTTTCCGGTAATAGTTAATAGATTATATGTTAAGTTTACATCTAGATTGTTTGTTTTTAGGTACTGTCTATGTAAAACACATGTGTTAACTTGCATATTGAGTATTGTTATTTGTGTTCTTCTAGTGGGGATACACATAGCCTACTCATAAGACAATGGCATACATACTACCTGTAATAATGAAAGCGTTTATATTTTAAAATAGTGCCAATAATTAATACAGGGTGGCCCAAAAGTAGGTATACAGTCCAGTATTGTCCGGCTAATGGTATGTTATATAATTTACTTATTGTTATCCATACAGGTAGTGACTTAGTTTCTTTATTATTTGTTCTTGTTCTCTTTCATTCATACTTCAAGCCCCTCCTAATTAACTAATTAACTTAATAAACTAAAATGTCAAACTGATCTATGCAGGACCATATACCTACTTTTGGGTCACTCTGTATTCCCGTAACTTTATATTGATCTTAATAGAACAAAATAACAAGTTCTTTTAAATAATTGTTGGTTATCAACAACATTTTTACAGAGTACCTTAGAATATGGTAATAAAAGTCACAAAATGCCAGTCTTAGCAAAATAAAAAGTGAAAGACATTTGCTTTCATGTAATTTCCAAAATTGTATTTGAGAATTTTTAACTATTGTGTGCATAATGGATGATTTCAGATTTTCTTCGGGAGGAAGTTTCACTACACTGGAGGTGAAAAGTAGTGCCGTAAAAATATTGACAATCCACATTGAATATTACACGAAATATGGCCCCGAAGCAGAATTCAGTAGCTCCGAGGAAACATTCCCTCGGGCCACCCCTGAAGTCAACACTAATTGTGTGTAATACGAAATCCATTCATCCCCCCCCCCTTGTCTTTTAAAGACTAATGTTCAATCTAAGAGAATCTTAGTTTGAAAAACACTGCTCTAGTTTATTTAGTATAGTTTCACAAATAATGGTTTCAGAAATTTCCCCTTATGGAAAGCTTTGAATGCACGGGTGTGATAATATTGGTGCCCAAGGTCGAGCACAGTCGGAGGAATGCTCCGGGGGATTATTTTGTAGCTCCGGGAGCAATTTCCCCCAGGACCACCCCCTTTGAATTAATCACAGTAAAAATGCTTGGAAAGAACGAATAGAATTATCTTTGAACAACGAAAAAAAGATCAAAAAAGAGAATAATAATGAAGTATTCTACGTAACAACATGACAAAACAGTTGTATTTTATGATTAATATTTATATTATGCAGAAGTTACGTATTTTAAAGAATTTTTTTTTTTGACTTTGGGAGAAAACAAGGCAAATAATAATAATAATAAAATGAAATGGATGTCGTCAGCAAAAGCCACACAGCAAAGCAGAAGACAAGACAAGACACTTTTACAAGAACTGCTCGGTGCTGCTGATTCAGTGTTTTTCAAGAGCGGCCCGGGCACCAGAACAAATACGAAAATAGACTCTGTGTGTCGGATCCGTGGCGATAGCTTCTGACACATATCTTGGAAAAAGGTTCTTCTCTTTTACGTCCGGAGCAAAGGAACACACAGAGAAAAGAAAGAGAGTGTGTTTCTGTATATATGTGTGTGTCGTGCGTCTATGAGAGGAGAACTTTACAAAAAAAAGAGAGAGAACACACGATCGAAGCAAAATGAGGAAAGAGCACACAGAGTGAAAAAATAGCGGGGGCCAGAGGACACGCGGAAAAGAAGTGAAATGAGAGAGAGAGAGAGAGAGAGAGAGAGAGGAGGTCATGAAGTTAAAGACGAATGCGCACGTGGAGGGCTGAAAACCCCTGAGAGGACGATTCGCGTAAGCGCTCACACACATACACAGTGAGTGACGAACATTAGTATAGAGAGACAATACGATAAACCTACTTTCTCTACCTTTTCTTACCAATCGTAAACTGAAGTAATGAAACACGAAAATAGCACGATTAGTTTCATACACTTTAAGAACATATCCAACACTGGAGTAAAAATGTGCTAAGATCTAAGAAGACAATCTCAAGCTCGATCAGCGAGAACATTTTGCGATAAGACAGACGGTTCTTTACAACAATCTTGGCTGAATTAAGGAAGCACTTCAATACATCACTTCAAGAAGTACGTCACTATAATACTAACAACCAGATCACGGAATGAAACTGTCGCACCTATATATATATTTTTTTCAATGTAAACTGCTCCAAACATTAGAGAAAAGTGTCTACCTCTGGCTAGCGGTGCCCATTCTCCACGTGCTTGGCCGCAATTCCCCATTTATCCTTCAAAAAAAGCAATATAGAATATCACTGTTTGTTGTGACAAAACCAATGTAAGTTGTTTTATACACTAAATTTAATGCAATTAAGTGTTCTTAAAAAGGATCGTTATGAAATAATTATTATTCGATTGAGCCATTTTCACTGAAAAACTGTCTCCTCCTCCAATAATAATGATAATAAAAAATCCTATGGACACACTTGAGCCCTAAAACCCGCCTGTGACTATCCTTGCCTCCGGATTAATCCGACACCACGATATAATCTCACATTTAAAAAAAATATCTATGCTTAGACAAGATTTTAAAAAAATGCTTGGTATAATGCAATAAATAAAAGAGTTTACTAAGGTCGATCAACTTCACAAGTCACTTAAGAAGCAAGTTGATTTATCAATAGCCAATCAAAAAGAAACTATAAGCGCAGTACCGTACAATACATAGAGAATTACATAAAAAATCAAGCACAGTTCGTTTTAATTTTTGTTGGTTCAGAAAGTTCATGGTACTTACGTGCTTCCATAGCAAGGGCTGTCGGCGGCACATGGACGTCCGGGGCCGCAGTTTGTCCATGATTAGGCCCCGTTTTGGCAAGCTCACCGTATGGTTCGTTTTGAAGATCAGGATGATTTTGTGGGACAATAGAAGTAGTAGTAGTAGTAGTAGTAATAGTAGAAGTAGTAGTAGTAAAAATGGTAGTAATGGGTGTATTGGTGGTGGTAGTACTTGAAGTGGGATAGTAATTGGCGGTAGAGGTAGTAGAAATGGTATTTGCGGAGATACCGCTGGTTACAGTGCGTAGCAAAACTATATGGAATACTAGGCAAACGCACACAGAAACCACAATAAATATTGAACTAATACCGTGAGTAGATGAAGCCGTTGTGATAGCAGTCGATCCGTAACTACTGTAGCCTGCAAATTCTGTAGCATTGGTCACATCTAACATAGTGGGTGTGATGAGCTGACATGTTTTCTTATTCTCTCACAATAGAAGAAGGGAGCTGAAACAATGTTGCTGATGATTGTCGACGGGTAAATACACGGATCATTGATAAGATTCGATCTTGTAGGATTTAAAAATTTCTTTTCTTCTTGTTGGCTGGTTAAGAAGATATTTTGATGTGTTCTTCCACACTAAACACTGAAGCACCAAAAAAAATATAAACCCATAATCTTCATTTTTTCTCTTTCGAAACAGAAAAAAACGAAAACAAAAACGAAATAAATAAAAAACAAAATAATTAATAATTAAAAAAAGATATTTAGTATCTTGTGATCGTTATCACATTTCGCACTTTATTAAAAAAAAAAGAAAACTTTATAATACTTGTCACCGTTAGAAAATATTCTTCTTTTTATTCGTTAACGAAAACAAGGAATGAATGGCGTTTTGCTTGTAGCGAAAACGAAAAACTGTTTTAACTCGTTATATTTTTATCAATTCTTTTTCTGAAACGTAACGACACGATATGACTCCACTACGTCTATCCAAAACTCGATCCTCTCGTGTCCCAGGAATCCACCACACACCACCTCCGACAGTCACTTCTGAGGCCACCTTCAACACTTCTGGCCTCATCCGTTCGGTCCCGTAGTTTTTTCCCCCTTAAATGTTGTATACATATATTTTTCACCACATCGCGAAGATTGTTTCTTCCTTCTTCACATACGAAACGTTGATACGAATCACATATACAATGACTTTGTTACACCTTTTTTTTCCTCCCCTGATAATTAAATAAACAGCGGTTTGAGAAAAAGATAAAACTGAGTAATGGTGATATATATATATATATATTTTAAAAAACTTTTCTTCTATGTATGTATATGCGGTGGTATATATATATATATGAATGTAGATATATATATATAAATACATACAACGCTCCCTCGTTCTCGCACAACCGCTTAGAACAAGCCCTGCCGGGCAACTGAACAGCCGAAGCCGAAGCTCACCTCGCCGCGTCAGGCAGTAGGGCGGAGTCATTTTGACTAAGAGGGGGGGCAAAGAGGGAAGCACACTATGTACAGTACAAGCAGGAGGAACCCTCACTCATGCGGCTTTTTTTTCTAACCTATTGGGAGAGATTGGTAGGGGGTGGGTGAAAATCCTTTTATTTTTTCTTTCTCTTTTTTTTTTTTAATCCTTAATGTTATTTTACAAGTGTTATGTGCATCACTTTGAGGAGTATGTCTGGTATTATTAAGGGAAATTAAACAACAATAGATTTAATTTATTAATATAGATTTTCATACACACACACTAACACACTATTTCACATAAACAAATAATCTATTCTAGCCAGTGGCGTATCTAGCCTGAGGTCGGGGGCCTAGGCCCCCCAGTTTTTTGGGTGACAAATAATTGAAGCTATTATATATATATATATATATTTGAAAGTTTATAATTAATTAATGATATACCTATCATAGACTGGGTTTTGACTGTCCCCCAGGCTCGGACTGTCCAGGGCAGGAGGGCAAGGATTCCTGTCGGGGTCTTTCTCTCTCTCTCTCTCTCTCTCTCTCTCTCTCTCTCTCTCTATATATATATATATATATATATATATATATATATATATATATATATATATATATCTACAAGGGCGGATCCAAGGGGGGCAAGGGGCTATAGCCCTCCCCCCTTGACGTTCAGGTTTACACTGGATAAAATGGGCTTCAATTCTGCTTTACACTGGATAAAACGGCAAATTATGGTTTAGCCCCTCTCTTGATCATATTCTGGATCCGCCACTGTATATATATATATATATATATATATATATATATATATATATATATATATATATATATATATATATAAATATAATCATGTTTGCTGCGTTGGAGCATAGTTACTCGTAGTTTTTTCCGTTCCCAGACTTCGGTGGCCACCAGCATTGAATGTAATCTTGGGGTCCTGTTATTGGAGTGAAACTAACAGTGTTAAAATAAAAACCCTGTTTAGGGTCCTTTGTTTGTGGCCTAGTAAGAATATATTTCAACAATATGAAATGGGGCACCAGCATCATATTGTCTAAATGTGTATTCGGACCTCATGAATGCTGAAATGAGACTGACTTTTATAAAGTCCTTTTGGGGCCCTTTTTTAGCTGTTTGACAAGTTATTGCAACACCATGAAGAAACAGAGCACTCTCCACCATGGGGCCCCATTTCCACACATAAATGAAACTGACAGCTTTATGAAGAAATAGTCCGCCTCCATCTCATAAAAAAATTTAAGAAGATGAAAGTTAGCATTCTTTGTGAGGCTCCTACATGCTACAATGAGATGGGAAGATTGGGACCTTCCAAGTGAGGCTCCTGCCGGGGCCCTATAGCCCCCAGTCTGAGACTGCTGCCCCCCTCGTATTTAGCTTCTAGATCCGCCACTGATTCTAGTTCAATAAGAACTATCAATTGCTTTAGATTTCAACGAATGACATATTTTTAACAGCATATTTTTCCTTTTTTTTTTGTAAATATGCATTAGAATTTATCCTTAAGCATGTCATGTTGCTCAGCTTGATTTGTTCTATCAACTGATATATGTTTTATCTTTGGACAATATTATAGGTAAACAAAAATTTAGAAAATTTAAAAGATTACTAATTTTGCGGCTATACCTCATTAACCATAATGTACTAGCATATTGGAAAAAGCTTTATTAGTGCATACACTTCAATATCCGTTTCATTTTTAACAGCTGACGTGATTATAATACAGCACCAATATTTTAGGCTTACCAAAAATAGCTTTTTTTTCGATTTTCTCGAAAACTACGCATGATGATTTACATTCACCATATCATTTTGTTCAGGTCGATGAGATCTCTCGCCGATTTGTGAATGTCTTATTTTTTTTTAGGACAGCCCTTAAACGCTAACAATATTATGGAATTACTAACATTCTTTATTTACTAGATCAGTGGTTCTCAACCGATGTATCGCGACACTCAGTGGTGTGTCATGTAGTCTCCTAAGGTGTGTCGTGATATTTTGGAATCTAAAAATCATAAAGAATTTAATAATAATTAGTTAAAATTGGGACAAACTGTACCAGTCAACACCTCCAGCGGTAGCATGCTATATAGAGTCATTATAAAAATTAATATTCTTCACTATTATAATAGATATTATTATCATTATTGTTTCTAATAATAAAAATATCAAACAAATATGTCACGAAGTCCAGGACATTCAGTAAGGTGTATCGCCAGTCAAAAAAGATTGAGAAACACTGTACTAGATGAAGTAATACATCGATACTTCCTAATCAGTATCACACACTAATATATATATCCTACGTCTCGACGTAGCAATTTTCTGTTTTAATACCTTTCTTCAACTACAGTCTCCTTCGCCTCTCCCTCTTTTCCCTTCCATCATACCCTCTACAATGTCCCTCATAATACAGTACCTCCTCAGCCAATGTCCCAATACATGTCCTAATACATCCAAAATTATTTTTTTTTCTTCCCTACTGCTACTATTTCTAACACCTTCTCTTCATTTTCCGTTGAACCCAGTTAATTCTCTCCTTTTTTTCTCCATGCCCACATTTCGAAAACCTCCATTTTTTTAAAAATCGCTTTTGCGTAATATCCATGTTTCTGCTCCATAGAGTACATATTGGAATCAGTAAAACAAAATCTTAATATTTAATTGGAAATTTTGTTCAATACAAAAATGAGCTAATCGAGGTTGAAAAAAAAATCTGACGCCTTTAGAGTGTAAAAATAATTTTGCAGTTCGTGGTATTTCAGTAATCTGTGCCGTCTTGATTTTCTTTCATGCGTCTCAGGGGTAGGGTCCCCAGTTTTGGATCTGTTAAAAAATATAAAAGGATTACGAAACGGTTTCTGATTTATCTCATAAGTAGTGAAGCGTGGGCACCCATTAAAAATAAATAAATAAATAAAAAGTATAGGTCATTGCCTATGGTGTACACTATCATCATACTTACACGAAGGTAAACTGTATATTACATTTAGAAACATACATTGTATTTCCGTTACTATTGGCGCATTGTAGAATTTATTATTCCTTATATCCGGAGTAAAATTTTCCTATGAAAAGCATAATATTTCTTAAAAGCAAGACTTGCAAGACTCTTGGAAGCAAGACCAAGACAAAGACTGAATGTGCAAGACTAAGACCAAGACCAAGACTACCCGGGTTTCAGTCTTGGTCTTGCATTTGCTCATCACTAATTGAAACTACAAAAAACATACAAGTATTTCGCTTTTGATATTGATATTTTGTATTGCTGCTATTTACATTGACAATATAAATATGAAAATAGAAGTATATATGATACTATTGCACATATAAGACAGAATTGTGTATATAAGATATGGCCAAACATGTCTTGAGCATGTGAACTGTGGCACCTTTTACGTACTGCGACTCTTAGCATATTAGGGATGAACTACTGAAAAAGTGAATAAAAATCTTGATGTGAAATAATTTGATATTATACCGAATTAAGTTTATTTTATGTTTGTTTCAGTAACAATGTCAAACTGCTTTCTTGCAACTGAGTCAATCAATTTTTCATTTGTCCACAGGTATTTTCAAAAAATTACATTCATCTTTACCATAGTAGATATAAATAATACTGCTGATAAAGATCTGTATCCTCGTCATTTTTCCGAGAAGAACAAGAAGAATAACATCTAAAATTTATGATGAAACTTGAAGAGAGAGTTATTCTTCTTACAGCCTCTGTTAGAATTACCAAAGTGATTATTACGAATGCAGGACAAAATTCAAGAGGAAAAACCCAAAGGAAAATTCAGACAAAACGGACTAAATTCAAGCGACAGAGTCATAGGTGCAAATTAATAAAATAATAATTATTTTTTCTTCAACTAGTATGCACCTAAAATGTTATCTGAAATTCTTCACTTTACGGAAATAACATTAAAAAAATGCTAAAAACCCAATAAGAGACGTAAGATTGTTATAGTAAGCAGGGGCAGATCAAGGGGGGCAATCCCCCCCCCCCCAGAAGAGGAAACTTTTTTATTTTCTATATAAATAAAACCCATCCCAGAGTTTGGAGCTCTTAAAAGTAGCTCTAAGTAGCAATATTACAACCCACCGCCCCCCAGAAGTTCGCCCTGGATCCGCCCCTGATAGCAAGTGTAAGTTATATTTCACATTTTGATCTTTGCTTTAAAAAAAAAAAAATCTTGATCAGTATTACAGAATTAAAATATTTTACATTACTCAAAATAAAAGACTGCCATATGCTACCACACAAGAACGACTTTTTAAAAATCAAATAGCATCACAGTTACTTTTCGTAATTAAAATGAATGGTCTTACTGTAATATGCTAAACGTATTTTAAATATATTAAAGGTATAATAAATAGGAATACCCAGAACTTTTCATATTGGTATGTATGAAAGTAATTAAAGCTAATCAGCCCTTTTATTTAACATTTTTACCCATTTTAGAGTTTTCAGCATTTTAAAAGAAAGAAAAAGTTATTTCAGTTGAAAATATACAGATAACATTTTAGAATATATGACAATTGAAGGGAAAAATAATCATATAGGGTGTGCATTGATACATCCAATATATATTCCTGTGATTTTGTCCTCGTGAGAATTTTCCTTGCATTTTGACAGCTTGGATTTGGTTCCCGCGCTCGTTACTACAGCCATTTTATACATGAGTTTCGATCTGCATACAAGTACGCTTGGAGTCAAGCTTTTTGGTGCTGCATTTCCCTAAAAATTTCCTCCTCGCATAGAATTCTCTGTCTCCAAAGATTAGACAGAACGGGAATTCCCGTTCTGTCTACAGGTAAGATCATTTAAAATATTTTCTACAAAGTCCTGGAGGGCTTTAGCCGGAGCCAGAATGAATCTCTTTAATATTGTACCCCCCTAGCTCCGAAAATTTTTAGGGGGTGTCCGAAAATATTAGGGGATGCAGGGGGGTGTTGGGGTGTTAGGGAGGTGTAGATAAATCACTGCGTCGATACCAAACCGTAGAATTTAACGAAAAGTGTTTCCTGTAAAAGTTGTTTCTTTTCCAATAGTGCTTCCAAACAAATCGAAATTGATTCCACTTACCATTTGAAATTTTGGAGTTGATCCCCCATAGTAGTATTCCCGCTACGCCACTGGATATGGAAGTATCACCATTTGATTTTTCACGTACGATTTGGTAATTCAATTTTTTGTTTGAAATGTCTACGTGCATTACGAGGTGAGAAAAATGCCTGGAACGGGTGGTCTGATACACCCTATAAATATATATATAAGCCGGATCCAGGATTTTCTAACGGAGGTGCATCAATAACTACCAGTACATTTGAATTAAATTTGATTTTTTAAAATGCCTTTAGGTGTCTATGATGTGAATGAGGAATAAATTGCCCTGAAAATGCCAAATGTCTGCTCTCGGTGAATCGTTTTCCTTCAACCTTCAGAAAATTAACTTAAAAATTATTGCTGTTACGCTCCGCTTTCACTAGTTAACAAATTTAAACTTTTTGTTTGTTACATGAGAAAAATCACCTGATCTTAAAGGAACTTTTTGCGCTGAATTCGAATATGCACTCGGTTTCTCTCCATCACGTACAGTTTTCCCGTAACAGAGGGATTTTCGGGAAATTCCCTCAAAATTTCCCTTTTTCAGATATTTTATTCCCCTAGCTCCTGTCCCCTTACATATAGTAACATAGAAATTATACCTAAGTATACCTTGATTTATATTTAATAAACCCTAAAAGTTTCGTAAAAATCGCTTTGTTCTTTCTAGAGAAATAAATATATTTGTATGTATACTGTGTGCACTGTTTATTGCACCTGATAGTAATGCTTTCAGATCTCCTGAGTTGGGGTAAAAACGATTTGCTTTATTACTACAAACGCAGACATAAAAATGAATATTTACAATAGTCAACAACACACTTGTATTGCTCTCTGTAAATTAGAAACGTGTAGAAAAATAGAATGTATTTCCAACGTATATTTTTTTAAACGTACAGTATATGTATATCTTAATACATATATATACAATTCTCCAAGTTTTTTCGTTTTGTTCATGAAATGGTTATCAATATTTGTTATCAAATGTAACAGAATGCAAAAGAAAGAAAGAATGGAATACAGACTTATTGTTGACAACAATGAACTAATGCAGTCTGAATTTTCCAATACGGTATCCTTTCCCCCCTCCCCCCGCGCATTTCTTTCTTTCTTGTGTTCTTGACACCTGGTGAGGGAGTTTTGTACATTTTTATATTGACGTGTGGTTTAACACTACTTCACTTTCAAAGTTGTCTTTGCTGCTAAGAGTCAGGCACGTAGCCAAGGGGGGGGGGGTCCGAGGGGTCCGGACCCCCCCCCTTCGAGACCAGAAATGAAAAAATTAAGGAAGGATAAAACAAAATGAAATGACAAAAAGAAGGATCAGCGTTAAAAATTAAAAAGAAAACTACAGGAAGCTTTTGCTTACTTTTTCTTATGAGGAGATTTGTATTACTTGCAATATGGTGGTGAGGTAAGCGAGGTATTTTGGAAGAGTCAGGGAATTTGAAATTTCAAGAAAAGTTATGGAATTCTCAGAATTCCTGCTATTAGTCAGGGAGATTTCAAACTTTCGAAAGCATAAGTACCGTTGTGTAACAGCGTGGGCATTTTTAATCATAACTTTTCGTCATCGCATCCTTGCAGTATCAAACATGTTATTTCAAGGACAATTTTCTGTTGCTCCTTTAACCTGTCATTTGGAACCGACAGTAGTTGACGGAATAATAAAAACAAAAAAATTATGTTGAAAGAAAGTTCTGTTAGCATTTGATTCAACAGAGAAAGGAACGCATATATTGTAAAACTAGTTGAATATACATATGCTTCGCACAGGTGCTGTATTTGGAAGTCAACGCCTGTGGGAGTATCACCATTGATCTCAGCGACCGCGAAAACTATGGATTTGATACTAATATCAGTCATTTTGGGATATTTTTTACATGCCTCGGTATCCACACCCCGCTGGCTCCCGGCCCGTATACTTGCAAGTCATCGTTAATTGAAGTGTCACCATTGATTTCAGCGACCGCGAAAACTATGGATTTGACACTAATATTGGTCATTTTGGATTACTTTTATATGTCTTGGTATCTCACCCCCTTTCGGTGACCCCCGGCCCGGAGGCGAATAGCGTGAATTTGGAAGTTATGCGACTGGAGTTTCACCATTGATTTCAGCGACCGCGAAAATGTGAATTCGGCACTAATAGCTCAAGTGGTAGAGCGTTGGCTTCGCATTTGGGAGGTCGTGGTTTCGAATCCCGCTGCCTAGCATTCTGACTGAGGTTTTCCAGGGTTTCCCTCAGTCCTACCAGGCAAATGCCGGGATAGCACCTACTAAACAGGCCCTGGCCGATACCTTCCCAAATCCTTTCCATTGTTAATGTTGTTGGATATCCAATGTAAAATGGCCTCTGAGCTGTATCTGGTGATTGTTAAATAAATAAATAAATATTGATCATTTTCTACTACTTTTACATGTCCCGGTAAACGCCCCCTGAGACCCCCCTGGTTCGAATTTCGACAGAAACGTTTAACTCTGGTCTGGAGCTTGGACCAAGGTATTCGTGACTAAAATTTGGTAACTCTAGGTCAATTTGTCTGGTTCCCAAGCCGGTTCCGGTAAACGCCCCCCTGAGACCCCACTGTTTCGAAATTTGAAAAAAACGCTTCGTCTTGATCTGGGGACTGGGCCAACCCCTGACCAAAATTTGGTAACTCCCGGTCCACTCGTCTGGCCCCCAGGTAGCACACAGGCAGACAGACAGACAAACACAAAAACAAACTCTTCATTTTATTTATATTAAAAGATAGTTTACAAGACAGTATTCAGTACGTACTTTTTATAATAATTGAGGTCATAACGAAAGGAAAATTGTTATATTTGAATAAACAGGAGAAGAACGTAAATATTGCAAAATCTTTTTCAATACTTATTTTTTTATTATTTTCTCGAAATTTCTTCATAGTTTGTTATTAAAATACTTGCCAACATATCCTCATTTTATTGTCCTAACAAACCAATATATGTTGATAGTAAAGTAGTTTAGATTGATCGAGCGCCTGGGCCTTCAGAATTTCATGTACACCCCCCCCCCGCCGTTACGAAATCCTGGCTAAACGAACCAATATATGTTCCAGTAAAATAGTTTAGAGTGATCGAGCACCTTTTGTGATGACCACAGTATTTCATGTCACGGACCCCCCCCTTCACGAAATCCTGGCTACGTGCCTGTAAGAGTGCTTTCATGTTTGATCTTAACGGCATTATACCCAACTAAGACCAGAAGTTTAGTTTGTGATCAGTACAATGGCGTCAAGAGGACGGCGTTCGTGTGTTAACTCACCAAATAGTTTTTGTTATGTGTGTGGCCAGTTTGTAGTTAAAGGACAGTGTAGATCCATTACGCCATCGGTGAAACTAGCATATTATATATATTTCGGATGGAGATTATATATATGTGGGAGATCAGGACAAAACTTGGGCACCCATCATAATTTCTGCGTCGTGCTACGTCACTTTACTTGCATGGGCCAAAGGGAAACGGAGGTTCATGAAATTTGCTGTACCAATGGTGTGGAGAGAACCCACCAACTATCTGGATGATTGTTATTTTTGTCTCACAGTAGTTAAGGGACATTCTAAAAAAAGGAAATACACAATAAGTTATCCCAACGTTAAATCCGCAATTAGACCTATTCCGCACGGGGATGAACTTCCACTTCCCGAGCCCCCTACCAACTGGGAAGAGATGGCCAAAAGACTCTGATGATGATCATGACCTTGATGAACCATCGACATCAACATATACATCCAAGGATCCAACGTTCATCCCTGACTGTGTTCGCGAGCCACATTTCATCCGGCAATGTGAACTTAATGACCTAGTCCGTGATTTGCACCTGACAAAACAAGAGGCGGAACTTCTGGGATCAAGGCTCCAGCAGTGTAACTTATTGGAAGCAGAAACGAACATATCAGTGTACAGGAAAAGGCATGTTCAATTTTCAAGCTATTTCTCAATGCAAGATAATGTGTGCGTATGTACAGATATAAATGGGTTGATGGCGGAGCTAGGAATTCCTTACGTTCCAGAAGAATGGAGGTTATTTATCGACGCGTCAAAGGTCAGCCTTAAAGCTGTCCTTTTACATAATGGAAATAAAAAAAACCTTCTATACCACTTGCGCACTCAGTGAAGATTAAGGAATCCTATGACACCATGTCAACTTTGCTAAATCATATAAATTACAAGGACCATTGTTGGCAAATATGTTGTGATCTCAAGGTAGTTGGTATTTTATTAGGACTGCAGTGCGGTTACACGAAGTACCAATGTTTTTTATGTTTATGGGATAGCCGAGCTGATGGCAAACATTATGAAGTGAAGGAATGATAACCTAGAGTGAATTACGTACCTGGAAAATGCAACGTCAAATACGCTCCTTTGGTAGATCCTAATAAGATATTACTACCGCCACTTCATATCAAGTTAGGACTTATGAAAAACTTTGTCAAAGCCATGGACACATCTGGTGAAGGTTTCAAGTATTTGCGAGATAAGTTCCCTAACCTGAGTGATGCTAAGATTTCAGCGGGAGTGTTTATTGGTCCCCAAATTAGGAAATTAATGCTTGATGATAGCTTTGACAGCAAGTTAAACAGTGCTGAGCTAGCTGCCTGGACAGCATTTAAGTGTGTTGTCCGCAACTTTCTGGGCAATAACAAAGCTGAGAGTTACACAGAAATCGTACAGGACATGATACAGAAATACAAAGAGTTGGGTTGTAGGATGTCTTTAAAAATCCACTTTTTGCACTCCCACCCAGCTTCTTTCCTGCTAACCTAGGTGCTCTCAGCGACGAACAGGGGGAAAGATTCCACCAAGATATCATGGCAATGGAGAAAAGGTACCAGGGACGATGGGATCCTTCAATGATGGGGGACTATTGTTGGGATCTTGTTAGAGAATGCAACATTTCTTACAAAAGAAGGAAGTAGTGTACGTTTTTGTAACCCAATGGAAGTTTCATATATTGTGATAGTTTTGATTGTCTTTTCATGACCTTTTGGTACATTTGTATTATTGTTTATTGTAAATTGTCACACTTGTAAATTATGTTGTATTATATTTTATATATGTGTTTGTGGTAATAAAGCAAAACGTTTTACCTCAACTTAAGAGATCTGAAAGCAACAATTACTATAAGGTGCAATAAACAGTACACACACTATACATACAAACATATTTATTTCTCTAGAAAGAATAAAGCGATTATTACGAAACTTGGAGGGTTTGTTAAATATGAATCAAAGTATACTTATGTATAATTTCTATGTTAGTATATGCAAGGGGACAAGATCTTGGGGTGTAAAATAAACGAAAAGGGAAATTTTTGAGGGAATTTCCCGAAAATCCCTCTGTTACGGGAAAATCGTACGTGTTTCTTTTAAGCCCCAAACGAAAACATGACAGCAGAAATTTTCGGAAAGTGCATATATATGGAGCTAGCTACTAGCTTCTCACTTTAGATAATATAGTATATTTACAACGAAGGGGGGGGGGATGCACATGCACCGATGTACTCCCTCTAAATCCGGTCCTGTATATATATATATATATATATATATATATATATATATATAATATAGCGTACTGTATAATAGGTAATCAAACGTGCACCCGAAGAAACAATAAGTAATTGTTAATTACTGCTACCTATACTTTTAGAAAAAAAATGGTAGAACTAGATTGTTTTTATAATAAAATAAAGAGTACAGATGAGGCATAAAATCAAATCTTTAGACTACATCAATCGTTAGAGCTTAACATGGGATCCGAACCACATGAACTCCCCCCCCCCCTGAATGAAACCCGGGTATCCCGCTTCCCAAACTTAATTGAGTTGCTGTAAGATGCTTCGTATGTTAAGAGGTAACATAATTTTAATATAATATAGAAATAATCTGTACAATAGTGCCAGATTATATTTTAGCATGAAGCAATAAGTTACGTTAAAATGAGTTAATTTTACGGAAGAGAACAAATTATCTCACAGTTTTAATTATATTTTGTCGTATGTAGTAGTAGGTCTTAGTAGGAAAGTTTATAATTAATTAATGTTATACCTATCATAGACTGGGTTTTGACAGTCTCCCAGGCTCGGACTGGCCAGGGATTCTTGCCGGGGTCCTTTCTCTCTCTCTCTCTCTCTCTCTCTCTCTATATATATATATATATATATATATATATATATATATATATATATATATATATATATATATATATATATATATATAATATGGTGTACTAATAAAGTTTTGGTGGAGTAGGAGTGAATAAGCGAGTTGGGAATTGATAGGGTGATCAGTTTTCCCCCCTCAGGTTTAAAAGTTAATGAAAATTGGAAAATCTGGAGCGAGAGTAAAGGATAGGAATATCACTTTTTTGTTTTGTTTTCCGTCCAGCGCTTATGGACGTAGGCTGTACTTATTGTACTTACATACTAAAGTGTGGGACACAATGGATGGTGTGTAAGCTAGGCTAATCATGCGAATGCTGTGGCGCGACGCTGCCGTGTGGTAAAAATTTGTGGCTAACAAGATAGCAGTTGTGGCTAATGAGACGATTGATTAACTAATTGTGAGAGGAAAGAGGAGAATCCCTAACATGATGTTGTTCACCACAAACTAGCATGGTCTGGAATCGAACCAGGGACTCGTTACATCGGAGGTGAGCACTTTAATGATGTCACATACACAATACTTGTGGCTTTATTACACAGGTATTCATATCAGTCGCACAAGTCATGAATAAGCCGGTCTGACTTCCTCTATAGTATCAGGAAGCCAGATTCGTAAGGAGTTGACTAGATACATTAACACAGTTTTCACTCTGATTGATATTCAACGCTTCTAATATCTCCTTCAATTTACAATCATATGTGCCATAAGAAAGCCAGCACATAGGGCTGGAGAAGACAAATGAAATAGAGAAGGGGCCAAAAGTGTCTACAGTAAATTTCTTGTTAACTATTAACCCCTTCCGGATCCTATGGTACAATTTGTACCATACGCATTTTTCATGGTACATTGCGTTATTTCTCTTCTATTTGAGCTTTTTCGTCCGGTTTTTTTGTTTTCCAAGTCCAGAGGCCCTGTAGAAGACATTACGTATGGTTTCAGACCGTCCTGCGTCCAGACATAGGAGGTGATGACATAAGTCAAAAATTTCTTTTCTCATTTTCTAAGCGTATGTTCAATATTTTTTGGCGGGCTTATTTTTCTACGTAGAAGAATGAAATTTTGCACAAACATTCAGTCCACCGAGTAGTATTTACCAGACTTTTTGTTCCGATGTCAGTGCTAAAACAGGGGGGGAAACAGAGGGGCAAAGGGGTGAAAAAAGGGATATTTTTACCCCCAAAATCCCGTTTTTCGTCATTTTCTCGCCTCACATACATGATGGAGACACTTGAGTCATACTGTCTGAAAGGCAGTTCCATTCTGAAGAGAATGACGGTCGAATCATTGTCCTAGGATAATTAGGGACGTCTCAGGGTTTTTTTTGAAAAATATACTTCTATATAGGGAAAAATGGGACATGGTGGGTATATTTTTTGGCGGGCTTACTTTTGCACCTAGAAGATTGAAATTGTGCACAAACATTCAGCCTACCTAGTAGTATTTATCAGATTTTTTTCAGGTCTCTGCATTAAAACAGAGGGGGTCCAGAGGGGGAAAAAGCTGAAAAAAGAGATTTTTAGACCAAAAAAATCCCGTTTTTCAGGATTTTCCCGCCTCACATACATGATGGAGACACGTGAGTCATACTGTCTGAAAGGCAGTTCCATTCTGAAGAGAATGACTGTCGAATTATTATTCTAGGGTAATTAGGGACGTCTCAGTGATTTTTTTTCAAAATATACTTCTGTATAGGGTAACATGGGGAAATTTCTGATTTTTTCTGGCGGGTCTATTTTTGCACCTAGAAGATTGATATTGTGCACAAACATTCAGTCCACCGAGTGGTAATTAACGGATTTATTTTCAGATTTCTGCGTTAAAACAGGGGGGTCCAGAGGGGCTAAAAGTTTAAAAAAGGGAACTTTAGACCAAAAAATCCCTTTTTTCTGCAATTTCCCGCCTTAGATACATGATGGAGACATGTGAATGGTACCGCCTAAAAGGCAGTTCTATTCAGAAGAGAATATGGGCGACACATGACCCTAGGGTAATTAGGGATGTCTCAGGAATTTTTTTTCCCTGAGATCATAGTATTTTGTGGTAATTTGGGGCATTGTGGGAAATTTTGATAAAATTTCTCCCTCCCTTTACTATTCAAGATAGAAACTTGAAATTTTGGCACACACGTTCAGTATACCAAGTACTATTTCTCAGATTTTTTAAAGATGGCCTACGTTCACACAGGGGGGTCCAGCGGGGTCCAGGGGGGCCAAAGTTCGAGAAAAAAATTCCCTCCGAAACTTTCACTTTGACATTTTTTCCCACTTCTGGTATATGGTATGAGCATGCAAGTGGTACCATTTGAAAGCCAGCTCTATTCTGAAGAGAATGAGGTATGAACCATGATCCTAGGATAAATGGTGACGATACAGTAGCTGCTTGACTGAACGTCTAAAAAATAGCCCAGAAAGCCAGGATCCGGAAAGGGTTAATTACTATCCTAGACAATTGTTAAATGACTTTTTCAAATTTAAAGGGTTATTATTTACAAAGAAGAAAAGTAAAATAAATTCTTTAATTGAACACCCCACGCTTATGTATTTTAGGCTCAAGGAGATGGATGATTCTTGAAGTGAATTATTATGAAAAAAAAAAAATAGTGGAATCAGAATCTGGGACGAAACGGAAGAATCTCGAAAACCCCACTGATACGATGTTGTCGTCCACAAACTCACATAGCCTGGAATTGAATCGGGGATCGCTCCCATCAGTGATAAACACTGTACCACTGTATGACTGTGCTCCCATTTACAAAGAAGAGAGAGTATCTATACAGTGGCAGCACTAGGTTCGTAACAGTAGGGGGCAAGAGAGGAGGTAAGAAATTTTGAAAAGGCGAGGCAACCATATTTGTTTTGCTTTGAATATTATTATTATCTGTTGCACCTTTTATTATTATTATTATTATTATTATTATTATTATTATTATTATTATTATTATTATTATTATTATTATTATTATTCACCGGTTGCAAATAGAAAAATGGGGGGCAAAGAGGGGTCGAGAAAAAATACTAGGGTGGCGGTCGCCCCTCCTCGTCCGCCTGTAGCGCCGCCACTGTACCTATATCTCAATATGTTCAGTCTACCTCCTACGACCAAAATATCAAATAGTCAGCCGGGACATACTGCACTTATACTAAAGTGAAGGCACAATGGATGGCGTGTGAGCTAGGTGAATCAAAAGAATGCTGCAGCGCGACGTTGCCGTATGGTAAAAAGTTGTGGCTAAGCAAATGCATGCACTACAGCGCAAGCACGGAGCTTCTTTCGTGCATAAGCTGAATGTATACAAAGGCGTGGCAACACCGCAGCCCTGCCATTTGCTATCAGAATTAAAGTGTCTTACGAGCGTCGTTTTCAAACGCCATAAACCCTTTAATTAAAGTGATACAATAAGAATTTCAGGAATGATCCGAGAAAAATGGATCAAAAGATTGTAATCTAGGCAAACAATTTTAGGAATGATTAAAAAAAAGCATCAAAATATTCCATCTTGGCCAATAATTAGTTTCTGGATCAGGGACCACAAAATTTTTAAAGGGCCATCGAATTTTCGCAGTTTTTTTTTTTTCGGAATAAGCACATCATATCGAGTTAAATGATAGTGTGGATTTGGCTACACTGTATGTAGTTCTTCGGATATAAGGCCTAAAAAAAAATGATTGAAATACATTGGATCTTTTGATGCATTTTTGGATCAATGGTCACAAAATCTTTGAACGGCCCCTAAATCGATTTTTCGTATTTTTTTTTAATGGAATTAGCACATGAGTTAGGTAATAGTTCGGGTTTGGCTACACTGTATGTACTTCTCCAGATATAAGGCCTACCAGAAATATTTGCCTGAAATATATTGGATCTTTTGATCCAGAAAGCAGATGAGTCTAAACTTGGACTAAAATTACATTGGGAGTGTCACTATTCATCTCAGCGATTCAGAAAACTATGGATTCGATACTAATATCGATCATTTTCGATTAACATGTCACCCCTTCCCAGCTTCACTTCTAGGCATGATAGAGGGTCTTATCGCTACAATACTTTATGCCAGATTGTTAGTCATACCTGAAACAAGTTTGGTTGGAATTGTTCTAAGCATGCCAGAGTTATGGTGGAATATATTCATACATTCTGTGTACTGCTTACACAATATAATGTTTAGTCCAATAGAAAGTTTTCGAGAATTGATTTTTTAAAACGGAGGAATAAATACGTATACATGAAAAACTATTATAATAAACGCAATTTCTGGTCAGGCGGCTGACGCGTATGCTTTCTGGGTGCGGGTTTGATCCCCGGAGTGGATACTGCCCTAGCATCGACGTGATTCTACTTTCCGCTTTAGTAGTACATTCTGTCTGATATAATCTAGGAACCAATCAGTCAATCAAACTATGAAAAAAATCTGTATGTTATACTTTTAAAAAGCGAAAAAATATCTTTCTTGCCTTTCCATTCGTGTGTTCACGTATTTACGTTAGTTTTAGCACGTCTTTGAAGTCTTTCGAAGCTTGCAGTATTATATTTCAGATTATTCTTGCAAAATATTAATACAGAATATTCGTATTAATATTTATGCAAGGTGGCACTGACAAATTCATACATTTTTATTGATATTATGAGAATCTCGAAACATGATGACTTTCAAACATCTAGGATCAATATTAGTATACCAAAATCATATCCATGAAGGAATTAAATGTCGACTAAGCGGGGAATTCCTGTTCATATTCAATTTAGAATCTTGTCGTGGCGAATTCTGTCGAGAAATTTGAGGCTTAAAATATAGAAAACGATTATCATGCCTGTAGTTCTGTATGGTTGCGAAATGTGGTCGCATACTCTGAGGGAAGAACGCAGACTGCTAATCTGGTAATTTCGAATTTTTTAATGGTATAATTTTGTAATCGTCTAAGACAACGGAGCTGCGGACGGCAGTTCTGTTCCTCACTCGCTGTGAAGAATGTAACGCATTTTTATTCCACCAAAAGACAAAATCTAGTATATCAATGAATGATCCAAGTCTGTGGAAAGTGGTTATATATTAAACTTTACTCCTTCCCTCAAATACACATTGAGGGCGAGATCCTGTTGTGGGGAATGGCCTATCCTGTAGGAGGTTGATTGTCTATGTATCCGTTAACTGACCGGGTTCAAGCTCTGGCCACAGTTCGGAGCCCACATTAATAGTAGGCCCCATCATTGATAATCTTGGTGCTATATAAAGATGTAAAAAAAAAAAAAAAAAAGCAATTTTGTTTCGGCCCACTTGGTGGGTTTCGGCCCATACAGGGTGTTTCAAAACAATACCGACAACGTTTGGGAGGTGATTCCTGACACCAAAATAAGACAAGAAGTATAGACTACCTGGGTGCACAAATGTTTCCGTTCGGAGTTACAGGCTACCGAAAAATGAACTTTAAAGGTCCTTATCTCCAAAACTATGGGACCTACCGTAGTCGGGTCAAGACTTCACTCAGGAACTCGTATGTGCCCTATTAAATTAACCAAGTTTCAAAATCCTGCGGTACTACCGCAACAATTTTTATAAAGGAAGTTGGTGAGTACTTTAAATTATACGCCCGTAGCTAAACTCCCTCTATAAAAATTGTTACGTCAGTACCTAAGGATTCTGAGAAACGTATTTTTGGATATTGCACATATTAGTTCTTAAGTAAAGTCTTGACTGAATACGGTAGGTCCCATAGTTTTGGAGCTATGAATCTTTTAAATTTCATTTTTTCATGTTTTAGGCAGCCTATAACTCCAAACGGAAACTTTTATGCACCCAGGTTGGTCTATACTTTTTGTCTTATCTTGGTGTCTGGAATTACTTCCCAAATGTTGTCGGTGTTGTTTCGAAACACCAGATATATATATATATATATATATATATATATATATATATATATATATATTACAGAACTAAGGACTCTCTTCTTAGGTCCTAGTACTACAACAACTTGAGAGAGAGGACACTGCGGTTCAATGGTAAAGTGCCCACCTTTGGTCACGGATTCTATTCCCGCCTAAACAAGTTTGTGATTAACAAGGTTGTATCCATGGTGGTTGGTTTTTCTGAATTTCCTGCCACATTCTCAATCCATTAACTATTTCATAATAATTAATAAACCTTTTCCTTCAAGCCTTAAATGACATAATCGTCCCACGTAACAGTAAAAATTTCATTTAATTGTCTACAACGCTGATCTCTTATGAGGGTTTTCTAAATTGAAGTGTCACCTATGCTACTAACAGCATTACTAGAAAGACATAACAAGGCTGCAATATATGTTTACCATGCCAATACTACAAGATGCATTGTCTTTATAGATTTCTTTTTTTCTTTTTTTTAACATATGCTGTTGCATTCATAAAGGAGGTCAAGTGCACATTCCAGCAACAAGCTAGAGATTCCAATGAAAACATTCTGTAAACATTTATCGGAAGTTTTCCGGGAATACATATATACACAATACCAGATGATGTCATAATTAGCGTGCATATAAAAGGGCGGGGGAAGAAATGTATTTATTGATTTTTATTTTTAAATTTCATTAAACAGAAAGGAAGGACATCAATTTCTATTTCAAACATGCAAATAAATAATAATAGAAATATATACATATTTAAAAAAACAAAACAAAAGAAATGTAAGACCTAACTGACTAGACGAAATTTACAGCTGCTTTTTCACACTTTCATAATTTCTGGTAATTAGGCCAGTCACGAGTGGGAAAATACTATGTTAACATTTTTGTTTATCAAAGAAATTATTTCCATTTATTCGGGACCCGACCGCAACAAATTGGTTAGAGAAAAAAAAGTGGGGGTAGGGGGACTTGTTAGGAAGGCTCCCCAACATTTTCATTACGTTTCAGACAGCACCAACCATCAAAGACTGTGTGTTTCGTGCAGCGCCGGGGTATTTTTTTACACCTTCCCCTCTCTCTCCACTCTGATGTCTGTGCGTTCGTCGACTACCTCCCCCTCCCTCGCTTTCTCATGTATCTACCTTCCCTCTTTACGTTCAAATGTCTGGTCCATCAGACGGTTTCAAAGTCTGCCTGCCCCACTTCCCGCACCGTCTGCTTCGTTCACTCTGGCCGTCGCCGAGCCGAGACAAGAGGCGCTGCAATCGCAGCTTCGTCTAGGGTTCGTTCGTCAATGGCAGGGTTGCCAATCAACATAAATTTTACGCTTAATTGGCAAGTTCACGCACAAACTGTATTTAGTATTTTTTTTTCCTCCATGAGGAAGTATTTATGTAATGTCTAACCCATAGATGTAACTAGAGGGGAAGTTAGGGGAAGCCAGGTCCCTCCAGAACAAAGTTGGGCCCCAGAATACCGTTTAGACCACAGACTGAAATTGTAGTTGTTAAAGTGTCCTTTCAATTTTCAGAAGTAAGGGGCAATGGCCCCCTCTCTTAGCAACATATCCTAGTTACGTCAATGACCCATCCACGAGAAACGTGTTTGTTTATTGAAGTTTAGCGTCGTTCTTCAGCACCGAGGCTAAATAAGATGTAAACCTACAATTTAAGGTGGAATCCGGACCGGACCACTGCTTTCAATGCTCTCCCACCGGGAATCAAACCCGGAATCACATGCAATAAAGACCCGCGCACTAGCCACTATGTCCGCAAGGAGGCCTAAAATCATGTTCATATACAGTATTTAGTAAATATTAGGATTTTTCAAGATAACTTCAGTATATTCGTAATACATGCGTAAAAGCATCATCTCAGGCTCCTTTATGATAAATTGCTGAGTTCAATTTCTGGTAAGAGTACACATGATTCTTATTTTATTTATTAGTTTCGAGTTTACGTCTAAGTTCTTTGAGCTAAAGGATAAGATGAGAAATGAACAATGATATGAAATGAATGATAAAAGTACAATATGTTAAGAAATGTCCTCAGCCAGATTCGAACTCGCGACAGATTGACCTTGAGAACGTGAGTTTTATCATGCCAGACGGCTAGATGTGATTCGGATCCACGTCTCAAGCATCATTAATACTAAAAACAGATTAAGTCCAACCAAATAATGAATTAAAAAGTGTTTACCTTGAATGGTGCATAAGTGTCTCGGTGGTGTAGTTTTTAAGGCTTCTATTATCTAGTCCGGCTTACCTCTAACCAGAGATAAGGGAAATTATTTGTATCCTTCTGCTGTTCAAAATTATGATAGGCTAATGATACATCACTCCCACCCTTGCAAAGAGACAAACACGTTATAGGCCTACACGTGTGTTGTTGGCAATATTATGTTGTGTGAACAACTCGCAGCAGGAAAAGAGAGAAATTGAAAAAAAGAAAGAAAAAGAAAATATTATTTGAATTTCGTTAGTAAGCAGAACTTATAAACACATATAGCACAAGCTGTTTTTTAACCACTACGCAAAGATTTACCAAAATACTGATTTTATCGTGGTTACGGGGATGGCATACGCGCCTTTGGCACGGGAGACCCGGGTTCGATTGCCAGTGGTAACTCTGTGGTTTGGATTCCACGTTAAATTGTAAGTCCTCGTCTTGAATAGCCTCGCTTCTGAACGGGACGCTAAACGTAAATCAAGTTCAATACCATAATACTAGCAGAACCAGGATTTATATTAGCCATATTTCCGATACGTATACACAATTGAATAAGCGCCATAATACTTAAACATAAATAGAATATTTCTTAAATAAACAAATAATAGTGTCACAGTGTTCACCATATGAACTGCTTCGGTTTGGTTTTATCAAATTCATCAACTACTCTTTAGCAAGCTAAATTTTATGAAGTTTAGACTTAAATATAACATACATCAAACTAAACAAAATATACATTATAATAAATGACAATTTGAAAATATGAAAATATTTTTTTTTTAATTTTGTCGTCTAGAAAGCCATTTAGTTTCCTTTTAGGATTTCATTCTACGGACAGATTATTATGCATCCTGGGCATTATACTAACCAGCAAGTCACAATAATGCTGCGGGTAGTCTGTCACTCCAGGATAATGCCTATAATTACTTCCATAGGAATTAATGGAGAACAGAGTTTTGATTTTCCTTATCTTGGGATCAAGTGGATGGATCACATTCATAAACGAACTCGATTGCTAATTTTTGATCCACTATATCCTGGTCAAAATTGGTGATAATTCATCAACTACGTAGTCAGGGCCGGATCCAGGATTTTCTGACGGGGGGTGCACCAATAACTACCAGTACTAAACTAATTAACTCTATGGCCTATGGAACCCGGAGGTTCAATGCCGCGTTCACAAAAACTCTCCACTGACTTCTATCCTTAGTTAACTGCATCCAGTTTCTACTTTGTATTCCAATCTCTGCGAGATCCATCTTAATATTGTTCTCCCATCTGCGCCTAGGTCTTCCTAATGGTCGTTTTCCGATTGGTCTTCCAGTCAAGACTTTGAAAGCGTTTCTACTTTCTTCCATTCTAGCTACATGACCCGCCCACCTAAGCCTCCTCGACTTGACGACCCTAACAATGTTGGGTAAACCATATAAATTATGTAGTTCCTCGTTATGAAGTTTCCGCCATTCCCCATTCCCATTCCTCTTGGGTCCGAATATTCGTCTCAGGATCTTGTTCTCAAATACTTTCAGTCTATGTTCTTCCCTCAGAGTAAGTGACCATGTTTCGCAGCCATACAAAACAACAGGCATGATTACCGTGTTGTATATTTTAAGTTTCAAATTTCTCGACAAAATTCGCGACGATAAGAGATATTTGAACCGAATAGTAACACGAATTCCCTGCTTTTAGTCGACATTTAATTTCTCCGTGAATATGATTTTCCTCTGTTAATATTGATCCTAGGTATTTGAAAGTATCCACTTTATCAAAAGTATTATTTAATATTTTAACGCATCCATAATTTGCTGTATTCCGGTCCCGACGCACTTCCATGTATGTAGTTTTCTCTGCATTTACTTCTAAACCCATGTCCCTGCAAGCGTTTAATAAGATCTCTGCATTTCTTTCTATTGTTTTCCTATCATCACCTATTAAATTTACGTCATCAGCATATGCCATAGCCTAACTACCAGTACACTTGAATTAAATTTGAATTTTTAAATAATGCCTTTAGGCATCTGCAGTGTGAATGAGGAATTACCCTGGAAATACTAAGTGTCTGCTCTCGGTGAATCCTTGCAAAACTTCGCTTTCTTTTAAGCCCAAACAGGAAACATGACAGCAAAAATTTTCGAAAAAATGTTATTTTCACTGCTGGCTTCTCACTTTAGATAGTGTATATTTTCAAAGAAGGGGGGGGGGGTTGCACGTGAACCTTTGCACCCCCCTAAATTCGGCCCTGTACGTAGTTCTTGATATTTTGTTTCCCGGACGGACGGACGCATGACCAGATAGGGTAAATACATAAAGGAGGATTTGGTATAAATAAATACAGCTCTAATTGTCATCTGTCACGGAGATTTGCTAGATTTTTCTTTTTATTGCTAGCTACTGGTCAAATGTCTAAGTGGTAGTTTGATTAGAAATTGATATAGTTTCTTTCGAAAATCTCCTTTCTCGGTGGTACAATGACTCATTAAAATAGTATTTATCTATCGTTTGACACAAAAGATCTAATGTTCACTGAGCTTGGCAATGGAAATATGTATGTGGCTTAATAAAATAATAATAATAATAATAATAATAATAATAATAATAATAATAATCTAATCCTTGTATTTAAAAAAAATCAGTATTGTATTTTGTGTAAGAGTTACATGACCAACCAACTTTCATAAATATTGGAAGCATAAACAACAAATGCAATTCTTGTTGCAGAAGCCCTCACTTTCACCAGGTACAGAATTTGGGTCGTGCATGTAAAGAGGTTGTGAACCATTACGATTGAATAACTGTCTCTGATCACTGATCAGTGTGGCCAGTCACCGAGAAATGTAATATCATGTTTAGTTTCGGAAGATGTTACAGGATATGATAGTCGGCTAATCTGTAGGTTTATCTTTAGAATGGAGATTAGACGACATGTGGGCCTAGAGCGTAACGTAGAAATCGAACGACATAAGAGCTCCCACAGGGAATCGAATCTGCGCCTCCCGCTTCGAAGTCATGCATGCTAATCATATAGACAATTCTCGTAGGATGTGAAAAGTGGATTGAAAATAAAGGCACACGCCATCGGAATCATTCATCTAATTGTCATCGTGTATAATCGTTGGTCGTTAAACTAACAAAATAAATAAATAAAATAAAATAAAATATGGAAGCCCGACCCGTGACCCGAATTGACTGACCCGAGCCGATGACCCGACCAGACCCGACTGACCCGAACCGTGATCCGATCTGATTGAATTGACCCGATAACCCGACCCGAGCTGACCCGCTTGACCCGACCCGACAACCCGACCCGAATAACCCGACCCGACAACCCGACCCGAGCTGACTCGATTGACCCTACCCGACAACCCGAACCGAATAACCCGACCCGAGCTGACCCGATTGACCCGACCCGACAACCCGACCCGACAACCCGACCCGAACTGACCCGACTGACCCGACCCGTGTGAGAGCACTATGGTCACGACACTGGGTGAACGCCAAAATGCACTCACCTTGGGAAACTAGTTTTAAAAGCATAATTTTAGAAAATAAAGCATAAAGCATAATTTAAAATATATAGCACAATTCTTGGAAAATTCTCTTTAACTGAAAGTTTAACATACTGTGTTAATATTTAAAGCCAATATTTCCAATGCAAAATCATTGAGAACATAACAATGCAACAATGAAAATCTTATTTTCATTTCTGTAAACGTTTCGGTGTAATCCTTTGATGTGGAGAAAAGAAAGTAAAAGAAGAAATTTTTCCGCCAACAATGCAAGAACTCCATACTATATTGTTACAGTGACGACGCCAGCTTTAAGTTCTTAGGGGGGCAAAGGAGGGGCAGATACATTTTCGGGGGGCGGCTATTTGCCATACCAAAAATGACATATTTATTACGTTTGACTTATTTTACATTACATTGTGTATTTCGTTGCTGTTTTTATGTTAGATCTATATGATTATAAATTAAACTTATTTCAAATAAAATTTGTAACTAACAAATAAGTAACGTCTGCACATGAAATATTTTTCAATGAAACTTTTGAAGCCTAAACATAAATTGAATTTCTTTCGCGTACGCTACAAGTAACACATTCGTCTATATGCTACGTATCTCTCGCTTTCTCCCCCCCCCCTTCTCTCTCTCTCTCTCTCTCTCTCTCTCTCTCTCTCTATATATATATATATATATATATATATATATATATATATATATATATATATATATATATATACGAGGAGCTGCTGAAAATGTCTTAGTCCAATCCAGAAGGAGTGTAGGTACAGGGTAGAAAAATAAAACCGTAGTTTAGAAAAACATATCTCTGTATGTACAAATATAAATTTTCATATTAATAATGAAATTCTTATTGTTTCTCAGGCCTCTGAAGTGATTATGTGTGCCCAAACAGATAATTTCACGAACATCCAGATCCTTACTGTTATAACATTTTTGTTCCACCAAGGAAAGTCACCGAAGTAAATTAATTAGGAAATCAGTGAAACACCACGGCACTCTCCTCCGTTATATATAGTGGTGAAGAAGTAAGTGGCTTAGTATAAACGTAGCAATTTCTCAACAAATTACGCTTTACATCCACGATGATTAAAAGCAATGACTCTTCCTGGAATCATGGATGCAATTTGTGACATTATTCTTGAAAATTGCAGCATTTCAGCCAATGGTGGATATAGCCCGGGGCCGGAGGGCCTAGGCCACCCCAGTTTTTGTGTGACAAAAATAATTTAAGCTATTTATATTTATTATAGTCTGAGGTCTGCACCCCGATTTCTCAGTTTTTACCTTCTCAGCAAAACTTGTGCCAGGGATTCTGGGCATTTCTTTGGAACTCGTCGGTAGCATAATTCAGAATGGCTTGGGTATGCGCAAGTTCTCGGCATAATGGGTTCCCAAAATATATGTCAGGAGAATAAAAGGGTAACGGCATTAAGAGAAGTATTCTTCCAATTTGACCGTAATTGAATACACCTGTCCATCAAGCCCCTGCGAACATAACTGACATTGCATAATCTAGGATTTCAATGTCTAGATCATCATTCTTATTCCGCAGATTTAGCTCCGTCTAACTATTACGTGTACTTATTTCCCAAACTTAAATAACACTTGAAAGACGCCATTTTAGATCTGATAGGGGTAGTGCTACGAACAGTGGTGCGAGGAAATCTAGATTTTTTTTAACTTTTCTGCAAAAGCTGGAGCACTGTACAAGGTAGTATATTGACTCTCGGGGGAGAGAAGAAGAAGTAAAACTTCACCAATCCACGTGCACTCCTTCTGGGTTGGGCTACGAATTTTTCAGAAGTTCCTAGTCAATATGGTAGACGTCACGTCAGTACTTTGAAACAAAATAAGTAAAGAAGCACTAGTATAAACCAATTACTAACTAAAGATCAGCACTCTGACAATACATTTTATTGGGAATCAATTTCATTCCATAATTTTATTATTATCATTTGCAGGAAGGGAAAACACAACTCTTTTTATCTCCTTCAAAAAATTAAGCCCTGGTAGTTGCAAACTAAGCTGTTATAAGCACATCCTCTGAATATTGGAAGCCGAGAATAATGTTTCAGAAAAAAGAAGTTTTAAATAAAACAAAATATGAAACTGAAAACTTCAAACCTGGACAAATACAAACAAGTTACGTAACTAGTTTTACCTTTCTTTTGTTTCCAATCGAAGCAGTGTTGCCAATTTGGGGGAAAAGTCGCTAAATCTAGGGGCTTCGCCTTCCAGGATAGCGAAAAAATTTCCGATTAGCGACTTTTTTGGTGACTTTGAAATAACGATTTGGCGACTTACTTACAAATCTAGCGACTTTTGCGCTGCGAAGAACTTGTCATAAAATAAGTACTTTTAACTCGAATCAGTTCAGATATATGTTTTTTTTTTCTTTTGCTTATTTGAATCAGTGCAGATGTTGACGAACTGGGAAAGTACGTAACATTTATCTCTATATTCCCGCTTTGATTGCTATTATTTCTTACCTTCTTACGGGGACGAACTCCAGTTTTTAATGTCCTTTAGTTTACAGAGCTTCCATTTAGAGGCACAAATAATACATTACCGATAGCAAACAGATTATCTGTAGAAGCGTGAGTAGACCTTTTAGACCAAGATTTTTTCTAGACCTTTAATATTGCTCGTTTTTCTAAACTCATTTTTGATTTTGTTGAAGCAAAATTGATCGTAAATATATAAAAGTGAAATTATTGTTAGTTATATATGAGTCTTTGAGTTTTTCATGTACGTTCTTGTAGCGTAGATAGTACTACGGCTGGAATTGATCACGTATCTTATACACAGACACAGACACACACACACACACACACACACACAAATATATATATATATATATATATATATATATATATATATATATATATATATATATATGAAAGAGGCAAATTTCGACGAATTTTTTTTTTTTTAGCGACATTTCACCCAAAATTGGAGTCATTTCATCTCCAATTTAGCGACTTTTTGTATCAACTTGTTGGCAACACTGAATCGAAGTTGATCCAACGAGAAGAAAACAAGTCGACCAAATCTACTATTGTTCGCTAGGTACATTTATTAAAAATCATAAGAAAGAAGTATAACTAAAATTTACCTCAAAAGGGGCTAAATTAGAAAACAGAAATATGCGTGCATACCCAGACGCTCAAAGAAGAAAGCTTGAGGATTAATCTGCCACATAGTAAATTCATGGAAAGTAGACTACAATTTGTCAATGAGATTGGTTATGATACTGATATATAATACTACATGAAGAATGTTTAAAGATTGTACGAGTCTGGGGGGGCAGTCTATGTGGCAGTCAGGGGGGCAGAAGTAGCTACTAGGGGACCGCTCGACCCCCTCTGGCGTCATCACTGTATTGTTATGTTTACTTTTTGAACTTAAGCACTTTCTGTACTTTTTGGTGGCATCTTTTACTTTCCCTTTCTGTATATATGTACCTGTAAGGCGCACACAAATGATAGAAAAAATTTATTCGAGCAAAGCACATCTCTTTACAATGAATTAAGTAGAAAGTTCATTAAATATGAGAGAAACTAGTTGCAAAAAAATATCAATAAATAGATCAAGATATTTAGAATGTTTGATGTATAATAAATATACATTATACACGATTAATGTAAAATAATAATTGAAATTAACAATAAAGCATAATTTAAAAAAAAAAGCATAATTAAACAAATAAAGCATAATGTGGCTTGCTCTAACAATTAAGTTGTATGAAGACGAGAAGAAAACGAAAGCTGATTCCTTAACGAATTTTGTTGATCTTCTTTGTGTCTACAAAAACGCATTCCTAGAAATCTACAAGCTAGGTATCATCTCTGTGATTATATCAGTTTCTAGTGCTACATGTGAAAGGTCATTCTCTTCTTTGAAAAGATTAAAGACTTGTATACGCAAGTCAATGACTCATGATAGGTTGAAAAACTTAGTGTTACTTTATATTGAGAAGAAAATTGCTAAATCGTTAGATCTTGCGGATATGTTTGCTGCTGCCCACACGAATAGAAAGATCCTCTTCAAGTAGAGGCATGAACCTATAAGTTATTTTCTTTACCTGTAAAAGTGTATTTGCTTCCACTTAAGTCAACCAGCTACACATATTTTAAACGCCATGATTAAATAACTATTTACTTATATTAGAAATGAATTGCATCAATGAATCCTAGTTGTTTGAGGTACTAAATTCTTATATTTTCACAGTTTTCCAAAGAGTAAAATCATGAACAATAAAGATGGAAACATTCACCTTGAATACACATACACACACACACACACACACACACACATATATATATATATATATATATATATATATATATATATATATATATATATATATATATATATATATATATTGGAGATGGAGATGTCCCCCTCAAAATCCTCTTGGGCCCTTCATTGCCCCCCCCTGAAAAAAACTCTAGCTACCCTACTGGACACCATGCACCAGAGATGAATTCTCTACCACTGAGCCACTGCGGCCCTGCTTGGGCTTGGTCGTCTATATCCAATCTCTGTTTTGGCGTTGCTTAAACAACTTCTAGTTTTGTTCTAAATCCAGACTCCATACTGGCGTAGATATTAATATTACAGTCGATTGGTAAAATCAACCTTCCACATTTAAAAATTAAAGTACACACAAGTAGAAAAATAAGCATTTATCATAAAAACACTAGCTGCAAGTGTTCAAAATAGATTTATGGTTTCTATAAAATCAATTGAAAATTGCTATTTTTAATTAGGGAGCTAGTAAAAAACAGCAGCTTTCGATTCCAGCCGAATTTGAACTCAACCTAAACTCAGTTGACCAAAGTGAACTGACCCGACTGACCCGACCCGACAACCCGACTGACCCGATCCGACAACCCGACCCGATAACCCGACTCGATAACCCGACCCGACCTGACCCGATTGACCCGATCCGACAACCCAACCCGAGCTGACCCGATTGACCCGACCCGAATAACTTGACCCGACAACCCGACCCGAGTTGACCCGATTGGCCCGACCCGACAACCCGACCCGAGCTGACCCGACTGACCCGACCCGAGTTGACCTGACCCGACCCGACCCGAGCTGACCCGACCCGTTTGAGAGTACTACCCGAGACAGTAACGGTAATATATTGCACTAGAATTTCAATGGTCTTATTCGGCACAAATTTTGTACATATAGTCTATTTTAGTTACAGTAAACACTGTACATCCAAGCGCCTCTTTCAGCAGTGAGACTATATGAGACGTGGACTTACAGCTTAATGGAACCAGAGCCACAGGAACTCCCTCCGGGAATCGAACCTGGGTCGCGTATGCTAGTCACGTAGCCACGAGAAAACTCTACATATATTCAGGTTACGGAAGGCATCGGAGGTGTATAAAAGGATATCTATGGTTCCATAAAATATCTACATCACATCTACGGTACATATCTATCGTGTAAGCGGGACGCCCCCCATGCAGTAAATGTCGCCAACATCTAGTGAATGGCCCACTTGTCCGTAAATGTCGATCGTCGCTATAGCGACGCGTCGAAGGACTGCCGCTAGTGTGCCACTGGCGGCAGGGTTTCGTCGAGTCGAAAGAGATATCTAGAGTCGGAGTATTGAAGTTACCACCGCGTAGCAGCGAGGACTTCATTTTGGTCCGCGCTTCTTCGATTCGTCGCGGAGAATCGCGAAGGGACAAACACAAACTATAGCCAGGCATGTGCATGCGGTTATTGTTATATATTATTTTTCCTGATGAATTGTTCAAGAATAACCCCTGTCTCTACATCATGAAGTGAAAAATCTTGGGATGAGTGCGTATAATTGTATGAATTTAGATGACAACTGTAGCCGACCATTTGAAAGTGAATATGGGAGGACCATGGAATAAAGTAAATATACGCGCGTAATTTTGTTAAAAAATTACATGGCGAACGGATTTTTATCTAATCTCAAACAGTTATCGTAGAATATACACGGTTACAAGAGCACTCTGATTGGCTAAATTAGAAATACCTCAACGATTTATGCTTCTACACGTGACGTTCAGTGGCCAAGTCGGAAGAGCACGCGCCTAGTAACCCAAAGGTTGGTGGTTCGCAACTACCCCGGGGGAAGGAAGGTTTTTACTTTTTTAAAGTGTTTTTTAGACTCTCCTTAATGTAACAAATTACATATATAGGCGATTTAACATATTTTGGGGGAGTAATTTTGTTGTTCATTGGCGTTTCGTCGCGTCTCTGCCGCTGGTGGTATAATTTTCAAAACGGAAGTGGGGCCACCGCGGATCGTCGCTGCGGGGACGCCAATTTTTGGCGAGCTATCTCTGGTTGCACATCGGTGGTCCTCCGACGCCTACGGCGAGGGGCCATTCCCTTCCATGATCCAGGGACCGCGGTGGCTCAGTGGTAGAGCGTTCACCTCTGGTGCTTGGGGTCCCTGGTTCGATCCCAGCTCCGTCAAGTGAACTTTGTGGTGAACGAACATCGTGTGCGTAGGTTTCCTCGGAGTCCTTACGTTTTCTCTCACTTTCTTCATTCCACCATTTAATTAATTTCTCATCATCACCGTCTCCTTTACCCCAGCCGGCATAAGCGTGGGACGTAGAAATCCAAGATTTCATTTATTTTCCTTCCCTGATCCATTATTCCGTGTCCCCTTAATTATTTGACAAATCTCGACCCCCCCCCCCCAAATTATCAATTTTTGAGCTTACTTTATTTACCTAACTTACAATCCACCTGCGCAATCGTCCGTTTGGCTATGGTAGTTAAGAAACCTGCTTTTGGCGTGGGATATCAGGATTCGATTCCGGTTGAGAACTTTCGTTATTCGGATCCTACGGTAAGCTACAGGTTAATGTCTCATATTGCCTCAGTGAAGAAAAAGAACAGTAATTTAATCAACCAACCCGCTCCTGTGTACGATCTTGATGAATACTTACATTGTTCCTGTATGTATATACTTTTATATTAGAGCTGTCCAAATGGTGGCCCACAAGATTTTTACGACTAGTGGTTTAATTTAATATTGCTATTTGGTGATAAGATTTTTGTTATTAATATTTATTCATCAGTCTTCCAAGCTATGCTATACATAAGTATCGGAAGTCTCATAGGACGGCTTTATCCGTCCATCCGTCCGTTTGTAGACAGGTATCAGAGATAACAAAAGATATTTTAAGATGCGGCTTTTTTTTTTTTTTTTTTGCGATTGATTCAGCGTTCCATAGGTTCATCTTTTGTGTTAACTCACTATACAAAGCGGAAGTGGTTCAACTTAGTCATTTCCAGATTCAACGTTTATCGCGTTATAACATTTTTGTTATTCATATTTATTCATCAATCTTCCAAACTATGCTATACACAAGTATCGGAAGTCTCATACGACGGCTTTATCCGTCCGTCCATCCGTCTGTAGACAGGTATCAGAGATAAACAAAAAGATATTTTGTGATGCAGCATTTTTTGCGATTGATTCAGCGTTCCATAGGTTCTATCTCCTCTGTTAACTCACTATTCAAAGCGAAAGTGGTTTAACTTAGTCATTTCCAGATTCAACGTTTATCGCAATAGAACAAAAACTTTAACACATAGTGACAAATTGTTTTTTGCAAACGATTGAGCGTCTCAAGACAACGTACCATGACTACCCTGAACACACTATCCAAACCGAAAGTGGTTCAAATTTAACATTACTTCCGGTTTCAATATTGATTTCCACAGAGCAAGAAAGTTAAGATATATCGAAATATGGTTTTCTGTAATCGATTAATTGTCCCAATAATAGGTTCTATTTTCTTGACTAACCCTCTATTCAAACCGGAAGTGTTCAAATTAGCCATTTTGGGTTTCAATGCTTATTGCAATAGAACAAAAATGGCAATAGCGACAAGCGGACTCTGCAATCCATTCAGTGTCTCAAAAATGCATATGATCACAACTTGCAACATTCTACCAAAACCAGAAGTGGTTGAAATTTGCTACTATTTCCGGTTTCAGTATTGATTTTCATAGAACAAAAAACGGTAAGAGATATCGAGATGCAATATTTTGCAATCGATTCAGCTTCCCAAGAGCAGGTTCTTTCTCCTACCCTAGCCACCTATTCAATCCGGAAGTGGTTCTAATCAGGGTTCCCGGTTTCAACTTTTATAACCATAAAACAAAAACAATAAGACATAGCAAATAATGGCTTTTTGATATGGATTCAACGTCTGAGGAACAATTTCTATCTTTGATCTTATCAATTTATTGCAGCCAGTAGTTATAGATGTTCTACTTCAGGTTTCAGTATTGAATTATCATAGTTTAGAAGTCTACCGTAGCATTACACTGTGAAACGAAACTCACTTGTTTGTTACAGCTATGCAATATCGGATTCGGCGATGTGGTTTTAATATTCCCCTGCTCATTGCTACTGATAATGTAGTGTTTGATGGAGCAAATTTGTTAATAAAATTTTGGATTTCTGTTTTCAGTCAAAAAGAAAAAAAAGAAAGAAAAAGAATAAATCTTTGGAGACAGTTTCCCGCACTTAACCTCCTAACATCAGTAAATAAAGTAGGTCTCTATACTCTGTTTTCATGAAAGAAAGAAATGACGAAACTGGTGTTGGAAAAGAGCTCTATTGCCTCCTTATCATGTTCATCGTGCCCAGGGCCGTGCCGTGGAAAATTAGTGCCCGGGGCGAAGAGTATACGACGGCGCCCCCATACATATATTCCAAGCAATTTTTCCTATTTTTTCTCCTTTTTTCTCCCGAATTTTGGCCCCCCTTACTTCGGCGCCCGGGGCCGTCGCCCCGCTCGCCCCCCCACGGCACGGCCCTGATCGTGCCCATGGGTTTTCTCGGGGTACTTCCATTTCCTCCCAGATTCTCCTTACACCAATTATTCCATAATCATTCACTTGCCTAAATCATCTTTCTCTCTTAGCCTAACAGGCATAATCGTGGGACGTTAAACTGAAAGATTTCATTACCGTATTTCATAATTTGACATTTAAAAAAAAATATTTGGTCCTGCTTTAATGATTTCCCATACAAAGCGAAATCAGGGCAATTTATACATTTTTTGTCAAGAGAATCTACTAATCCATACTTCTTGTTTACCATCGCCGATGTGATTGATGAACATTTCTGAAAATCTCCAAATAAATATCAATCAACAGAATTTTCAACTTCTTCATAAATGTCTGTTCTCTGTGTAGTGCCATGAAGAGGAAACACGTGTGTATGGGAGTGAGTTTAGCGTCACCTTCAGCAACGAGACCATATGGAATGTGAACATGCTGTTTATCATGGAATTCGGGCCACATAAGCTCGTGCCAGGAATCAGATACGTGTCACCCACGCCAAAGGGACGTACGCTAATCGCTTGGCCACGAGGAAGTCCAACACACATTTAAGATATGTTTACTGGAAAAATCTTCATCTGTCATGCGTACAAAAAGTCAGAAGATGCGTACATTTGACTGATCTCTTTCCATCAAAGCACCAAAAATAAATAAATAAATAAAGTAAAATTAAAAAAAAAAAAAAATAAATAAAATAAAAACTTGATAACGTTTGACATACGAGTAGTTCTTTTCATTTACTTAAGCATTTCTAACATTCTTCTCTGTACAGTGTGATAAGGACAGTCGAAGAGCGAAGTGATTCACCAATTTTGTGTCACAAAATGCTTTTATTGTTTATACTACACCCTTTTGTTTATTATAACTTCGTTATTGAATAGATTTTTCGCTGCTTTAGCAAAGTCCCAGGAAACTGCATACAAAGCGTGTATCTCTCAAGTTTGAACCGTGCAAACTTCATTGAATCTATTTGCAGTATTTGCTGTTCATTATTTCGCCGAAGTAAGGGGGGCGAAAAATTCGGGAGAAAAAAGTACAAAAGATAGAAAAAATTGCTTGGAATATATGTATGGGGGCGCCGTCGTATATTCTCGCCCCGGGCGCTAATTTTCCAGGGCACGGCCCTGGGCACGATGAACATGATAAGGAGGCAATAGAACTCTTTTCCAACACCATTTTCGTCATTTCTTTCTTTCATGAAAACAGCGTATAGAGACCTACTTTATTTACTGATGTTAGGAGGCTAAGTGCGGGAAATTGTCTCCAAAGATTTATTCTTTTTCTTTTTTTTTTTTTTTTGACTGAAAAGAGAAGTCCAAGATATTATTAACAAATTTGCTCCATCAAACACTACATGCCTAGAAGATGAGATTCGAGGTACTGATCTTCTTGGACATTTCATATTTGTGGCTGATAGGCCTATGACAGGATATCTAAATGAGCTTGAACATAAAAAAGAAAGAAAAAAAAAACTACAGGAAAAAGGTCAATTTTTAGTTTGTAATCTTGTAGAACATGCCAATGGATTGCAGAACAAGTTAAACCTTTCAATTCTGCTTTACGGAAAAATAATTTAACACACTGCCCAATTGCAGTTGTGTGACATTGGATTTTGAAGAAGCATTTGAATTTTCTTACTTGTGTACAGACATACGATCAGATTTAGAATTCGATGTCGATCGCTTTATTATTACTCTTGTAGGTATGGTTTGTGGTCGACCAGTGATGACAGTTGATGACAGTTATGATGGAGATGAAGTAGGGCTTATATTAGCCCTTATAATCCTACTTTGTACTGTACCAATATAGTTGGAATTGGGTTATTATTAATGAATGCTATTAATTGGTCCCCTCCCATAATTCGTGTCTGAACAAACTATTATAATTATTGCTCCCTATACACTGCTGTATCGGTCTGAAGCCATTACTGAAGTAGAAGAACACAGTTACAGAATTACAGCCACTAGAGAAGCTAAAGATTTTCTGACCTTCTGACAAAGAGAACGATATCCCTTAAGACAGTAAGCGTCACACTGTTGTTTTTGTCAAGAATGTTTCGTTGCAGATCCAAATTTTTGCACGCTATCTATTCTTCTATATGCCCTATTATTTACCGTCACTTTCATTACCTGTGCGGTGTTTCCTGGTAGCTTTAATTCGCTTAACATCATCTTGTTCGCTGGTGGAATAAGACAGATTCTCAGTTCTCCGCTGAGACAACTAAGCGTATGCATCTGTATTTACACCGCACTTTGTCTTCGTGATTCAGAGTTGCATCTCATGACCCTAGACTCACCTGTGTAATAGATGCAAGGATATTTCTGGTTCTGAAGAATTTGGAATGTGTGTGTTACTTCGTTTGTACTAGTACAAAATGCACTATTGCTACTTTACAAGCAGAAAATAACTTTGAAGAAGTTTTACAATAAAAATACCAGTGTAGCGTCGGTTAAGATCTATCTCTAACTGCTCTAGTGCAACAGAATAATTAGCACCGCATTTATATCTTAGGCCAAGCTTAAATGAAATGGACGGGAGGACAAGAATTTCATATATTTTGTAAGGGGTGGCTCGGTGGTAGAGCGTTCACCTCTGGTGCATGGGGTCCCGGGTTCAATCCCAGCTCCCGCCAAGTGAACTTTGTGGTGGAAAAACACCGTGTGCGTGGGTTTTCTCGGGGTTCTCCCGTTTCCTCCCACTTTCTTCATTCTACCATTTCAATCATTTCTCCTCATTATCACCGTCTCCTTTAGTCTAGCAGGCATAACTGTGAGACGAATAACTCAAAGATTTTCCATATATTTCGTACAAAGCTCTCTTCCTTTCTGTCTTGCTGATGCTAAGAGTACTGCAGAAAGAGCGGAGCATAAGTGCTGACATATAACCGTTCCTTACATAGAAGTAAGTTAGCTTATGTTTCTATATTAACAAAAATGTCTCGAATTATAGGTCTATATATTTGGCGCAGTCGGAATGCTACAAATCATTGATACGTTAAAATATCAATTAAGGGGTCTAATACTTTCGACAAAGTTGACACTTCCAAATATCCAAGTTCAACAGTAATAGACTGAAACCATATGCACGAGTAAATTAAATGTCGTGTGAAAGCAGGGAATTAGTGTTATTATTTTTTACTTCAAACTCTTTTATCATCGCGAATATATACCAGTATATCAAATGTATAAATAATTTTAGTGTAATATAACACAATAGCACACAAGGAAAAATCGCCATTGAACGCATGTATTTTTTCTGAATAATATTAATTTGTATGTTCTTGTCACATTCAGTTTGCTTCATACCGAAAACGAACTTCATTGGATAAATTTTCAACAAATAGAAGAAAAAGAAAATATTTACTAAAAGATCTGCATAAATTGTTTTGCATTCTTAAAATACATATATGAGCGCTGAAAACAATTTTAAAGGAACAGATGCTTGACAAATAACCAATTTAAAATCATGGAGAAACAAAACAAAAAAAAAAAAGCTAAATAAATTTAGGATAGTCTCTTAAGGCGAAGATGTAGTAATATTGCAAGGTGCACACCGGAGATGCGGGTATTGCCCCTATAAGGACAAGGTTCCATATCTTGCTGAAAAGTAGTGTAACTCGTGAGACATGATAGGAAATGATTTTTTCTCCTCTCGTCTTGATTCTCGGAGAATTATTTCTCATCTCATCTCTACTCTCGAAAACGTATTTTTTGTCTTGTCTCAATTTCTCATCTCATCTCCATTCTCGAAAACGGATATTTTCGTCTCGTCTCTATTCTCAGAGAATTATTTCTCGTCTCATCTCTATTCTCGAAAACGTATATTTTCGTCTCGTCTCTATTCTCAGAGAATTATTTCTCGTTTCATCTCCATTCGCAAAAAACATATTTTTGTCTCGTCTCGAAATTTTTCTTACCTTGTTTTATAACTTTATGTACAAAATTTATACCGTGACTCTTTTCTTAATTTCATCTGAAAGTAATCAAAATCCTATCTCGTCAAGAGGTCCACGAAAGGTATTATTTACAATCATTTAAACTATATTTATTATTGGAGTATATTGTGTAATGACTTGCGGATCTAGAAACGTTAATAAATGATAATTGTGTCCCTATAATTATTTTATCAAGTTATAATTTATATACCATACATTATGTAACATAAAAATAGTTTTTGAGTACTAAGACTTGCGTAAACTAGTGTTGATCATAAAACTTGTGAAATTTCTTGTCCCCGTCTCGAACTTAAAAAGGCGCTTATCTCGATTTTGAAACGAGAATAGAAATTTCAGGTCTCCTCGGCAATACTATTAATGATCTTGAAAATAGATCCACAGTGAGTTTGTGCAGGGTTTTCTAAACTCCGTATCTCGATCTCGAAATTTTTTTCTTCTTTGAAAACTAGAATCTAGAGCAATGTTTTCCAACGTCCTGATCTTTAAGATGTGTAACTTGAGCAACGAACACCTGGAAAATCAGATCATAAAATATGTTAGTGTAGTACAGAAGATACGTTAAATATCTTCAATTAAACAAAGGATATAAACCCTGTATACGAACAGTACGAGGGGAAGGGGGGCTGGAAATCACTAAGAAGAAATAAAAATTGAAACATATCATTATAGTCATTAGAAAAGTCAAGTATCATGTGAACCTCTCATCTCGTATATGATCATTTTATCTAGGGATGCGTTCGAGTCGAGTCGAGACAGAATTTTCCTGACAAAATTCGAGTCGAGACACAGCTCTTCCAATAGAAAAAAATATATTTTTCGAGTCGAGACATCACTTTTACAGAACATTTTCGAGTCGAGACAGTCTCAAATCTTGTCTCGTGCGCATCCCTAATTTTATCATTATTATTTGCTTTGTTTCAGGTTCTGTAAGAAGGTATAGCGGAAGATCTAAGGAAATTCGAGAAGAATGAGCTTCGTAGTGTTATTAAGTTTTTTGTGCTGCAAGACAAATCTTCTATGGAAATTCATAAACCTTTGCAGGATACTTTGGGGGAACACGCTCCTGGATATACAACAGTAGCGAGGTGGGTGAGGCGTTTTAAGGCTGGTCATCGTGAGACTGAAGATGAACTTCGCTCAGGCAAGGCTTCAAGTGCAGTGACCACGGAAAAATCGACAAAATGCATGACAATGATCATGGAGGATAGGTGCATATCGATCAAAAACATTGCTACGTGTGTGGGGATATCGCGTGAGCGTATCGGTATAATAGCAGAATATTTGGACATGCGGAAGGTCAATGCCAAATGGATCCCAAAATGTTTGAATGCTTACCATAAGAGAACACAGGTGCAGATGTCACAGGAAATTTTGCAAAAGTTCCAAAATCCTGCTGAGTTCTTGCGCAGCCTGGTGACAGAAGATGAAACATGGCTGAACTACTATGATCCAGAGACTAAACAGCAATCCACGGAATGGCGCCACAGTGGATCTCCTCGACCGAAGAAGTTCCGAAGCCAAAGATCAGCTGGGAAGGTGCTTTCATCGGTGTTTTGGGATAAGGACGGTGTCATCCTTATCAAATACCTTAAAAAGGGTGAAACCATCAATGCTGGAGTTTATTCCAACTATTTGATTGAGCTGAAGGAGGCTCTGAAGAAAAAACGTCAGGGAAAAGTGAGCAGTGGTGTTGAGTTTCTCCAGGACAATGCACCCTCCCACAAGGCTCATCAAACCATGCAATTGCTGGTGGATCTGGGCTTCACCTGTGTACCTCACCCACCTTACTCAACTGATCTGGCCCCCTCCGACTATCACCTCTTCCCACATCTCGAAAAACATCTCAAAGGCCTCATTGCGGAGGTGGAGGGCTGGTTTGCACAGCAGGACAAGACCTTCTATTTGTAAGGGTTAGAAATGTTGTGAAAAGTATATTGAGCTTCGGGGGGAATACGTTGAATGACGTAGTGTATTAAAATACGTCTTCCAGGTAAATTTCTTCTTGGTGATTTCATGAACTTTCCAGCCTCCCCTCGTATAATGTATGTGAGCTTATAAATTATTTGAAACTATCAGTTATTCAGTAGTCAATTTACTAGAGTAGAAGCAGTTGATCGTCGTAAACAATACGTTATGGCATGTTTCGTGAATAATATGTAAGAAATGATTTTATAAAGGATTTAAACCTTGTTACATTTGTAATTAAGTACATTACAACGAATAGAAAGTTAGCAAAAATTAAGCATACGTTCATACTTCAAAAGTAGTAGTTATATTGCTACAATTACGAAGATGTCGTGGTCCTGTGTAGCGTAGTCACTAACATTCTCATCTTCGGTGCGAACGGTACCGGGTTCGATTCCCGATGGGAACACTCGGTAGAAAAGGTAGCCGCATTTTCCGAACTCTCTACCTCCATTTCGAGAAACTTTTATTTTTCTTTCGTAAAAAAAAAAAAAAAAAAAAAAAAATGGAAAAAGAAAAGAAGAAGAAAAGAAAAGGATCTAGAGTAGCGCTTCCGAATTTTTCTGATAACGCGGACTTCTTGTAGCTACTGTTAATTTTCCGTGGCTCCCCATGAAATAAAAAAATGCTTTTTTAAAAATACACCGTATATATTTCGCATATCATAAAAATTAAATGATAAATTACAATTTTAGAACATTCAATGCGTCATTTGTGAGAATGCAGTACTGCTATAAACGGAGATATTCGAAAAAACACGATTATAGGCCACGGGCGCCGACTTTCCAAAATTTATGTGGGTGCATATCAATGGCGGTACACTTTATATGTTTTCAGGAGAGTCTCGATATTTTTTGATTTGTTTCCTTTTAGTTAAAATCTTTTATGAACACTGTCATAAAGGGCAATGCTCGATTCTATTCACAATATTGTTCCATTTTTATTATGGAGACTGCCTTTTACTAGGCCAGAGACAGGCAAGGATGGGGAGAGTGTGTTGCTTGGTTGCTTTACACAAACATATTTGAAACAAACAATTGTTTTAGAGGTTTCAAATTTTAACTTCCATCTCTGTTTTAATTGTTTATTTTTTTGAGAAATATTTATATTATTTTGTTTCTATCAAACTAAAAATCTTGTGAGTGCCCCGCACCCACAAGGTTATTTGTGTGGGTGCTGGAGCTTCGGAGCACTCACGTAGTCGGCGTGCATGATTATAGGAATTAAGTTTTATATGAATTCGACATTCACTTAATGTGACTTGTAATGTATCTTTCAGCCTAAGTTGCAATTTTTTATTTTTCTTCTATCTTTTGATATTATATTCTTCTCAATTGGTTGAAACCTACGCAGGTAATATGCATTACATATATCTCACGTGTGTGCAATATAAGATAATGTTTAATGAAAATTAATTGTCCCCCGGAATTCCCTTTTCAATCTCTTGCAGCCCTCCGTCGCGTCGGTCCGCGGACCATAGATTAAAAAAAACTGATCTAGAGCATTTAAAAGAGCGTATTACTTCTGAATTTGATAACTTATCATCCAACAACATTATTGAGCCTTATGCATTGTAAATGATATAGACCACTTTGAACACTTGATTTAGATAACCTAACTTAATGTTATGATACAACTTATACAAGATACTTTGTGCCATGTATGATAGTATCGGAGATGGATGATAGTATCTAACTTATATGAGCGACTCGGGCGAACATAATTATAAGCGCCACTTCCAGTAAATTCGAGTTATTAGGTGGAACGGTTGGGATTGAACCACAGAAGAATATGCAGGTAGTTTAATTTCCAAAATGTACCTGCAGATGGCAGGGAAAGCTTGTTTGGTATGTCATTGCAATGAATTGCATAGGAATTGTCAATCTTCTTCTTCTTCTTTTTGTTTATTCGAAAGTTAGAAAATGTGACATACTATTATGTTCGTCCAAGTCGCTCACATACTTATTTGGAAAGTTTTGGTATCTTATTTCTTTATGTATGATATATCCCCTGCAAAATTCTCAATTCCCAATCTGCCAATGTGAAAAACACCTTACGCTGTATTTCCAGCGTTCTGAATTATGTATTACAATATTTGACAAACCCAAATATTACTTGCTTAGAAAATTTCTTTATCGCTTTCTCTAACGGCATTAGTGTTTTTACTGCGGATCTCAGTTTGTTGTTTCACTAACACTACGAGATTCGTTAACTCTGAAACAAATTCTTTTCTTCAATTTTTCAAGTATATAAATAAATCTTTTGACTTGTGATTACAATCCCTAAATGTCGTAATACACAGAGCCAGGGTTGGTTGCCACAGAGACCCACCAGTGTGATAGGAGGAGTGATAGGTCATTCAGTAGAAGTAGCAAATTTACTACAATGTTTCAAAGATCAGTCTTAGAATTCAAAATATTTAGAAGTAATGAACCATCATTTTGTAAGATATATATATATTATAACTGTAGGCCTATATTATTAATACTGCGCAGTAAACTCATGGTGCAATATCATTAATGTTGATATTAGAGAAGTCAAAGTTAGATCAAAATAACTTAATTATGTCTGATAGGGAATTCTCACCTAAAATAAATCAATCTGCAAATCGACAATCGAGACCCTGGTAATACAAATTCGGAAACATTTAAAAACTTAGCCTGACTAGGGTGACTATAATTCCAACATCTAAGAATATAACACATATAGCACTTGATAACATAGCAAAATAAAAGCTAATTTTGAAGTGAATTAATAATTTCATAGTAAAATACTACTACATAATGAAAATGTAAAAGAAAGCTATATTTATTGTGAATCTAGAAACATAACAAAGCATCGTTATGAATTAATTATATTACAACAGTGTTTCTTCCAGACATGTTTTTGGAGTGGCACTGCTCCCCCCCCCCCACCGAGCTCTGAGAGTGCACCCCCGGAGGAGAGCAAAATAATACGTCTATAATATAATAATAAATAGATAAGTACCGGCAGTGCCCCCCGGTATACCAAGTGTGCCCCCTCGGAACAGTTTTTTCCGAAAAAACGACTGTTATTACAATAAAACTTAATTAAGGTGTGTGGTAGGACAAAAATTTTGGATCGAAATATTAATTTATAAAAATTGGGACAGTATTTTGTGTTCTGAAAACGGAACAATCCTGATTAACCGGAAGGTATGATCATTCTAGATTCAACCTTATTTAGTCTAAGTACCCTCTAGTCAAGACACACTCTATAACTACACACTGTTATTCTAGACCTATATATGAATAATTGATGTTCTATGAACTTTGTTATTCTGCATTGAACAAATAAGGTGAACACTGTAGTCTCTCTCTCCCTCCTTCTCTCAATTCGCACTTTAACTCTTTTTTTTTTTTTTTTTTTTTTAATAGTTGCAGAATAGACTTTCACCTTGAAAGCACGACAAGAAGGCAAAACAAAGACCTGCCTGAATTTTTGCAACTTGCCACACTAGTTAAAAATGCAATTGCATGTACTTTTTTGTTTCTATTTTGTAGTCGTATACAGACATGACCGTTTCCTTTCGAGACACGGATCGATTTAACTTAGGATAATTTCATGGTAATTGCAGTTGCTGGTGGCAGCCGAACAGACAGAAATGAAGAAGAAGAAGAAGAAGAAGAAGAAGAAGAAGAAAATTCGCCAACCCGAACACCTGTTTCGCGAGTTCGAGGAGTATACGACGACAGACATTCAACTTGCCTTTTTTCAAAAGTTTCTTCTTAAGGTAAATGTAAAGATTTGAATAAGTTATCATCTGTAGATGGCAGCACGTTCTTATCTTTCCAATGTATTTTCTGGAAAGTATCAATACTCAAAATAATTCCATCAAATTCAAGTTATGATTGTTCAAACTTTGTCCAAAGAAAAGTTGAGTAAATAATCAGATAATAATTCTTCATAGCTTTTGATAATTTGTTTCTTTTATAGTTTGAGTTGAGAGGACTTAACTACTTCTCAGAAACATGCTGGCGATAACTCAACTAACTCTCTCAACAATAAAACACGCAGAATATCCGAAAACTGCACAGTTATTCTCTGATTATAATTCAACTCATCTTTGGACGAAGTTTTGAATAGTCATATCCAAGGGCGCCCATGTTGTGGTTTCCAAGGGGGGGCAAGTATAAGCGACGTTTCAAACATAGTTTCAAATTTTGTTGTAACTAATGTAAAAATTCTATTGGGTTTTCAATATTCCCAAGTACAATTTCCTCTTAGGGGGCAAGCGTCCCACCTTGCCCCCCTTGATGGGCGCCCTTGGTCATATCTTGAATTTGATTCAATTATTTTGATTATTGACGCTCAATAAAATACATCCATTTGAATTTACCTTAAACAAGGACTCTGAAATATCAAACAACTTTGACGAGCAAAGTGATATTGTACAATATTACAAAACTGTACTCCTCATTCACAACACCCTTCAGAAGGAAATAATCATACACAGAGAATAGGAAGAGCACTAAACGAAGATTTTGAATCACGTACATGCCAATTGCTACACTTTTTACGTAAAACAGTTAATTTGATCCTTTTAGATTTGATTTCAGTGATATCTCAGACCTGAGCAAAATCAACAATTCACCTCCGCTGTCTACAATGTTCCAAAATTCTCTTTTAGTTTTAAGTCTTGCTCAGAATTAAAATTCCTGGTAATAATTTCAGCCTTTTCCAATTCTTTTCCAGCATTTCTCAGTACTCTCCTCCTGATGATTTTTCAAGATTGTCAAAATAGTGATCCTACAACACGAATGATGTCATAATAAAAGACAAAACGCCTTCAGTCAAACTTCTTTTTGAATACGGATGCGCACGAGACGAGTCGAGACAGAATTTTCCTGACAAATGTCGAGTCGAGACACAGCTCTTCCAATAGAAAATAATACATTTTTCGAGTCGAGACATCACTTTTACAGTACATTTCGAGACGAGACAGCTTCAAATCTTGTCTCGTGCGCAACCCTATTTTTGAAGACGAAGAAGAGATGGTATTCTAATGGTGCGAAATCGGAAAAATACGGCGAATGTTTCAACAATTTGAACCCACGCAATTGTTTGCTCATTGCGTCAACAACAGGTGTATGAAGGGAAATGTTGATCACTGATTAGTCGCTCAGGTAGGCTGATGGAGGTTGTGACAAAAGTAAGTTTGGATAACGTGAGCAAATCAGTTACAGTAGATAAATATGATCCTCAGGAACACTGATGAGGAATTCCAGATGTCGAAATCAAGAGTTGAACAAATTGTCCATGAGCATTTATAAATAAAGATTTCTGCACGTTCAGTATCAAAACTTCTGATCCATAGCAGTAGTTGACAATGCTTATGGTGTCGAAACGAAATGTGGGTTATTTGAGACCAATCTGAAAGAACATCAAGAGAAACATGGACCATCTACTACACAGCTGACATAAAACAGTAGTCCAAACAATCGAATCATAATGACTACTCCACTCAGAGAAGGCGAAATTCATGCCATCAATTGAAAAAGGGATTACCACAATTTCTGAGGCTTATAGGGCAGCGCTAAGGAACTATGTTCTAAATAAGCATACTGTTGTAGGGAGTATTGTTCTGTTGAGGAAGTTAGTTACGCATTGGTTTGAAAGAAAAGTATGAGGGCTTCTCTCAATGATCCTATTTTTTGACAGAAGGAAATCTTTTATCATTACTGTTTACTTATTTGTCCATAAATACAACTATTATCCGAAAGGGAACAAATGCAGACCTTCCAAAAGATCGTAATTTTCGAAGTTACATAATCACTTTCACACACAACAGCCATCCTCCCTGTAAGTCAATACACATCAGTTTCGAGCTATCTGCATTAGCTTCTCGGGTGTGTTCACGCGTGCTCCTATGTAGCGATCCAATTAATTATTACAAACCTGACAGAACCTTATGTAGTAGGACGACATTCCTTTGTAAAAAGAAGTGAAAGTGTATTAAGTGAGACTACCGTAACACCCCATTGAATATGGTGACATTCCTTTGAACGAAAGTGGAAACTTTTTAAGTGGGGCTAATATAACATGCCATTGAATAGGTTGACATTCCTTTGAAAGGAAGTGGAAACCTTCCGAATGGAACTATTATAACATTCATTGAATAGGACGATATTCTGTTGAAAGTGGAAACGATTTGAGTGAGACCGTTGTAACACCCCGTTGAATGGGACAACGTTCCTTTCAAAGAAAGTAAAAAAAAAAAAGTTTAGAGCGATTCTACTATAAACACCCCGTTGAATAAGAAGACACTTCTTTGAAAGAAAATGGGAACGTTTTAGATAGAGGCTACTATAACATTTTATTATAGGACACTTCTTTGAAAGGAAATTGGCTACTATAACACTCCATGTGGGATATTTGAAAGTGGAAACGTTTTGAGCGAGGGTACTATAATACCCAAGGACGTTTGAGAGAAAGAGAAAACATTTTAAGCGCGGGTACTATAACACACCGTATAAGACGTTAGAAAAAAAGTAAAAACGTTTTTGAACGAGGCTACTATATAAAGGTGTGAAGAGAAATATACGCAAGTGATTTTTGATGTTACGTACTTCAGTGACAAAAATTGTTCAACAATATTATTATCTTAGAAAATGTTAGTGAAATCGTTAATTTTATCTTTCTCCTATGTTTATGCGCGGACGATAAAATAAACAAATTGGAAACGCAAGCAAATCATGATAGTTGCATTTTTGGAATTAAAAGAACAAAAAGGAAGGATCCCAAGAAAATTCTTGGACATGCTTTTGTCTATTATGAGGTCACGGGTCTGTAATCAACCAGAGACTTTACACAGCCGTTTGAGCGACCTATACTGAACCATCAAATTCCCCAACTCCTAAGTATCACGTTGAAAATATTGACATGTTTTACTAAGTAGAATCGAAACCTCAACGAAAGAGTATGTGAATCAAAGTGTGAGTTAGAATAGGAAAGTAGAACAGACAGAAGGATAATTAGAAGCGGAGTTCGGCAATGACGTTAAATGTTCCAGCTCTATACGTGTTTTAAAAAAAATGGTTTATAAATATCTACATTATGGGAGAACGAAAAATTGTGTTTCGGATGGGAAAAGACTCAAAACAAATAAAATATTGTTTAGTCATTGTATATATAAATGTGATTTGGGAGTGTTGAAAGCAATCTAGATTTATCGGACACGGGACCTCATTCCGTAACTGTTTGCGTCAATGTAACGCAAAATTTGAGTCTTAAGATTGCGATAATCGGGAATGCATTTATAACTGTTCCTCACTTTTTTGCGTTACGCTGCGAACTGCAAATTTTGCAGGACCGATATGGAATGAGTCCAACTGCGCTTTTTAGGTTTTGTTATAAAATCTTTGATTATTCACCTTAGCAGTATTACATTAAATCTTCCCAGGGACAGCAAGATTCTCCACCGATATGAGTTTCATGTTTCTTTTTATTTGTATAGTACTATAAAATGGCTCAAAATATATGTATATGGAAAACTCAGAGAGGCAAATGTCTCCATGTCCTTCCCAAATGGCGTTTTTGAGCTTGCAGTTGCCGGTACGCTTTATGATCCCTGACCTGAAAAATGGATGAGAATATCCATGATCATCCAACGTTTTAATTATTTTTTACTTAAAATTACTGTTGTTACAAGACAATTACTTATAAGAAAACTAAATGCTAGGTGCTTTAGACCTAGATCTGCACCTAAAGATGTACTTAAAACCTCAATTAAATATTATGGAAAAAATAAAATGGATGAAATGTTTTAATTGTTTACAGGTAACTATGGTACTTTGTAGAGTAAGGAGGCTCCGGTATAATTAAGATTTTAGGGATATAATTAAGATTGGAAAATATTATATAAGTTTTTAAATAAAAAGTTCGTTCTGTAATAGCGTATTTGATTCAGATTTACAATAAGGACATATACAAATTTCTTGCGTTATATACTTCGTTCTGGCTAAATGTACTCTTTCTATTTCAAACAATTCTGTCTTAGAACCCGAAAATACTGTATTAGAAATTAGGAATACTGTTATTCCAACACATCTTAAAGTCTTCCCTTTCCCTATTTCAGGAAGATCTGATTTCCGCTTCAATTAATTCATACTTGTAAACAATATATCTTACAATGAGAAAGACTTTGGTAAATGAACTTCGGGGCCATTTTTGCAAGGTGATAATGCACATTTAAATTGTTCATATTACAAACTGGGAGAGCGCAATGACTTAATATAACAGAAAAAATGTCTTAAAGTTTTCGACTCGCCGCATATATCGTACGTTGCGCAAATTTATCAAGTGACGGCGTGGCACAATCAGTAGCATCTGTGATTCACGTGCAAAATGTCCCGGTTTCGATTCCTGCTGGTCAATTTTTTTTTTTGTACAACCAATAAAGTAGCCACTTGTAGCTACAAGTAAAATGTTAATTCACCAGATGTTTATAATGAATTAAAACAACAGAAATATTCAAATCAGTTGTAAAATCTTTCAATGTTCCATGTTAACTAGCAACGAAATGTAATCTATTTCATAAATATATTGATATCACAAGTTATATTATGGTTATCACAGTCATTGCGTAAAAAATGTTCTTGACGCTTCGTGCCTATCGTGTTCTTGACGCTCCTATCTTTGTGACTTCATGGAGGGGTACCATGGTTAACACCTTCTAGTTTTCTTACCCCTATTTTCCGTAATTACGCACCTCACAAATAAGACACCCATATTAATTACTTTTATTTTTTACACCGTGCTCTGTCTAAATATTACATATTTCTTCTGTATGGACTCTTTTGAAGTCTTACTGAGATTTTTTTTTCTGATTTTATGGTTGTAGGCTATATAATGTAGCCTTGAAGAAGATAATACAAATAGCAAAAAGTGCTTAATAGTCCATGGAACTGTTCCCTGCTAGCAATTAACTAATACCAATATAGTTGCACCTAAATTAGTAGCAGAAAAGTTACACAAGACAGTGGAAAAATGAAATATTTGTAGTTTCACATCCTTCGAATATGATACAATTGGTGTCATTGATAATGTGGAAGGAAACGGATATCCGAGTCTCCTTTAATCTTCAGAGCATGACAATGGGACTAGTAATTTCATTTCATATTATCTATCATTTCATATTTCATATTTACATTTTTTTACTCATAGAACAATTAAATAATGCATGCAGATTGGAATTTTTCATTTGAGCATTACTTCTTGAGTACGTCATATGTAAGCTAACCAGCCAAGTCATTATGATCAGTCATTGCTTTACGAAGTTGTTGAGATGACATAGAGTTTTGGAGCACAGCAGAACCTTTTGTCAAACAGTGAAATGGATCTCTCTTACTCTATCCATCAGTGTGGTGCTTATGCGCAGGATGGGAAAGGTCGGCGGTATATCAGAGTTTGATATTCATTAGATTGTGATGGTCCAACGGCTGGGGAACGAGAAACTCAGAAACATCGCGACTTGTCGGTTGTTCTCGAGCTACCGTTGTCAGTGTCTTCCAAAGTTGGGAAAACGACTTCAAACCAGCACCAAACCACAAAACATGAGGCCACAGCTCATTAAAGATATCGGGCATTGTAGACTATGGACGTTGGTACAGTAGAATAGAGAGCAAACTGTAGCCGAAATAACAGGAGACTTTAACAGTGGATAAAGTACGAGTGTGTTTACCGTACACGTTAGAAATAGTCTTCTGTGTGTACCAATGTTAACTGTATAGAATCTTCGATTATGAATAGAATTGGCATTCCCATCATCATTGAATCGCCGACTAATGGCACAACCTTGCCTAGTCCAATGAATCACGATACTGCGTTTATCATATCGACGGCCGGGTCAGAATCTGCAATCTTCCAGGTAAACCGCTGCTCAAGACGTTCACAATAGGACGTCGACAGGCCGGCGATGGCGCCATTATAATTTGGGATACGGCATATGGTCATCCATTGGTCCAATAGTGCGTGTGGAGGGCACCTTGAAGGTTCCCAGCTATCGATGCATTCTTGTCGACTATATTTCTAGTTGGCAGTAGCATCTTTTAAGAGGACAACGCTCCTTGTCACAAGGGCAATGTTTTTCTGTGGGGTTCAAACATAGCTGGATTAACCAACTGGAGGTTCGGGTCTAGAAAAATATGTGGCCCCTGTTGACTTTACCTAATACATTTCTGTGAAAGTACATACAGTAGGAAAGTTAAGGGAATATGTTTCATATTTTTGGTTATATTTTATATGATGATGATGATTGTATGTTCATGATTCGTTTTAGATAGCCAACTAAAAGTTTGACCAGAGTAGAGGCCCCTATCCACCTGGAGGTCAGGGATTATAGCCCTCCTTAATCCGGCCCTGGGTTCAAGGAGCACAGTGGTGAATTCAAGTTGCTACAATGGCCCCTAAAATCACGAGATCTTAACCCACGACCCACCTGCATAAGAGTGGCACGGTTTTTTAAATAAGTATATTAGTACACAACTTACCAAATGCAAATGTTTCTCAAACTCATGGGAGCAACTGCTTCCCTGCCTCCGCGGAATTTACAACAATAAAATGCTTGTATGTGCAAATGTGGTCCACTATGTATGCAGCCAGTTATCAAGGCCTCATTGCTTCCATGTCAAACAGCATTGTTGCTGGTGGACATAATGTTCTGGCTGGTGAGTGTATATAGATAAAGCTAAAGGAAAAAAAAATAGAAAGTTGACAGTACGTCCAAGAGAAATACAGGATGGCCCAAAAGTAGGTATACAGTGCTGTATTGATCAGCTCACTGCATTCTATATAATTTCTTATTGTTATCCTTAGTTTCTCTTTTATTTGTTCTTAATATCTTTTTACTTATATCTTAAGCTCAGAACAGCCGAAGCAAATAAACCTATAAGCTAGAATATTATTCTTGATCAATGCTGGGTGTATACCTACTTTTGGGCCACCCTGTACAGAAATATCTTTGTCTATCTGGGAAGACTTATCAAGTAAGGCTCGGAAGAGACACTTTCATATTGAAAACCAAAATGCCAATACGTCTAAAGCGTGAAAGTTTCAACGATTGTATGTTGCCCGTTTCGATATTATAGATCGGAGACATTGACACTATCAAAATCAGACATTCATCGTCTGCAGGCTACACAAAAAAGCATAGAGAAATGTATGTCAGGAATCACCCGAAAAGATACGAAAAGAATCACGTGGATAAAAAGGTGACAAGAAAAACGGATATTAACAGTACAAAAAAAAAAAAAAAAACATTGTAGTGACAAAAGGCTAGACATATTGCAAGAAGAAATTATGAACGATGGAGAAAAGCAATTCTTAATCGGACACAAGAGGAAATAAACGACTAGGAAACGTCACTATAGAAGGTGCTATGACGAAATCAAGGAACAGTGTAGCCTACAGTAACGCGGAAAAGAATGGTCCATGATAGATGGTTGTGGAGAAGAGTGGAGAGACCTTCATCCAGAAGTGGATTGACAATGATTAACTAGGCCTATAATAGCTATACTGCTAGGCCATCAATTGGAAAATAGTTACTTTATTAATTATCTATATGAAAAGGTAATTCTAAGTAGTTCTGATTTATTATTGATTAATATACATTTTAAAAAAAATAATATATATTAGTTAAGGTAACAGCTGCATTTAGGCATGAAAACAAAGGCTGGCTGGCATACATTGGAAATTCTGTCAACGTGGCAACAGCGCGGTCGTCGGGACGAACCGTGGATACAATCGATCTTGGAGCTTGGGGCTAGGTCAGTTAAGAACGATCTCTCTCTTGTCTGGGCGTGTGCAGAGAGAGCTGCGCCGAGCCGCCCGAAAACCCCAGTAGCTAGCTAAGCTGTCAACGTTGGTATGCAAGGGCGGTAAAATATTCTCATATTAGATTCATGTTGTATTTATGTTTTTTTTTAATTTTATTTTTTTCCTTAAGGTGCCGATCACCTTATGCATGGCACCTAGCAAAGACAACTACAGTGGCGCTATTTTTAAACATATTTAATTGATAGAGACACAGTGTCTTCCATAAGAAGTCATAGAGTCTACATTCTTGATTTTTATTTTGTAATACACGTATTAAATTTGAGTGTGCATACAGTATATAAACAGTACAATATTACAACTCAATCAGATCAAATTAATTAGCGGACAGGTTGCGATTCGTAGAAAGCTCCTCAATACGCGAAGCAAAATGTAATGACATCTTTAAGTTTTACATCTCACGCTTATGCCGGCTAGGCTAAACGAGACGGTGATGATGAGAAACGAATGAAATGGTGGAATGAAGAAAGTGGGAAGAAACGGGAGAACCCCGACATTACCAACGCACACGGTGTTTGTGCACCACAAAGCTTACTTGACGCGAGCTGGGATCGAACCAAGGGTCCCATGCACCAGAGGTAAACGCTCGATCACAGAGCCAGAGCGGGGTTTTAATACGTGAAATGTTGCATGTTCTGTCCCAAGTCAGGAGAGCAGGTAGTGGGTAACTAAGGCTGGCTTTAAGAAATGCGGGCCCCAATTGGGAGCGGTCTGTAGAATATAGAATCTTATAATTTAAATTTAACCAGTGGCGTACGCAGAAGTTCGTCAAGCCGGTTCAAGCTTCCAAGCTCATGTAGGGCCTAACTTCGTCTATGTATACCAGGGGGCGGATCCAGGACCGACTTCTGGGGGGTGTCATACTGCTACTTTTAAGGGCTCCAAACTTTTGATGGATTGTTTATTATTATTGATTTATTTGATTTATTGTTGATTTAAGGGCTCCTCTTCTGGGGGGGCATCGTCCCGATCGCCCCCTTGGATCCGCCCCTGATGTATACATATCTTAACACAGTATAAATGTTTTATTTTCGCATATCTCGCTCAAGGAGGAAGGAGTTAAAACACCGAACATTCCTTGCATACCCACTGAATTTAACCTTCAATTTCGTTCTTTATATAAAGGGTTCAGTGCACAAGGGAATTAAGTCCAATTACCTAAGTTGGAAGAAAAAGAGACATAGGGCCTTATGCAGAGTCACTTTTAGCGTTGTATTAAGAGCTTGACTAACGTGTCATGCTGATTTCGGTATTTAGTAACACGTAAGCGGAGTCAACAAGGATTTATATCGAAAAACCAACCACACTTTTCCAAGTACAATACGAGAAATAAATATAAGAGAGAATATGACTCATTTTACTTGATTTGTCTTAAAGTGTTTGGACAACCTTGTGAAAAAATCGAGTTTGGCCTTTTTTCGATATAAATCGTTGTTACCTTCACTCACATGTTACTAAATACGGAAATTAGTATCACGTGTTAGTCAAGCTCTAAATACAACGCTAAAAACGACTCTGCATAAGGCCCTATAAGTTTAAACTTGGTATGGATACATTGAGTGATATGGCTTCTACGCGAGGGTACATACATCGAGTCGAACGAACAAAAGCGCAGACGGACAAATATTCTTTTTTTTTTTTTTTTTTTTTTTTTTTGCATGTAGGGTTGAAACGTGTAAATCCATTGAAATCCCAAATTCGATTTTTCACGACCTCCATACTTTCTTCTCTTCTGCTGTTAACCGAAGGTAAAAATGTAACATGTAAAATCATATATAGGGTGTTTCAAGACAACACTGACAACGTCTGAGGCCAAAATAATAATAAATAAAGTTCATATGGGTCTATAGATAAAAGTGCAGAGTTTCACAGATAGAGGTATCCAAAAAAAAAAAAAAAAAAAAAAGTGGAAACCGCCACATTGCCACATGCTTTATTTAGAACATGAGAAATGGTGAAATTGCGGTCCATATCAGGTAAAGGAAGTTATATATACAGGGTGTCTCAAAAGTCCCCTGACAGGATAACTATTATTATCAGAGTTACAACAAAATGGAAGAGGGGAAACCGTGTCCAAATATGATGTTTTCAATCTAAAGTGAAGGAGCTTTTTAATTCGGACGAGCTGTTTGGGCTGTATGCTGTTTATACGCCCAATGTTAAATGAAAATGCAATGTTGCCATTTATCTGGACCCACAACATAAGTGAATGAAGCTACTGTCTTTTACGCTAACGTGTCGATGGCCAGCACCCATTTCGAAGATGCCCCCATTCACTATATTCTTACAAAATTTACCCACCTTCCGGGAAATGGCAACGTTTCATTCTCATTTAACATTGGGCGCATAAAGAGTGTACAGCCCAAGCGGCTCGTCCTATTTAAAAATAAAATTCCTTCACTTTAGATTGAAAACATTGTATTTGGAGACTGTTTCCCCACTTACATTTTGTTGTAACTCTGGTAATAACAGTTACCCTATGTCAGAGGAATTTTGAGACACTCTGTATATATACTTCATCCAAAAATGGATATTTCAGTAATGTGTAATGTGTGTGCAGTGCATTTCCTACAAGACATAATTTCCAGAGATGCTCTCAACAGCATTCTTAGATATGCTCCGAATTAAAGATAGTTCCAAAGTAGGCAAAAGGTAATCATTGGCAATAGCGAATACAAAATGCGTCAGTGGAAAGTCTGGAGTGTTAGAGAAAGCTAGCTTCACTTTTCCTTGTATTCGTAGTAATGCGTGGTGCAATGCCTACAGACTCACGATCCATCTTCCAGAATATCATCCAATGACCACTGTGTCCACGAGCTCCTCCCGACACCTAAAAGAAATAGAAGATATGTCGGTGGTCGCTCTCTAAATGCCAAGCAAGTATTGGTGAATTATGTCATATATGTAACAGTAGGACAACTTTTTTCCAGCACGGAAAAGAGCAAATCATGAACAAAGGAGGAGGATAGAATTATTTTGTGGGGATTATGAGGGATATTACTGTGGTCTCAGGAGCCATAATAATTGGATTCGCGTATTGAATGCAAATCTTGGTTTCAGAAAGTTGATTCAGATAGCATTCTTGAATGCAGTTTGTGCATTCTGATACCAGTTATGCAATTTTATCTGATTCTAACGAATAGTACTGCATGTGACAGAGTTATATTCCAGTGTTTGCAATCCTGGGTTTACTATCTCAGCCACATTTTTCAGTATTGAACCAGATAACATATTGCCAAGGACGCTGTTTAATATTTATTAGAAAATGTTATACTCTTTACTCTAGATAATTAATTAAATAATAACACTCTTTTCCGTATAATTAAGAGCGTAGAGGAGTTGTTTCCCGACATGTCTGGTTATAACGTCTTCTTGTATTTACCAAATTTTTGGCGTATGTTATCGTCATTGTGTATATAATACTCCTGTTTTCTCATTACATTGTAGCGAAGGGTTCATTCTCTTGCGTATGTAAATTTTACGGTTCTAGAAACAAAACTATCTGAGTATCACAGCAGAAAGTTAAATAGTGGCGTTATTTGGTGAAGTTACGTTATTTAATGCTTATACGTGTTTTTAAAAAAACGTGAATTATACCGTGAAACAATATATTCCAGCATGCGTTATTTCGAACAAGAGGTACTGGAGCTGAAGTTTCTTAATACTTCAAAGTATTAAATCCGGGGCTGGCTCGTCCATATAGACAACCTAGGCGACTGCCTAAGGCGGAAACATTTAGGGGCGGAATGCTAGGCTTTTATTTTTTACGTGAGGTTGATCAACATCAGCCAAACCGTACCTGCGCCAGCGCCTTACACATTTAGAAAGAGGAAGTTAATGAAAAGTGGGAGCACCCAAGATCGGTTACTGCTCGCCCATTTGGAGAGGGGGAACATCTATCTGGCCATAGTATGTTTCCGTGTTCTCACTGTTCATTCTATGACTAACAAGTAAGATATCCTGCATTATCTGAATATCCAGACTTGGGATGCTCGCAAATATGTTACTGACCTAAAGTTTCTATACAAGGTAGTCAAAAGAAACTTAAGGCCAGAAACCCTACTTTAAGAAGTATCTCTTTACATTCCTGCCCATGTAACACCAAATACCCATCTCTTACACCTTTTCCGCCCTAGACTGTCGATTATTCAAAGGTCCTTCTTTCACAGGGCACCAAATTTATATAATCAAATAACAACTAACGTGGACATTTTTAAAGCTACTCAGCTTTTGACAGAATAATTACACAAATTCAAAATAACTAAAAATGAGTTAAGATACTTCATCTTTGCTTTGTCCTTTTTTATTATTTTATTTTTTTCTATTCTTAATACATATTTGTTATGTTTCCCTGTGTAAACGACATTCGTTATGCTGTATCTAAGTATCTGCTAAACAAATAAATGAAATGAAAAACAATTATTCAGTTTGGCAACTCTACGAAGAGAATGAGCATCTACGAAGGATCAGAAGTGATTATAAAAGACACACTCATTACCTGGGGAAAAATATAGAAAATAAATTAAGCCAATTGTTAGCTAGTTCCATAAATAGAGAAATCTTGCCCTCAGTTCAAAAAGTTAAATATATTTCCATCATATTGGACAGCACACAGAACAAATGACTGTGATCATTAAATTCGTGTTAATAATTTCCTCTTCTGAGGTAACGTCAAAAAACGACTCTGAATTTAATCAAGTTCTGGTGAAAGAGCACTTTTTGGGATTTATGCCTCTTCAAAAAACTACTGGACCGTCTATGACTGAGGTAATTCTTGAAAAGTTACCTGTGGAGAATATTCGAGGACAAGGTTACGACAATGGCAGTAATATGAAAGGAAAGGAAAGTGATGTTCAGAAAAGGATTTTGGATATTAGTCCACGTGCATTCTATGTTCCATCTTGGTGGCATACTCTAAATCTCGTGGTCAATGAAACATCTTCATGCTGCTTGGAAGTAACCATCTTTTTTTTGATGTGGTCCAACGAATTTGTGTTCTTTTCAGCATCGACACGTTGATGGGAGATTTTAAACAGTCACATTGCCATCTTTGACTGTAAAACTCCTGAGTGATACACGATGGTCCAGTCGAATTGATTCACTTACGCCTCTGCGTTATCAGTTGTCGAGTATATGTAATGCTTTGGAAGAAGTATCTGAAGATACCTCTTTTACAGGCTCCAGTGGTATTAGAACAAAGGCAGGAGCACTTGGGTTAGTAAAAACCTCTCAGACTTCAAATTTGTAGTTGCTCTTGTCACATGGCACAATATTTTGTTTCAAGTCAATTTAGAAAGTAATATACTACAAGAAAAAGATTTGTCTCTCAATGAGCAGTTAGTCATCTGAAAAAGAACAGTATTTAATCAGCGCTAGTAGTGATTTGGAATTCGAAAGAACTCTGGATGATGCTCGTGAGTACCAGAAGTTGGAATAGAACCATTTTTTGAGAAAGAGAAGATCCGTATTCAAATAGGAAGACAATATTTGACTATGAATCAATAGATGAATTTGCAAATGAAGCTGATCCCGCGGAAAATTTCAAGATTCATTTTTATTTTGCTGTTTTAGACACGGCTATGAATGCAGTCAAAGCAAAATTTTTCCAGTTAAATGATGTAGGTGTTATCTTCGGATTTTTGTATATACAACATTCATAATCTCAAAAACAAAAAGCGTAGCAGAGATCAAACTGTTGTGTGAAAACTTGGAAAAGGCCTAACAGTTGAAAATAAAGAAGGTGTGAAGGAATGTGATATTGACGCTTGGGACTTGTTCTGAGCTCAGAGGAATTTGTCATCATCTTAAGATTCAGTATCTATCCCTGAAATCCTAAGCTATATTTACCAACATGGTCTTGAAAATGGATTTCCTAACGTAAGTGTAGCTCTTCGTGTTTTGCTCACGTTGCTAGTGTCCGTGGCTAATGTAGAATTAAGTTTTTCCAAATTCAAACTTATTGAAATGTATCTTCGTTCTACAATGTGCCAGGAAAGGTTAGTAGGTCTAGCCACAATTTCTACTGAATATGAGTTAGCAAGACAAATAGACCTGACAGTCCTAGTGAAAGAGTTTGCAAGTATGAAAGCAAGGAAAATACAGTAAAGATTATAAATGCTATTGCTCAATTTATCTCAAACCGTGAGTGGGAGACTTACATAAATATTAAAATGTACTATCCCAAAATCACGAACTTCATGTTTTTTTTTTTTTTTTTTTTTTTTTTACATTGGTGCAAACAGATCTGATTTTTCTGTGATATTTGTTGAATGTGTGCAAACAGAACTGATTTTTCTGTGATATTTGTTGAATGTAGATAAAGCTACTCCAATCAAAAGTTATATGTAAGTATAAACTTTCTATTATTAGTTTAGACCAATCATTAACTTATAAATTGTTCAAAACACAAAGCTGCTTATAGTATACCTCCTTAACTTTTGATTTCCTTAAACAGGCAAAAATTAAATTTTTGGACATATTGCCGACACTAATCACATTTCCTATGGAATCTTCTCAAAAAGAATGAAAATAAACTTTTGTTTTATATTTACAGTGGACATCAACATGGTTTACATTACAATAAAACTTTGATTTCCTGTTGACCTGTGATTATATTAGTAAAATTTCGTTCCAAATCCCACAGCAATAAACATGTTTCATAAAAATAATTGGCTTATAGATTACTTATTGGTAGTGAGTTTTGTTTTATATAATGCTTAAACAAATGGTAACAATGTGTGATGTGGTGAAAAATGTCAAGGGTGACAAAGCTTTACTTTGGTTTGGCTTTGGGGGAGAAGGAAATTGTGGGGGCGCAGACATGTTTTTCGCCTAGGGTATAAAATATCCTAGAACCGCCCCTGATTAAATCAATGATTTTTATCGACATTAATTGAAAAGTTTTGGTAAATTATACCAAGTTTTTCGTTAGCTCACATGTTATTAAAAAAATATTGCGTTATAACATTCAGTTCTTCAAATATTCTACCATTTATAATGTTTCAGGTTTCTTCTTAGTTACTGAATTTTTGGAAGGAACGTATGCACTTACCAGTCAAATCATTATGATCACCCTGAGCTGACGTAAAAGTCGTCGGCACAGCAGAAACGCTCGTCAGACGGTGACAGGGGTGTCACTTAATTAGTCAGTGTGGTGCTCATGTGTAGAATGGGGAAGATCGGCGATATATCAGAGTTTGATAGGGGTCAGGTGGGTGGGATCGAGGATCTTGGAAACAGGTTGCTGTGGTTAGTATGTCTTCCAAAGCTGGGAACAAAGTAGTGAAACCAGCACCAAGCGACAAGTCGTAGACCAGCCACACCTCATTGAAGATGTCGGATGTCATAGACTGTCGAGGTTGATACAATAAGCTAGGGCGCAAATCGGAAAATTAACAGCTGAGTTTAGCAGCTGACGAATCACGCTCATGTCTGAGCACACAGTTCATTGTACACTGTTAGTTAAGGGCCACTGCAGCCCGTGTACCATACGTGTACCAATATTAACCGCATAGCTTCGTCAATTACGACTGGAATGGGCAAATGTAACCTCATTGGACCGCCGAACAATAGCACAATGTTGCATGGTCTGATAAATCATGATATTGCCTTTATCACATCGACGGCTGGGTCAGAATACACCATCTTCCAAGAAAACACCAGTCTGAGACGTGCAGAGTAAGACGACGACAGGTCGGTGGTGGCATCATTATGATCTAGGAACTTCGCAATAGTCATCCATGATCTTAGTAGTGCTTGTGGAGGATATCACAACGACTCTCTAGCCATCGGCAGATGATTTTTGATCATGTGCACCCATTCATGTTTCCAGGTGGGAATGACATCTCAGTAGAACAACTCTCCTTGTTATATAGCCAACGTTGTTCTGCAATGTTTCAAGGAACAGAATGGTAAATTAATTTGCTGCAATGACTTCCAAAGCAGAGCCGTTTTAATCTCCCCGGCGCCCTAGACACTTCAAATTGTTATGCACCCACTATTTCTACAGTACTCCATCCTTCAGTTATTACTTTGCCAGTTTTGGTTCGGGAGGGATTTTCCCTTAACTCTCTTACTGTTTTCACTTTCTTTGTTTTTGCTCTTTGGAGAGTCTTTGGAGAGTTTTCCCTAATATTAGTACAGTTAATAGTTTGTTTTCACGCCCAGTTATCATCAGACAATTGTCCTTAAGTATTCTTATTTATCAAGTATCCCTAATATAAATGACAATTTTCAATTAACAAAAGTAAAATTATACGTATCACATTTACATTAGCCGCAGAGATCTAGTTTGCTCGTAACCAGGTTGCTGAACTGGGACGGAAATCACGTTTTCTGCACCAGTGTATTTTAATTTTTTCTCTTTTTTCGCCCTCCAATTTTTTGCGCCTCCAAACCTTTTGCGCCCTAGGCACGTGCCTAGCGTGCATAAGCGGAAAAGCGGCCCTGTTCCAGTCACTCGGTCCTAACCCAATTGAACATTTTTGTGGTGTCATTAAACACCAGATCCAAGTTCCTTGCTTACATCCTTGGAATTTACAGGAATTAAGTGAATATGTGTACAGATGTGGCGCTCTATGCCGTCAGTCTGCTACCAAGGTCTTATTGCTTCCATATCATACCGGATTTTTGCTATGCTGCGAGCCAAAGGTGGCCATACCGGATATTAGGTAAGTGGTCATAATGGTTGTCTCGTGAGTATATATGTTTGAGGCGGAGCTATCGACTGCAGAAAAAGATTTTAAAAAAATAATTTTCGATCAAGAGTTTTAGCGTGGAGTAACATAGTACTAAGATTACTATCTTACAAGTCCCATTGGTGCATCTGTTACTTAACGGTTCAGATTTTTCTTATACATTCACATTGTTCAGTTCAAAATCTTTGTCGTCGCGAATTCTATCGAGGAATTTAAAGCTTAAAATATATAAAACGATAATCATGCCTGTAGTTATGTGTGGTTGCGAAATATGGTCGCTTACTCTGAGGGAAGAACGTAGACTCAAAGCAATTGAGAACAAGGCCTGAGACGAATATTCGAATCCAAGAGAAACGGGAATGAGGAATAGCGGAAAATTCATAACAAGAAACTGTATACTTTATATCATTTACTAAACATTGTTAGGGTCATCAAATCTAGGAGGCTCAGGTGGGATGTAGCCAGAATGAAAAAAAAAAAAGAATCTTTTAAAGTTTTAACTGTAAGTGCAATCGTAAAACTACCATTAGGAAGAAATAGGTGCAGATTGGAGGACAATATTATGATGGATCTCGCAGAAATAGAAAGTAGAAACTGAATATAGTTGGCTGAGGATAGAAGATTAATGGAGAGCTTTTGTGAACGTGGCATTGAACCTCCTGGTACCATAGGCCATAGTTACTAGTTATTTTTCTTATACGGTAATTATTACATAAATTAAGAATAAGAAAATTTCTCCTGCTGAATAAAAACTCAAAACTCCATCAAACTGGCAACAAATGAAATATATTTTAACGCCATTAAAAATCATTTCTTGCAATTCTCTCGAAAAGCACATATGGTAATTTACCTTTAAGTATGTCATCTTGTCCATCTCAATGTCACCCATTGATTAATGAATGTTTTTATCTTTGGACAATGAACAAAAATCAAAGTGTGAAACTAGATAATAATTTTGTGCTATATATCATCAACCATACTACGTACTGCATCTTACTAATGCCGTAATGAAAAGCTTCATAAGGATACACTTACGGTAAGTATCAGTCTCACATTAATAGATGGCTTGGTTTTCGTTCGGCATTAATTTTTAGGTTTACAAAATATGTTTTCCCTCAGTTTTCTTAAAAGTACACAGTAGCTTTTATAATGACACATATAATTTTGTTGTACTCAGTGACAACTACCGATTGCTAGTTGTAAGTACGATCTTTGGACTTTTGTTGTGGTTGTTGTTGTTGTTAAACGTTAATAATATTGTAGAAGAATATAATTCAGACTCAGACTTATTCGAAAATTTCTCAGACTTTGAATAGAAGCTTAAAAATCACATTTCGGGATTTGGCAGAGTCTCGAATTTTAAATTCAGAAGTCGAGTCTTAAAAAGAAAATCATCCTTACAGATCTCTATTCACAGTAGAGTAAACCGAAAAGTGAACGAATCTAGGCGTAAAACACATTAGTGATTGCTGGCAATTGTTAGAACTAAATTCCTTTCTACCAAGCGATATATTTCTCTGCACGTGTAACCTTGTTTCGTAAGGAGTCAGTATGCACCCAAGGTTACGACATAGCGACAGACAATAGGAAAAAATGTAGTTTCCGCCTTCACTCTAGTTGTTTATGAGAACAGGAAGATATTCTTATGATATATGACACTGCTCCGTGTGATACGATAGTCGTGTAAACAGCGGTGAAAACGTACAAGAAATAAACGAGTTCTAGAGCTGGAATTTTCTAGAAAATTAATTCCGAATGTCCTGAACTCAACTACAAAGTACTATATATGACGCTTTCGCTTCCAAAGGTCTTTGACTGGCTAAATGGCCCAGATCAACTGGTTGGTAATTAGTCAGCGGGTCGAAACCAGATATAGTAATTTATGATTTATTAGATTTGAATTTAGTGTCCCCTTCAGCAGCGAGTCTATATGAGATGTGTATATACAGCTTAAAGTGCGAATCCGAACACATGAGCTGCTGCTGGAAATCGAACCCGGGTATCCTGTAATAATTTCTGATTTTCTAAACCAGAATTAATTACTTCCTATTCAACTAGAGCCACAGCTCATTCACAATGCTAACTAGACACGTTCTATACACCCTCTTAGAACAGAATTCGGGATCAAAGAGCGTTAGGAAATGAGAGCATTAAACTATTTGGTAAAATGATAGAATTAAATTATTCAGCTAAATTGGAGCATTAAACTATTTGGCAAAACGGGAAAATTAAATTATTCAGCTAAATTGGAGCATTAAACTATTTGGCAAAACGGGAAAATTAAATTATTCAGCTAAATTGGAGCATTAAACTATTTGGCAAAATGAGAGAATTAAATTATTCAGCTAAATTGGAGCATTAAACTATTTGGCAAAATAAGAGAATTAAATTATTCAGCTAATTTGGAGCATTAAACTATTTGGCAAAATGAGAAAATTAAATTATTTAGCTAAATTGGAGCATTAAACTATTTGGCAAAACGGAAAAATTAAATAATTCAGCTAAATTGGAGCACTAAACTATTTGGCAAAATGGGGATATTAAGTCATTCGTTTAAATTGGCTAAATCGGAACATTAAACTGTTCGGCTAAATGAGAGAATTTAAGTTAAACAAAATATTCAACTATTCAGCTAAATGGCAACCTTCAAGCTATATAGGAGTAAAAGTTATTCGGCTAAATGGGAGCATTTCAAATTTCATTTTAAAAAATAAATATTTCATGGTAACTTCATGACGTTCAAGCTACTAGTCTCTTCACACACACACACACACACACACACAAGGCTGATGATAACTTTATAAATGCACTAGGGTTGTCATTTTGATTTTTCGTTTTAAAAAGCTGGCGCGATGGAATACGAATAAAAGTACCAAATGACACATCAATATGGATGCTGACCAAATGAGACATCATTATGGATGCTGAGAACTAATTTTATCATCCTTAAATAATCTTACTGTATTGGTTGCTGCAGGCACATATGCAGGAATTTATTTCGGGAGAAGTTTCGGCTTCGAGGGAGAAGTTTCAATTCAATGTAAGGATAAATTGTACTAACATTTATAAAATCACCTCCAAAACTATACTAAATTTACGGAAAAGTTGGAAGGAGGTTCGACCCTCCCAGAAGCCATCCCTGTGTACGTCCCTGGTGGTTAATATAAAATTGAATTACGGCAGAAACACTCCATTTCATTCCAGAAAAAAAATCTAGCTAAATGACATGTTCGTATTCTGCGTATAAAGAAAGCAGTTAAAAAACAAGTAAATATAGTTGAACTTCCGCAAAACTCCATTTTGTTTAGTCTTACAAACGCATAGATTTAATAACATCTGCGCAAAATTTTGAGCTTCGAGGAGAACAGTTGCGATATTTTGTATATAAATAAAACAAGTAACAATGTTACGTTTACGAGAAGTTTGGGAGCTCTCTCGTGGTTATGCGAATAGTGTACGCACCTTTGGCGTGGGAGACTCGGGTTCGATTCCAGGGTAGCTCATATGGTTTGGATCCCACGTTAAATTGTAGGTCTGTCTCATATAGCTGCACCGCTGAACGGAATGTTAAACTCAAAAAATCCAGTTCAATCTAAGGAGTTTGGTTTGTATGGTGTGATATTATCTCGATTAATATTAAAATCGGTTATAAATTTCTACCCCTTCTGGTTTTAGTAGAGAGATTAGATTGAAGATAGAATATATTCTTGGGATGATTAATTGATTGAACAAATCCGCTTCTTGCTATCTATTACCATTTTCACTCTATAGCGATCAACATCAAAACCGGAAGTATTTGCTTTCTGCCACTACCGGTTTGAAAAAAGTGAAATGAAATCTTTGGGTTTTACGTCCCACGGTTATGCCGGTTAGGCTAAAGGAGACGGTGATGATAGTAATGTATGAAATGGTGGAATGAAGAAAGTGGGAGGAAACGGGAGAACCCCGAGAAAACCCACGCACACGGTGTTTGTCCACCCCAAAGTTCACATGGCGGGGGTTGGGATCGAACCCGGGACCCCGGGACCCCAAACGCTCCACCACTGGGCCACCGCGGTCCCCAATACCGGTTTGAAAATATATGAAATATTTCAGTTTAACGTCCCACGTTTATGTCCTTTAGACTAAATGAGACGATGAATAAACCAAGTGAATAATCATGGATGTATTGATAGAATGAGAAAGTGGGAGGAAACGGGAGTACTCCGAGAAAACCAACAGACACAATGTTATCCATCACAACATTACTTGTACGAAGATCGAACCAGGACCCAATGCACTAGAAATAAGGACTCTACCACTGAGCCACCATGCCCGCACTACAAGTTTGAATAGAAAGTTTAGATAAAAGACGATACCTATTCTCAGAACGCTAAGTAGGGATGCGCACGAGACGTCGAGACAGGATTTTCCTGACAAAATTCGAGTCGAGACATGGCTCTTCCAATAGTAAAATATACATTTTTCGAGTCGAGACATCACTTTTACAGCACATTTTCGAGACGAGGCAACCACAAATCTTGTCTCGTGCGCATCCCTAACGCTAAGTCGGTTCAAAAAAAAAGTTTCCAGCTATCTTTTAAAGATTTTGCTCTGTAAATCCATATTGATACGGAAAGTTGAAGTGGAATTCTATCACTTCCTGTTTTATCCGAGAGTTAAAGGTGGAGATGAAGTATATTCTTGGAATGCTTAATCGATTGCAAGAAACCGCTTCTCCCTATCTATGATCGTATAGTGATCAATGTTAAAACCGGAAATTGTTTATTTCTACCACTTCCGGTTTGAATATCGACTCGAAAATCGAACTTGATTCCTAACTTTCGACCCTCTACATTTCTACCCAAATTTGGAGGTGATTAATCAAGTAGTACTTAAGATTTTTTCTATCCAGGAAGGATGAATGGATGACACCGGACAGGGTAAATATATAAAGAAGTTTTAGTAAACCAAACGCCTTATAAACTATATACTATTCGAACCGTAAGTACCCGGCTATTTGAGGCGATCGCAAAGCGTATTTATTGCTCATGCGTACTCTTGGAATACGCTGACCATGTATTTAAATGTAGATGTCTAATCATAAACGCGAAAGCAATAAAATCGCTGAGAAAACGTCAGCTCGAGCGTATTTGATGCGGGTCGGAACAATAGACCGCCTGCTGTTTAAAAGATTTCAAAAGGAAAGAAAAAAAAGGAAAGACGTGTTGCCAGGCAAAAGGGATTGTAGCAAGAAACAGCTGCTTGGAAGATGGTTTGTGCAGAGTATTGGAACTTTGGTATTACACACCTGGACATGGCAAAAAGAGCTGGAAACCCTGACTGGCTCACAATATGATTTACCCATCTGGTGAAAGTAAAATTACTGAATAGCCACTTTGGCCGCGTTCGCTACAGAGGGTAACGCTTTCTCAAATAGCCTACGACTAAGTGTGGCGCATATTGGTGAAAAATAGAAAAAAAAATAAGATCTTGATCATACCCTAATTACCTTATATTTATGGATCGTCCTTCATTGTCTTTGGAGGGAATGAGGTTGTTGAATGATACCACACACATCCCTTATGAATGCAAAATTCTGAGAATACAAAGAGATTCAGGGAAATTTCCTGCAAAACATGTTTTGTTTGTCTTTGTGTCCTTTAACGAGATCCTAGGCGTTGGTACATACACAAAAGGTACACTGAGAAAAAAAAATGTAGGTGGCATACTTAAAAACGTAGGTTACATTCGTAATTCCTGTAGTTTCTGGACTTAACGTACAACCGTATATAACATCCTGCAGCAAACGTATAGCTGAAAAAGTATGTATTATACGTACTGTCTGCACAAGTGCAATGACGTCATTCGTGTGACGTTATCTGCAGTAACAAGTATATACGGAGGTAATATCTAGCTTTGTGACGTCAGGGTCGTATGTAGCATGTGGGTTAATAATGACGACATACACTGACTATCAGGACGGAGCATGATTTCAAGAAGTATGCAATATACGTTCTGTACGTATGTTTCTTGCGTTCAACCCCGAGACAGCATCTATATTGTACTTGTGCCCCATACGTACGACTAGATACAGTATACGTATTGTACGTATGTATTATACAGATTTTCCTTATGTCGCACACAGCTTGTCCAGATACAGCATACAGAATATCCGTATGCACCATACAGAGTGCATATATGTAGCTTACAGACTGTCTGCATGCAGCATATAGATTATACGTATGTCGCGTACAGGTTGGCCATATGTAATGTATAGATTGGATGTATATAGCTAATAGGTTGTCCATATGAAATATACAGATTTTACCTGTATCGAATACGTATTGCCTTCTTGTAATGTATGGATCGGACATATGCAGGATCTAGAGTGTACGTATAGTGCACCATTATTAAAGTGCTGCAACATACTGCAAAGTGCATGATACATTCTTACTGTAATGTTGTCAAATATTGTTTTACTCTGTATGAAAACAAAAATAGCTTAAAATATGGTTGATCTCCTTTGTGCCAATAATAATAAAATTAACAATACTACACTTTTCAAATCTTAGTTTGGAGCAGTGAAACTGTCCAAAGAAATGTATTTACCTGCAGGGTGTCCTATAAGTTTGGGCTTCCTGCTAATTCGTTGGAAAGCTACTGCAAAGTCAAGTGTTGAAAAGTGACACAAGCGTTAATTTTAAAATTATGGGCACAAAGCAGGGGCGGATCCAGGACGGACTTCTGGGGGGGGGGGCGGTCGGCGGTAATACTGCTACTTTTAAGAGCTCCAAACTTGTTATGGATGGGTTTATTTATATATAAAATAAGAAAGTTTCCTCTTGTGGGGGGGGGGGGCGATCGCCCCGATCGCCCCCCTCTGGATCCGCCCCTGGCACAAAGGAGGTTAACCATATATTAAACTATTTTCGTTTCCATACAGAGTAAATCAATATGTGATATATTACTGTAAGAATTTATCATATGGTTTGCAGTTAGTTAGTTGCAGCACCTCAATAATAATGCAAAATGCACAGCCTTATACAATCCTATATTCAAACTCAAACAAGATTTACGTACAATCATTTATTAAGCTGTTATCATCCATTGCTTGTACGATATAAAGATTATTTTACCTCATTCTTTTCCTTAATAGTATCTTCTACTAAAGTGCAGTTGTTACCACAAGAGGCCTGAATAGAATTTTCCAGAAATAACTTCTCTGTACATTTTAATTAACAGGTTTTTTTTTTTTTTTTTTTTTTAATGTCGCAATAATTAAAAGTGTGGTGTCAGCCGGAAACGCATTCGCTTACAATATTATTCCTACTCAGTACTCGCCATTAAAAATGAAACACCAAGAAGGAGACTGGGTAGATGCGCCAAAGTTCCCAGGCCGATACCTAATAGTAAGTGCAGAATACTCTTAAACGTTCGCTGTATTCGCTGTGTGACAACGTGGTGACAGCGGAGGCGTTGTGCAGCCATCGACTAAACATATTTATTCTTCCCTGCTATAGACATTCTGCAAATTTGGACTTTCCTGGATGCATCCTTCTTAGTGCAACATTTTAAGGAAAGAGCAATTTAACAGTCTCATACATTGCTTAAAGAAAGAGCAATGATTCTCAGAATTACTCGGAAGATATATATACACAATAATTTAAAACGGTTATTTCAAACTTTGCAATTCAAAGCACGAAAAGAACTATAGATAAAGGAACACTGATTTTAGCCAAATAGTAATTAGTAAACTCAATCACACTCAGTACCATTAGTTGCTTGGTGTTATCCGTAAGTCAGAGATCACGGTATCTCATTTCGTATAGATTTTTGCATTTGTTTAACGCTAAAAATGTATTTTATCGCTAATTGAACCCAGTACCATATATATACCGACAGGACGTACCTTAGTCACAAGGTGACATGAGTGAAACACTAAACTATTCGATTGACACCTGCGGCCTTGTCAACACTAGAGAAAGTTACAAAGTGATTAAGTAAATACGGAACATAGTTCATACAAAGTATAGCGATGTATGAAGTCTCCGTTTCATACGACTTGGATAAAGGATACATCTGAAATAGCAACAAAGAAATATATAATGATTTCTCTGGATAATTTGGATTAGTCCAGAATTCGAACACACACACGCTGGTAAGTCCAACATTTTTTTTTTTTTTTAACTTCTTTCTTCGGATTCCCAATAAAGTTGACTACTGAAAAGCTGAGTTATAGATTCTGTATTAAAACAACACCTTCGCTAGACATGTTCAGTATACACATTGTCTTACATACAGAACAATACATTAGTTATTAATGCATGTCTGAAATAATAGTGCTTCGTATAGAATTTTACTTCATCCAATCGCAATAGCACAAAGATAAAAAATATTGCTAGGGATAATGTTCTTATTACAGAGAAAAAGAATTAAAATGACTTAACATTAACAATCATTTTCTTTAAACAGAGATAATATTTTATTATAATTTATGGAAGAAAGAAATAATTTGTAGTACAGTATCTTTATTAGGGTTATATATTCGTACAAAATAATGTAAGTACAACTGAGTCTGTCTTCAGAAAGGGCGTACTTTTAGCCACAACCTACACTGCTTCTTTTGACTGTCTTTCAAGCAGAATCCTGGTTTGATGCACGAAATACCTGCAACAAAAATCAGAAAATATTTAAAATGTTATATTCAGTGTGCTTAATTTGGTTGTACTTAACAATACAAAGTATCTTAACATTTTTGAGATTAAATGGACAAAATCTGTTAGGTCAGGTATGGACTTTTGGGTTGCACGTTGAAAAACTATGAAGTGTTTATTGATGCTGAACAACAACTCAAAATGTATTACCATTCAAAAGTAAGTGGGTACCTCAATGGTGTTCGGGCTACCATGGGGTACCTAATGTCTGTATTTTTTAGATATATGAAAATATATGTCTCTAAAATGTAAGGAACTGACATCTGTTTACCGAAAACCTCAACTCGGTAAGCCTTATGGATATCGAGATATGGGAAAATAAAGAGCGACACTACAGAACTGTGGAGTTTGCGTACTAGATGGTGCAGTTTCGGAAACGTAATTACGAGGGCTTACAACAACCTCAAAAGTAGTTTCAATTAAATACACTACACACACGCCCTGATGGGGGTTTTCGGGTACCATGATATTCCCAGAACTCTCATTTCTAAATATTCTAAAATATGTCTTAATAACGTTTTAAAGAACGTTAGAGGTGTGTGTTTACCGAAACCGCAAGTCGGTACGCCTAACAGTTACCGAAATATGGTGAAATAAAAAGCGACACCATAGGTACGTGGAGCTTGCATATTAGACAGTACAATTTAGAAAATTAATTAAAATATGACTATCAAGATATTGTCAAATAAAGGGAGGATCCATATAGTTATGGGGTTTTCGTGTTAGGTGGTAAAATTTCCGAAACCGGTCATGTAAAGTTAATAAGCATCAGTAGCAATTTCATCTTAAAATAATTAGGTATTTCCATGGAGTTTAAGAACATCATGGGGTCTACCAAGATTAAATTTTAAAAGTTTTGTAAAATATATTTTGACATTTGTAAAGAGTATTAGAAATATGTATTTACCTAAAAGTTCCAGCTAGTACATCTAGCAGCTAGAGAGACACCATACAATAAAAGCGTATTAGATCTTGAAATTTCAGAAAACAATTATTGATCCTAACAAAAGTTAAATAAGATGGTACTTATATGGGTTAAGTGAGAACCTCAGACTCGTCAGTACAATTTCGATCGAAAGATTAATTCAGCTCTAAATTTTCTTTGGACAATTCCAAGCGTTCATCGGGCTCTGAAATAAAGTGAACATTTTTTGTCAATATCTAATATAGCAAGCGAGATATAAGGAATTATGTATTTTATGACGTCGTAAAAATAGAGACCCACATGGATTTGTACTTTTGAGTATTTGCTGTAAGAAGAAGAAATTTCAGAAAACAACCGTATATACCTTAATAGACAATTAAATGGGCGGGGGCACAGTGGCTTAGTGGTAGAGTGCTTACCTCTGGTGTATTGGGTTCTTGGTTCGATCCACGGCCAAGTCAGTTTGTAGTGGACATCGTATTCGTGGGTTTTCTCGGGGTACTCTCCTCCCACCTTTGCATTCCATCAATTCTGTCAACAACATTCACTTGCTTTAATCATAATCTCCCTGAGACTAAAATGCATAATCGTGGGTCGCTACACTGAAATATTTCCTTTTATTTAATTTTAAAATTAAATAGGGAGTTAAGTATGATCGTATTTCTATGGGTTAAGTGAATACTCCAATAGTTTCTGCAAAAAAAAAAAAAAAAAGATTAGTTAAATACCCTACCACTAAGCTACTGTGTCCCCGCCCACTGAATTGTCTATTAAGGTATATACAGTAGTTTTCTGAATTTTTTTCTTTTAGGAAAGACCCAAAAGTACAAATCCATAAAGATCTCTATTTTCACGTCATAAAATATATAATTCCTTATATCTTATTTACTATCTTAGATATTGACAGCGAATTTTCATTCTTTTGCACAGCTCGATGAACCCTTGGAATTGCCTGAAGAAAACCTAGGACTGAACTAATCTTTCGATCGAAATTGTACTGAGGTACTGATTTAACCCATAGAAGTACCATCTTATTTAATTTTGTTGCGACCAATAATTGTTTCCGAAATTTCAAGCTTTTATTTCACAGTGTTTCTCCAGATGTTAGATGTACTAGCTGGAAGTTTTGGGTAAATACATATTTCAAATACTGTTTACAAATGTCAGATTATATTTTCAAAAGCTTTTAAAATTTAATTTTGGTAGACTCCATGATGTTCTAACACCCCATGAAGATATCTAATTACTTTAAGATGAAATTGCTACTGGTGTTTATTAACTTTCCATGACCGATTTCGGAAATTTTAGCATCTAACACGAAAACCCCTTAACTGTGTTGGTCCTCCCTTTATTTGACAACATCTTGATAGCCGTTAGTCATATTTTAATTCAATTTCCGAATTGTAGCGTCAAGTATGCAAGCCCCACATACGTATAGTTTATTTTCCCATACCTCGGTATCCATAAGGCTTACCGAGTTGCAGTTTTCAGTAAAAAAAAAAAAATCAGTTCTTTACATTTTAGAGACATGTATTTCCATATATCTAAAACGCAGAAATTAAGTACCGCATTGGAACTCCATTGGAGTACTCACTTACTTTTGCATAGCAGGGTAAAAACGCCAGTGGTTCTCACTTTAAGGTTGAAAACATACTATTTTGTCTCTTCTCTGAGCATCGTGAATCTGTCGGAGCTGTACCATAGTTGGAAAGACTCACTGATCCTTCCTATAATGACCATGTAGTTAGAATTAAAAAAGGAGTAGCCGTTGGAGGAAAAACAATATTTTAAAATCCTTGCACCAGTAGTCGTCACCTTAAAATCAAAATGTTCCAGTAGTAGTCAGGATTTTCTACCAGTGTTCGTCACTCAAATAACTTGACATAATTTATTCAAAAACGCACTGTGTATCAGTTTAGGGTTAAGAATACAATATAAAGTAGTAAGCTTAATAACTTTGCATCACTTTTAGCACTCAAGAAATAAAATAAAAACGTTTTTACATACTTTTTAAAGCAATTTCAGAGAGAAAAATGTTAACTGAATTCAAAAGTTAACTGTATATCACTTCCACGTTAAGAGTACAATATTAAATACTATGTTTAATAACTATACGTCACTTTAAACTCTCAAGAATGAAAATAAACGTTTGTACATACATTTTAAAAACAATCTGAGAAACAAAATAAGTTAACTGAATTCAAAATTTAATTATACATCACCTTAAGCTTGAGAATACACTATAAAATACAGAGATTAATAAAAAATGAAATCTTTAAGTTTAACGTCCCACGATTATGCCGGTTAGGCTACAGGAGACGGAGATAATGAGAAATGAGTGAAATGGTGGAATGAAGAAAGTGGGAGGAAACGGGAGAACCCCGAGAAAACCCACGAGCACGGTGTTTGTCCACTACAAAGTCCACACGGCGCGAGTTGGGATCGAACCAGGGACCCCAAACACCGGAGGTTAACACTCTACCACTGAGCCACCGCGCCCCCCTGAGATTAATAATAATGCATTACTGAAGAATGAAAACAAAAATGTTTTAGCTACCTATATTGTATTTACATGTTACCGGTATTTCTCATTAACTTTTTTTTTTTTTTTTTTGATACCTCATGATCAAGTGTAGGGATGCGCAAGAGAAAAGATTTGAGATTGTCTCCTCTCGAAAAGGTGCCGCGAAAGTTATGTCTCGTCTCGAAAACTGGATCCGTTTCTATTGGAAGAGCTCTATCTCGTCTCGAATTTCGTAACAAAAATTCTGTCTCGTCTTGTCTCGTGCGCATCCCTAATCAGGTCCATAGCCAAAAACTTCATTTCGGAGGGGGTTCGATAGGGCTTTGGGATATCCGAATTTAGATATAGATAATCGATATTGACAAACTATCGAAACTTGTTCGAAATATCGAAAAATACAGCAATATCGAAATATAAACAATATCAAAAATCGAAAATATAGAAATATGAAAGAGATCAAAAATATGGATATATCGATCAAAAATGGATATATGATCTTGGAATACGATTTGGTGGAATAATGAGGGAGAAAAATAATCATTGATTAAATATTAAATTGAAAAGAAATGAGCCTGACGCTCAAATACTTATCTATCCGGCACCCATCTTGATCCCCATAAAATATCATGAAGTGCTTGATTGATTCTAAACCCAATAATAGTAATAGTAATTTAACAACAAACACAGAATATATAATTTACGCACCTTGAAATGTAGAAATTAATGATTGTAATCCCCAGCTTTCCAATAGACGTTTGATTTCTCCAAATGAAGATTCGGATATCTTGTTTCTTCTCAAGCAATAATGGGTTACAATAATCAGTTGCAGTCCAAAGCCAAGTCACTAAGTTAAGCATGAAAATAAAGAATTCATTAGTTAGATGCATACAAAATCCTACGCATATAAATCCGAATCTACTTGTATTAAATTGTAAATTTAAACAAACTAAATTATACTACTTTGGAAAGCGTCTCCAAATATAATGTTTTCATTCTAAAGTGAAGGAATTTTTAAAATCGGATGACCCGTTTGCGCTGTACACTCGCTATGCGTCCAATGTGAAATGAAAATGCAACATTGCCATTTACCTGGACCCACAACGTAAGTGAGTGAAGTTACTGTCTTTTACGCTAACATGTCGATGGCCAGCCCCCGTTTCAAACAGTAACTTCATTCACTTATGTTGTGGGTCCAGGTAAATGACAACGTTGCATTTTCATTTAAAATTGGGTGCATAAAGAGTATACAGCACAAACATCTCGTCCGATTTTTTTTAAAAAGTGTTCACTTTAGATTGAAAACGTCATATTTCGAGATGTTTTTCCTCTTACATTTTGTTGTAACTCTGATAATAACAGAGTTATCCTATGTCAGGGAACGTTTGAGACATCCTGTATACATCATAAGAAGTTCCTTTCTAAATTCTACACGGATGTGGTTTCATTGAATGTGAGGTGGGTGATACACATTAGGCCTTTTGGGAGTACGTCACACGGACGACCGTAATTTTGTGTTCAAAATTTTTATGAATTGATGGGATATGTGATACATATGGCCACGGACTAGAATTTTCTCAGTATGTCAAATATGCAATCAGATTTCATGCAGCTTAATTTGGTGAAAAGCTATTGCCAATTGAACGTTACATTTACCTCTTTCTTGCAGATGTTGAACCATGCCGTTAGCACGTGAGGAATGGATCGAAATAATCAAACTGTGGGGCGGGAGGAGTATATGTGCAGTGGTTGCCGATTGCAGTCATCCACAATGTGACTCTGTGTCACATGTTTCAGTGTCACAGTAATTAACTAAATTTGAGAAGACGGGGACATTCGTGAACATACATCGTAGCGGTTCAAACTCGCGGAACCTTTTTCCTTCCCCATTTTGAACCGGTACATGAAAATGCCATTTTCTCCATGTTTGCCTGCGCCGATTTTGAAAATTCCTTCACTAATCGATTTCTCTCGTCGAGTACTACAAAAAACAGTTAAAATCTCGCGGGCCCTTTTTTCTTCCCCATTTTGAACTGATACATGAAAATGCCATTTTCTTCATGCTTGCCTGCGCCGATTTTGACAATTCCTTCACTAGTCGATTTCTCTCGTCGAGTATTACAAGAATCAGTTAAAATCTTGCGGCCCTTTTTTCTTCCCCACTTTGAACCGGAAAATGAAAATGAGATTTTCTCTATGTTTGCCTGCGCCGATTTTGAAAATTCCATCACTAATCGATTTCTCTCGACGAGTACTACAAGAATCAGTTAAAATCTCGCGGAACCTTTTTCCTTCCCCATTTTGAACGGGTACATGAAAATGCCATTTTCTCCATGTTTGCCTGCGCCGATTTTGAAAATTCCTTCACTAATCGATTTCTCTCGTCGAGTATTACAAGAATCAGTTAAAATCTTGCGGCCCTTTTTTCTTCCCCACTTTGAACCGGAAAATGAAAATGAGATTTTCTCTATGTTTGCCTGCGCCGATTTTGAAAATTCCTTCACTAATCGATTTCTCTCGACGAGTACTACAAGAATCAATTAAAATCTCGCGGTCGTCTTTTCTTCCCCATTTTGAACCGGTGTGCTGCCCACAGTTGAAGCTGCCCATGCATTACCGGGGGGTACAAGATGAGCAGCCAAAAACTACCCCCCAATAAATCATATTGACATCCGCTTTTATTCTTTCCTTCTTGTGGAACCAGATATATTATCAAAAGGATACCGTCTTTTAAGTTGGTTTCAGGGTTGCCAGTAATATAAAGGTACGAGTAAGGGACAGGGTGATCATTCAGCGAGTTCAAGTAGTGCTTATACACAAAGATTACCCCCCAATAAATTATTTTGACAAACACTTGTAGTAGCTCTTTCTTCTAAAAGGAGATGACTTTCACCAACAGGTGCCGTCTATGAATACCAGTTTTAAAGAAAACCGAAGATTGACAATAAAGCAGGAGGAAAGGATAAGGAAGTTTAGTTCTCCCTACCTGCTCACGCGGTCATCGGGTCTCTTGTTGGTGTCAAAAGACATAAACAAAGCTCTTTATTCGATTCATAGCCACACCCCTAAATTCTTCGACCTTTTTAGCCAATACGATTCCAGTGTCTAATGTCAAACTCTCATCAACTCCACGTGGACTAACACTTCTTTGAGAAACTTTTGTGTATCCGTTTGTAATGAGTAACGTAAGTTACGAGGAGCAAAAGCCAACGAAGATAATTATGAAAGTCAGCTCAAATAATTATCATATTTCTTACCTGCTGCAATACTTACAGATTCATTGAAGCTACTATGTCTATTCCTTCTTGCGTTTCATGTTAATTTTGTCTGATTTTAAAGTAGGAAATTTTCCATAATATTATTGTAAATATATATTTGTTTTGTGGTTTTCTTTGTTTTGTTTCATTTTCAAGGCGTGTTATTTTTTAAAACATTTCTTTTACCGAGAGTTACTTTTTAAAAAAAAAAAAAAATCCGACTTTAAAAAGTCAGTTATTATACAAGAATAGTTATTATTTATTACTTTATTTATCGTACTGTTTATTAATTTTTCTTTGTTTCTCTGCCTGCATTATGTTTTAAATAAATATTTTAGTAATGCTTATAAGAAAAAGAGACAAATGATTGGATAATGAACCAATTAGTTAAAATAGATACACATATTTTCCCAAGTTGTAGTTCATAAAATTACCTGTATGCTTATTCGAAGTGACTGCAAATTGCAAGGAATAACCAATGGAAATCATAACACTATTTCACATTGAAATAAGTATAATAGGCTATTTGATTCTCGTTTTATTGGGTTGGATTAGATATCTGAGTTTAGTGTCCCGTTCAGCAGCAAGGCTGTATGAGACGTGGATCTACAGCTTAACGTGGGATCCGGACCACATGAATTCCCGCTGAGAATCGAACCTGGGCCTCCCACCCCAAAGGCGCGTATGCTATACACACGAGGGAGTTATTTCTGGTCTGGTATACACTAACGCACATACATATTATATATATATATATATATATATATATATATATATATATATATATATATATATAGTGTGTTATGTATCCACATAATTAAAACAATACACAACTAGATAGATAGGTATGCAGAGAAGAAATATGGAATGGAATGAAAAAAAAATCATAGTGATCCGTCTTTGAAAAAGACGAAATTCGCTGGGTTTAGTTATGACTCTTAAGCTCCTATTCTACAACTGCTTCAACTTCAAAAATGTTATTATTCCCCTTGTTTACCTTCATTTTCAACGAATTTAAATAGTTGGATACTGAATTCTCTATGTCTGTGTGTCTGATATCTGCATTTTCCCCCCCAATTTTGAGTCGTTCATTCCATAGAGCATCAAAAACTACCTGAAAGAAGTGATGACATTTTTTGCGTCACTCTTACCGTTTACAAGATATTGGAAGAAGTTCCGATTTCGGTAGATTTAAGGAGCCATATCTCGGGAACCTTAAGTGATAGTGAGACGATATTGGTGTTGATCAATACCTAAGAGAATGGTGAACATTTTGGTACCAAATAATAACCGATTGCCACTGGTTGTATCTGCATTTTCAGTATATATACGGTGATAAAAATGTGACAGCTCTATATAGCTAATTTAATAGATCCCCTAATATGCAGGTTCCAAATATGTAAGTGTATTATCTATCGAATTTAAATAAATAAATTAATTATTAAATTTCATATAAATTTCGGAAAAAAATAATTCGTTCTAAGTTAGTTCTGGCAATACTCTTCGAGCATTCTCAATTGGTTAATGTTCCTGCGCAAACAGCAACTTGCATGTCTATTCGCTACTCTCATTTTCATATCTTCATTCTCACCATCGTGGTTAATCTGATTGAGTAAAAAATTATGATTAACTAAGCAAATTCATCACCATCGCAATGCCGAACACGTATTTCAAACTTGGACCGTTTCCGATTTTGAAAACGCTCCTCCGTACACTATAAGATATTATTACACCCTACCTAGTATATCACATCGTTATTAAAAAATCATATACAATACATTTTTTAAGTAATAAGTTAAAACTTGCAATCACTCTTATTGAAACGTTCGAATTGCAAGCGGAGCGAGTAAAAATTTTTTTTAAATCTATTTTTTTGCAAACTGATAAACATATTGATTTAATAGGACACCAATAAGTTTTTGGAATGACTCGTCATTTACTCATTTCCAGCGCTTTTTCTTTCTTGCTTGTTCGTCGCCCCTTACTATCAGACCGCTCTTCTTGCCCCCCTCTTTAGCTACGGTTCTGACAATGTAGGAACTGCTTTATATATATATTTGAGTTTTCAAAATAGCAGGATATTGAAGAATTTATTTCGTGTTTTCATAATTACTAACAAATTTCAGTGAAAATATATATCCTATATCCTAGCACAGTGGTGAGCAAATTTTTGTGAGTCCAAAGAGAAAACTTATATATAAGGAACTTCTTGTAATAGTAAAACAATTTTATTAAACTCTGAAAGATTATGAACTAGATGGTGAATACATGAACATCCGAACCAAATAGAATATACTTACATTATTAATATTTATTTATAATAATTAAGGGTAAAAGTGAGGGGGAACGCGGGGAGATACCGTCCTCCGACCTTGAAAAAATATGTACGGCGTCCCTCCAGTTCTTAAAAATTACAATGGGCAAAGATAGGCAAGGGGACGGAGCGACCTCATGCCGCTACCTACCATACCCCTACCTTTTCAGATCCGCTTTTACCCGTAATAACAATTGATACGATTATCAATAACACGCATGCTAAGATAATTTTATAATTAATGTCACGTATTTATGTATTGGTATAACGTATTAAATAATCTTATTGAGTGCCTCATCATTACAAAACACTCATCCTCTGAAACACTCATCGCAGGTTTGACAACAGCGCGCTGATCACTAATTGGTTGCCAAAAGTTAGTTTAGCTGACTCACTGTATGGTAACTAACTACAGTGAATATAAGTGTTGTCTACTGTAGGGATATGTATCTTTCTTTAACTTAGAAATATTTAGACATTTCTGGTAACCGTAGGGACATATGGACGGAATTTTATAAATTGGTGCGGAAGATAGGGATTTAAATAAAAACTTTGTGAGTGAAAATAAAATGCAATTAATTCTAATATTGGTAATAGTAATTGTTCAAGGTCACAGTGTTCCATACTAGAGATGGAGTGGGTCATTGTGTCGTGGGTCAACAGCATGTGACTTACTGAGACCCACTACCCATCATGACCCACTGCAACCCACCACTCACCATGGCTCACTCTGATCCACCGACTCTCTGCATTATAGACAGCATCTTCTGAATACTGGTGAATTTGTCTACGTTTTACTTGCATGTCTTTCATTTCCTTTCCTTTTTCATTTGTTTCTGTTTACTTACTTGAGATGAGTATATTTAAGTGAAAAAAGAACTTCAGGCATTTTTGGATATTGATATTTGTAATCGTAATAAAAGCAATAGGACTTATACTACTACTTGGCTTTTGAGAAACAGCGTGTGAGCTTTTAGAGGAGCTAAATACTGGAAATAATAATTTTTGAATTACTGTAATATATAAATTATTATAATAAAAATTTGAATGTAATTATGTGTGCTTAACCATCACGGCCAAATTGAAAAGTCAAATGAAATGACTTTTGGCTTAGGTCTTAATCCAAACTGGGATGGTATCACATAGCTTTTATTATAAAACATATCCTAAGGGGGTAGTGGGAATCCGATTTTTTGCGCAAAAAAAAAAAAAAAAAAAAAAAGTATCTGCTACGGATGGGCACGGGAGAGTTTTCTTTGAAACTCGACTCGACTCGAAACAGACATTTTTCAGCTTGACTCGAAAATTTCGTGCAACTCGATTCGAATTTGGGCCGTTTCGAGTCGAGTCGAGTCAAAATGAGCCAATTCGAGCTAAACCCTGTGTGTAGTTCCAAGTACTCTTTTCAAGTATCTTACAGAGACAAAATAATTATCAATTATGCTACTCTTACTACTACTTCTTATATTATTATTATTATTATTATTGTTATTATTATTATTGTTATTATTATTATTATTATTATTATTGTTATTATTATTGTTATTATTATTATTATTATTATTATTATTATTATTATTATTATTATTATTATTATCAGAACAATACCGTGTATAACCATGAAAGGTAGGCGGTTTGTATCTGAATAATGAAAACTAGTTGACTGTAGATCTCGGTCTTCGAAAAGTCTTCAGGAGGCAAAAACATCGGTCACGAGGTTCTGGGTTTGAGTTCCGGAGGAATAAGTATTCGGACTCGAGCGAAAAGTTGTTAAAAGTTATACGGCGCCGGCCAAAGATGTTCAATACTGCTCGGCCTGGGTTTATGGTTGTCAACAGCTCGAACGGCTCGGCTCACAGCTCATTCATATCGAGCCGAACCGAGAAGTGACCTGAGCCAACAGCTCACCTAAATGAGCAGGCTCGAACTGATGGCTCACCCAAGCCGAACCAAACCGAGCTGATTGCTCACCCAACCGAGCCAGTTCGAGCCATCGACTCATTTGACCTGAGTCGAACCAAGCCGATGGACTCGTTTCAACGGAGCTAGCTAGAGCCGAGTCGGTGGCTCATCCCAACCTAGCTGGCTCGAACCATCGGCTCAGTCGATGGCTTCTCCCTACTGAGCCGATGGCTAACCACAATCGAGCCGGAGCGAGCAGCTCGCTCAGTTGAACCGAGCCGAGTCGGTTGACATCACTACCCGGATTGAGCTTCTGTTTGGGCTCAAACATTAGAATGTGTAGGTCTCAGCCTTGATGGTAAGAACTACATACTTATATTGGTGGTCATGACATTTGAGGCAGTCTCGTTATTAAAATCAATTGCCTCGTTATCAAGATGAGACGAGACGCACTAAAAGTTCCCCACAAGATGCACTAAAAGTACGAGACGAGGTGCGTCCCTGTCGTGAACAACATTAAAAGTATTCCGCATTACTGTTTACATTCCTCATGGCTTTCGTTTTCCAGGCTAATCTGGCGATGATTTCAAAACGAGTTAAAACGAGCTGAACGAGCAAGCCATTTATCAAACTCGACTCGACTCGAAACTCGACCTCAAAGCAGTGACTCGACTCAAGAAAATTGAATTTGACTCGACTCGAAACTCAAGTCGAGTTGAGTTATAGCTCGACTCGTGCCCATCCTTAAGTATCTCGCAAGTCCTTAAACTTACGGAGCTGAAATTCAGTGTGTTAACTCTTTATTGAAAATAAACAGTGTGTGTCCTAGCATTTTTAAAAATTCTCCTTTATGAGTGGGGGCGGAATTTCTATATATGAAAAATTGGTAGTGGTTTGGTTTGTAAAAATAATCGAAAACGATCGATATTAGTTGAGAAACAATTATTAATTGAGAAACAAAATATTCAGTGCTTCGCTTCATATATCCATTGCTTTCTACTATAATAACTGTTGAAGCTTATATTTATTATATGGAGCGCTTATGTAGAGCACAGGGCAATCAACCCATGAAGTTGTGAGAAAAGTAGGCATAATATTTGTATTGTAAGCTTCATTACACGAAAATTTTAAGTTTGGACTGTACGCATAACTATATGGAAAATTTTACACTTTTTTCCCCTTTACGTTAGTGTACTTACCTTGATTTCAGACTCAAATTTCATCCTTTTTCCATTGAAAAGTATCAATAATTCAACAAGGAAATGTTAATTTAATACAATGATAATTTAATTGAAATTTAATTTAGACCATGACAAACACTACCATTTTATATCAAAAAGGTCAAATCCACCGATGTTCTAACAGAGTGGTACTTGAGCGATTGATCATAGAAATACAAACTCCGATTAGTCAGAATTTCACAGCCTGGTTTTATTACAAGTGTAAACACTTTAGAGGCCATGGATCATGTCAGACTTGATAACGATGGGTTTTGGTGGGTCAGAGTGGGTCACAGTGAGTGAGTGGTTTATGATTGGTGGTGCGTCGGAGTGTGTCATAGTTGGTGATGGGTCAGAGTGAGCCATGGTGGGTCGTGGGTTACGATGGGTGGTGGGTCAGTGGGTCGTGGGTCAAGATTTCATTGACCGACGGCATCTCTGCCCATTAGTACCTCTGGGGTGGTGGGAAGGAATTGACATGTGAAATTAATCAAAAACGATCAATATTAGTGTAGAATCAATAGTTATCGATGTCGCAGAGATTAACAATTACAATCCTGATACTGTTAAAAACTGAAATGAAATCTTTCAGTTTTACGTCCTACGGTTATGCCGGTAGGCTAAAGGAGACGGTGATAAGAAATTAATACAATGATGAAATGAATAAAGTGAGAGGAAACGGAATAACCCTAAGAAATCCCACAAACACGGAGTTTTCCACCCCAAAGCCCATTTAGTGAGAGCTGGGATCGAACCAGGGACCTCTCGCACCAGAGGTGAACAATCTACCACTGAGCCTTCGTGCCCTGATAGCATTAAACTCCAAACTCAGTCCCCACAGATATGAGGCTGACAAGATTGAAAAATGAAATGTCTGAAATGATTGAGATTAGTGTCGAATCTATAGTTTGTAATCGTCAAGTTATTAGATTACAATAGCAATGGCATTTAAACAGAAGTTTAGGCATAAACGGCATGTCAGCTGCATTGAGAATTTACAAGGGCAGCACTGAAGGCGTTGGTCGCACAACTATAAATATTTTGATGTACGTGTATGAATTTATATTTCAGCGAACTTCTGGAGCTATTTTAACGAAACTTTCATATGAATTTTCAATATTAAAAGAAATAATTAAAAAAAGATAAAACTGCGGAAGTAAGTAAGATACTTCAATGGATGGGAGTTTGGTGGAATGGCATGTAAAAATAATGCACAAAGACTGATATTAGTATGCTATCCATAGTTTTCTGGGTCGCTGAAATGAATAGTGACGCTCCCAAGGACGTTTAAGCCCAAGTTCATCCCATCAGCAGAGAATTACAGAGGGAGGGGGTGAAAAATAAAATATTAAAAAATACTTAATTTTTTTCTAATTTGAAATTTTCGAGGTCAGGAAAACGTCTGATCCGTTTTTAATGCCTTTTGAAAGGTAGGTAGTATTCACAAGCAGGGTGTTTTATTCATATCAATTTGATTAAAGGAGTATTTTGTGAGGTTAGGGTTTTTCAATACTTATGTCAAAAGTAGAGTATTTTCTGCATTTTTTTTTTTTTATTAAACTTTCATTGAAATAAATATTCTAAGGGGAAGGATATTCGAATACTTCTCGTAAACCTACATATATTATATAACGTGCGCGCGTTAGTAAAATCTGTTGAGTGTATAAAACTATTAGCCGTCTTTCGGAGTGAAAATTAAAGAAAATTATCTCAACAATTATAATAGAACTCAGAAAACGACATACGTAAAATAAAACTTTCCAATTGAAAATTAACTCTTGATAATACGGAACCAAGGAAAAGTCGAATTTCCAATCTTTTATTGCAAAAAGAAATGTAACCCCACCTTCGAAATTGAAACAATGACGCACCGTGGGTAAAGTTATGGGCATTTCTTTTATCTAAGACTGTCCATGTAGAAACTATACAGTTACATGATCGACCTACAGTGACAACAGAGTGGTACGTTACTTATTACCTTCCGAGTGTCTTTGAAGCTTGGAGATCTACTCACAGAAAGTCTTCACTGTCTCGCTTTCTTTATTAACACGACAATGGACGGCCATACATAGCAGCGAAAAGTTTAGAATTTCTACAGAAAATGGGTGTTCATGTTTTACCGTACCCGGCTATCTCCAGATTTAGCTCCGTGTGATTTGGTAGTGCCCAAAACACAAGAAAAAGCTTCTAGAAAGCAGTTTTTAAACAAGTGAAGAGGCTATCGCAGAGTATAGTTATAGTAATGAGATTTCTGATATACCACAAAACTAATGTTTAAAAATATTGGACTCGTGGTTTTCAAGAATGCAAAAACTGTATAGATACTTATGGGGACTTTTAAAAAAAAAATGTAAAAGTTTATCGAAGATTTGAGAAGTCGCAGAAGGGGTGAGCCAAAAACTACTTATGGTCAACGAGCAAAAAGGGTGAGGAATGGGGGTGATTGAAGTATGTGAGATTTATGAATGGGACGCCAAGTAACAAACTTGGGAAGCACTGCATTAGACAAACAAAGTACAATTCTATTAATACACAACTTTGGCAGTAAGTTAAATAAATATCAGATGCAAATGTCCTAAGATGAAGCATAACTGTAATCTAGCCCCTGCTTCAGTAAAACGCTAACTGAAGCCCTAGAAGTAATAAAAATGTAAATTACGGTTTTAAATTCTAGGAGGGGCCCAAATTTCATATTTCAAATTTTAATAGGGGTTATTGCTTCATATTTTTTTCTTGGGGCCCAAATATTAATGCTTGTCCTCCCAGAAGAAGTTTAAAATTATGGGTTTGACATGATGTTTTCATTATTTCTCCTTGTTCTGTTTCTGGTGCAGTTAATGAGTTTTGCAACTCGACCACTCATGTACTGATACACGTTTTTTCACTAGTGTCTTTAATGCTTCAACGATACGGGAGTTGGAAAGTTAAGAAAGTACGAAAAGTAACAACTGCGTCTGGTCTAAGATAAAATGAAAACTTGCATGTTTTGCAGTTGTCCTTGTATACTAAGGAGCTTGACTTGAAGTGAAAGTAAATGATAATTAAATAATTAACAGAATGAAAACAGTAGGAGAGAATTCAAAGGGAAGGAAATATGCTCTCTTTCATCACAAATTAACATGATTTGGATCTCGAACTAAAGGCGACTTGTATGAACACTTTTTTTTTTTTTTTTTTTTTTTTTAAATTCTTGTTGAACATCATAAGTAAAAAGGATATTGCGCAAGTCCATGTATAGCAAGCATGTGGAATCCAAATCATACTAGAATGTTATCAGATTCTTTGTGTAAATCTTCTTTTAAAATGTTGGAATCGCCTAACGCTTGTATCGTTCAAACAATTTGTAGGTCATTGCTCTTGTTTCTTTAATTAACTATTGATTAGTATGCACAGTTTTATCCATAATACTGTATCTGTAAATTTTTGGCACGCTAAATTTTCAAATACGAACAATTAAATACCTAGTAGTTTTGTTAAAGGACCATAAATAGAGAAGGCCTCATCGGGATAAGTTACAAGCTGTCATGCAATAGAATAGAATAATAGAATAGAATAACTTCATCTTCGGGAGTTTTGTTGTTGAAAATATCTTTTTAATATTTTTGTGCTAATTTCCATTTGTTGTCTGCACTCTATAATATAGACAACAAGTGAATTAATACGAAAAAAAAAAAAACACTTAAGGAAAAATATTATTGACATTCTTTCTTTATGGGAACGACGGAACAAAAAATGTTAGTTATTGGATTTAGCACCGTAGGGAAGTCACGACACTTGTCAAGTATTCTAGCTTGTATCTGTCAAGCGTTCGCCTCCCTCACAGAACAGCCCTTCAAATGCTTGCCCTTGTGAACAATGTAATGACACTTTTAATGTAACTTTAAAAAAAAAAACTTGTTTTCTATAGTTACATACGTCTTGCGGGCGAGAGAAGAGGAAATTGCGTCCAGCCCCTCAACTCTGTGCTAACACGTATTACATTACGCGTGAAAAGGAGTGGTTTGTGCTACTTCCAAAAACGGAATAACTAACTTTGTTTCAAGGGCGAAAATACTCCGCAGATTTTCGAAGCAATAATGTTTTCTTTACAACGCTCATATATACATTATTTTGAAGAGAAAAAATAAAATAATTCCTTTAATTTTATAATTTCGGAAAGTTACGTTTTGATGTATGTTTAGGCCTAATTTTGTTTACTTTTTGTAAGCATGCAGAAAACGAATTAATATTTTTGAACTACATTTTAAATTTGTTTACCTCTAAAATGATACTGTAAAAACAAACATAGGAAGCCACAGACAAACATGTATTAAACGTTTTAATTGAAATAAATAATTAAATAATACCAACAAAAAAGAATAGTCAATTGTCAATTCATATAGGGTATGTTCAAGGCTTGGAACTCTAATGGAAGCTCAGTAACTTCCGTTCCCGAATAGAATTGCGGAACTTCACGTCAATTCACCTCGTGGATATGATCTGCAAATGTGACTGCGGCATAAGATAAAAGGGTTCAATTCCCGATTGGATCACATGTGATTCAGATTCTGTCCACCTACTTCAAGGTGCTTTTTATCATCTAGCTTTTATTAAAGGGTACATCCTAAGGAAGATGGTGGGTTTAAAACATATGTAAAAAATAAAGTTGGTAATTATCACTACACTTTTATAGATGGGTTTGGAACCGTGGTTGATTATCGGTAGATCGTTCACCTCTTCTGCACCGGGTCTCTGGTTCGATCCCAGCTGGTATCAATTGAGTTTTATGATAAATAAACACCATGTGAATGGATGTTCTCGGAGTTCTCCCGTTTGCTCCCACTTTCTTCATTGAATCATTTTATTCATTCTCATCATCACCGTCTTTTTAAGCCTAAAGGCATTTCACCTGGTTACAAACATTACGAATGTTGTAACATAGAAGCGTTTGTAGAAGTCTTGCTGGAAATAAATGTAATTTATAGATTCTTCTTCTTCTTCTTCTTCTTCTTATTATTATTATTATTATTATTATTATTATTATTATTATTATTATTATTATTATTATTATGGAAGATTCAATAATTCAATGCAGAGCTCCTCCGTGGTTAAGCGGTTAGCGTACGCGCCTTTGGCGTGGGAGACCCGGGTTCGATTCCCGGCGGGAGCTCAAGTGGTTCGGATTCCACGTTAATCAGTAGGTCCACGTCTCATATAGCCTCGCTGCTGAAAGGGACGCTAAACTAAAATCAACTCAACTCAATAATTCAACGCAGTATCTGAAATCGCAAAAAGGGTCAGATCAATGAGCGGCAGGAAAGAGGAGAGACGTGAAGTATATAGGATTCACGAAGGGGTAGCCGTCAAACATAGTTTGGGAAATGCTGTCTTGGAAGAAATTGTATGATTGAAGTAAGAGTAATCAAAGGTTCTCCAAAGTTAATTGAAATGATAACATAGTACTAATGAAATGTCAGTTACATTTGACGTGATAATCGAAAAATTCAAATTTATATTGGCCATGGGATTTTGAGAAGCTGAAAAATAATACTACATCTTGAATGAATTTCAAACAGCGATAGGAAGAGAGAAAAGCAAACACCATAAATAATCATTACATAAAAATCTAAAATAATTAATATATGCAATTAAAAAAAAAGATGCATTGATTGGAGCTTAATATTCTTTTCAACACAGAGGCTATACGTTACGCGACATACTATTTAAAATGGAATCCAAATTGCTTTTGAAGTCTGTATCTCAGGCAAGCCCTACTGGGAACAAGGGCGCCGATTTCTCTGTAACTTTGGGGGGCCCATTCATAAAAAAGTACATATAACAAGAGAAAATACATATAAAATACATATTCATAAAAATACAGGGATCACATGAACTTTGGGCTCCCCCCACCCTCCCAGGATTGGCGCCCTTGACTGGGAACCAAATCCAGCATCACTTCTATTATTCAGTTCTTGTACAGTATATTTGACTGTCTTCATTAACGAGTGTGTAGGTAAAGAAGAGAATATGCCGAAAAGGCTTCGACAACAGAGGAACAGGAGAGACAGAATGCACGTTATTGAAGGAGAGTACAGGAAATCCAGAAATTCAGAGCAGAGCAAAGCAAGGAAAAGAATAAGAAATATAATGTGCAAATGCACGAAAATGAAACAAAAATGAAAATGAAATGAAATTTTTGAGTTTTACGTCCCACGGTTATGCCGGTTAGGCTAAAGGAGACGGTGATGATGAGTAATGAATGAAATGGTGGAATGAAGAAAGTGGGAGGAAACGGGATAACCCCGAAAAAACCCACGCACACGGTGTTTGTCCACCACAAAGTTCACTTGGCGGGAGCAGGGTTTGAACCCGAGACCCCTAGCACCAGAGGTGAACGCTCTACCAGTGAGCCACCGCGGCCCGAAAATGAAACAAATTGGCATAAGAGCAATACACTAAAATCGTACATTCCAGTACAATATTGCTTAATGGAAATAAAAGGCAACAGTTGAATATTCTCAAGGATGAGCAGGTGTTTTATGAGGGAATCAATGCGGTGCAAGGAATGCATATAAACTTTGTATGGAATGAAGACGAGGAATTGTTTGAAAAAGACACACAGAGGAATACGATTTAGCATTTCAATTTCAAATTATGAATTTGAGGAATATTATAAATATCCCAGGGATAAACTTAGTCAACATGTAAAATTTGTCCGATTGGGCATGCCTTAGGTACCATTGCAAGTGTGAACGTTTATCACTATTTCTCTATTCAGAAAAGAATAAAAATATATTCATTTTGGGGAATATTTTCTTCTGATTAATTACAACATTGTTTCGAGGATTATTCCTCAATTATATGATCGATCATAATCATTTCTCTTCCGATCGTGGCTATTATCATTGTACTGTACTGTATATCATTATTGTAGTGTAAAATACTGTATAAGAGTCTGAATACTTCGTTTCACCATTTTTCTGCTTAATAGATTTTCATCATATGTTATGCTTATTTTGTGTTTTCGCCTAACATTCTAAGAACGAATGCTTATATTGTTTCATGGTATATTGACCGCACATAGTTGTAGATTGGTATGCACCGCACTTAAAATAGCCTAATGGCCCATTTTCCTATATTTCTCTCACGCTCTCTCCACACTACTTCAAATAGTAGCCGGCTATGGATCTGGTACCGTGGGAAAGAGTATTGTGGTATTTATAGATTCGTATTCTTCAAGCTGCGTCTTGTAGGAAAGGCAACCTTTCTTTTCTTCCAGTTCCTCTCTTATCAATATGAGTCAGCTTTATTTCACGAAGCACTTGTTCTTTGAAACATTGTTCCTCAATGAGAAAGTGTCCCATGCGGCGTAAGGCGCAAGGCAAAGTGGTAATATCAAAATCACTGCCTCCTCGATCCACCTAGTGGGAGCGGATCGGAGGTAGGAGGCGGTGGACAAGATATATTACTGCGCGCATTTTCGGTCCGTAAAATGATGTCGTAAATTTCGGTCCGTAAGTTGGCCCATACACCTAGCGTAAAAATAGGCGCGTAAAAGAAGAAGAAAAAGAAGCGGTCAGTTTTCGCTCTTCCTTTTGCCTGTTGTTTCAGCCCGCGGTCGTTTTCCAGTTTGCTCAAGTTGTTTGAATAGGACAGATCTATGTTTTAAATACAGGTCCTATAAACATTATGCTAATAATATTTATAACGGAAACGAATAAAAAGAAAGAACAAAACAATAGAAATATTTGGACTAGCAAGTGATATTCAATGTAGGAGTACTTTTTATTTCTTTTCATAGTATCGGAATGTGAAAATTCCCATAGAATGTTTTAACAAAGTTAAATCAGACAGATTTAAAAAAAAAAAGAAAGAAAGAAAGAAAGAAAAACAAAAGCTAAATCCATGATTTTGTGAAAGCAGTAATTCAATTTAATAAATTTTCTCACTAAATTTGTTAGATTTCTCGAATAAATAAATGAATAAATCTACCCTCTGTGGCGTAACATATTTCATGGAACCAGGGCCTACCATCCAGCTTGTGCCACTCATGCCTTTAGGGCAGGGTGCGAATCCCGGAACGAAATTTCCTTCTATTTTGTTTTAATCCCTTCCAAAAGCAACAAATTGAAACATTGGTCCCTCACAAAGCAATCAACTATCTCCTGTTAGGAACTATTTTATCCCCCTTCAAATATACACAACCTAATTCGCGCACTGCTATTGGGTAATATATGCTCAGCACATCTGCTGCTCTTGTAGAATCTAGTCCTTAATGAAAGGGTCAACAAAAAGAAGGAAAGTCAACCGTCTCCAAGTACAAACAAACCAAGTTTTAATATCGAAGTGTGACTTGACAAGCTATTTAAAAGTTACAAAGAATATCTAGAATAATTAATATTTTATATTTAGAAAACGAATTAACACTTAATCTGGGATATAACATAACCAAATGAAAACAATATCGATTGTATTGTTGTATTTTACTAATATGAAATGCGGCTATTAATTCACTCTCCTGTTTTCTTTCACAATCTTTGAAGCATAGCATTTGTTCTAAGAGTGACGATATTAATGCACCATGCTACATTACATTGGATAGTTCATTTGCTCATAATAAGAAGTTTTTGGAAGTTAAAATATCTTTTAATACAACTAATTTTTAAATATATAAGTGCTTGTGTTATCCCTTATCCATTTAGCAACTGTAGAATAGATTGCTTTATATTTAGAATAGTTCTCATCAGAGTCGTAGCTAAGTTGGGGGGCCAGCGGGGCGGTTGTCCCAGGCGCTAATAGCAAGAGGGTGCCGAAGAAGCAAGAAGAAAGGAAAGTATTGGAAATGAAAATAGAGTTGTTAAAAATTTTCTTGTTCACTACGCCCGCAATCCAAATGTTTCAATAAGAGTTAGAACAAGTTTTTACTTATTACTTAAAAAAAAAAAAGCTATTATATATGATTTCTTAATGACGATGTGACATACATGCTGCCAAGTAATGACTTACAGTGTAAACAAGAGCGTTTTCAAAATCAGAAACGGTCACAGTCTTAAATACGTACGTATTCGGCATTTTGATGATGATGAGTTTGGTTAGTTAATCACGTTTTTCTAACCAATCGTTTTAATCATGACGGTGAGAATAAAGGTATGAAAAATGAAAGGAGTGAAGAGACACACAAGTTGTTGTTTGCGCGGGAATATTAAAAATGAAGGTAAACAAGGAGAATAATAACGTTCTTGAATTTGAAACAGTTGTAGAATAGGGTCTTAATGGGTCAGAACTTTACTCCACGAATTTCGTCTTTTTCAAAGACTGATCGCTACCAGTGTTTTTTTATTTTATTTTTTTTTTTATTTCATTGACATGAAATGCTTCCAATGTAAAGAAATTTATTGGGATCATTTCTCCATTAACTACTTGTATCGCCAGGATTCTTTTTTGTGCTTACGTATCTAGTTGTGTGATATTTTTTATTTATCTACATACATACAAAATACACACACACACACTATGTGATCAAAAGTATCCGGACACCCGGCTGAAAATGACTTAGAAGTTCGTGGCGTCCTCCATCGGTACTGCTGGAATTCAATATGGTGTTGGCCCACCCTTAGCCTTGATAACAGCTTCCATCCTTGCAGGCATACTTTCAATCAGTGCTGGAAGGTTTCTTGGGGAATGGCAGCCCATTCTTCACGGAGTACTGAACTGAGGAGAGGTATCGATGTAGGTTGGTGAGGCCTGGCACGGTCGGCGTTCCAAAACTCCCAAAGGTGTTCTATAGGATTCAAGTCAGGACTCTGTGCAGGCCAGTCCATCACAGGGATGTTGTGGTTGTGTAACCACTCCGCCACAGGCCATGCAGTATGAACAGGTGCTCGATCGTGTTGAAAGATGCAATCGCCATCCCCGAATTGCTCTTTAACAGTGGGAAGCAAGAAGGTGCTTAAAACATCAATGTAGGTCTGCGCTGTGAGAGTGTCACGCAAAACAACAAGGGGTGCAAGCCCCTCCAAGAAAAACACGACCACACAATAACATCATCACCTCCGAATTTTACTGTTGGCACTATACGTGCTGACAGATGACGTTTACCGGGCATTCGCCATACCCACACCCTGCCATCGGATGGCCACATTGTATACCGTGATTCGTCACTCCACACAACGTTTTTCCACTGTTCAATCGTCCAATGTTTACGCTCCTTACACCAAGCGAGGTATTTACCTGCGTGATGTGTGGCTTTTGAGCAGCCGCTCGACCATGAAAACCAAGTTTTCTCATCTCACGCATAACTGTCATAGTACTTGGAGTGGATCCTGATGCAGTTTGGATTTCCTGTGTGATGGTCTGGATAGATGTCTGTCTATTACACTTTACGACTCTCTTCAACAGTTGACGGTCTCTGTCAGTCAACAGACGAGGTCGGCCTGTACGTTTTTGTGCTGTACGTGTCCCTTCACGTTTCTACTGCACTATCACATCTGACACAGTGGACCTAGGGATGGTTAGGAGTGTGGAAATTTCGCGTACAGACATCTGACACAAGTGACACCCAATCACCTGACCACGTTCGAAGTCCGTGAGTTCCGCGGAGCGCTCCATTCTCCTTTCTCACGATGTCTAATGACTACTGAGGTCGCTGATAATGAGTACCTGGCAGTAGGTGGCAGCACAATGTACCATATGAAAAACGTATGTTTTTTGGGTGTCCGGATAATTTTGATCACATAGTGTATGTAGTAGCCAAACTACATTTTGGATTTCAAGTACGAACATTAAACATATTCTTTACCTCCATCGATCAATATTAAGAAATTCGCAAATACTCTCTCTTCAGAGTTTCCGTTACATTTCACAAAATATTTTTGACCGTAAAACGATCAAAATTAAAATCTTTATGTGGTCACATACAGAATAAAATACAAAAGTTTACAATTATTACTGGAAATTGATGCTGTTACCCATTTCGAACATTATTAAATCACATAGTTTCTAAAGTATTAAAATTTTATTTCTTATATATAGTATGAAACATAAAAAGTTGTAAATTTTTATAACTTTTCTCAAAGTGGATTTGTGTACAGCAAAGGCAATTTGGTAAGTTTAACAAAAAGTCCAAAATAAGCCTCTTGAAAACAGCTTTTATTTGTAAAAGAATAGAGAATGATCACTTTCAGTTGTTGCAATAGTCTGTGCAAGCAGCATGATAAAAATTCAACGTAGCATAACAAGAACAGCTGTTTCTCTTATTTGTAAATAAATAAATAAATAAATAAATAAATAAAGGAAGGAAGCTTGATAAGGTGAGTGTAGGGGCGCCGAATTCTACTTCGCCCCTGGCGCCGAAATCTCTAGCTACGGCTCTGTTTTTCATCCACCTTCTAAATATATGTATTGTTTAATAACACTTATCGATTCGACTGTGATATTCCTCATTATTGTAATATATATATATATATATATATATAATTTTTCGAACTTTTAATATTCTCTTACACAGGACGCAAATTCTTATTAATTAATACACTGAGAATAGTTCGTTATCCGGACAGCGGTATATTGTACAATTATACGGAATCATTATGTTTACTACAGAAATCTGCACGGAGTATACGTTATCCATATGCTACAGACTTTCCCCGCTTAGATGTTACATCATGCCGTTGCAGGATGTATGACATCTAACAGTCTTCCATATATCACATACGTATACGTATGTTACATACGCCAGTTGTATGTTACATGCGTATATCGGTATGTGAGATCCTGACCACCTATATACAGTTCTTTCGTTCGTACAGAAAGTACGTTTATTCGAAACATGTATGCGGAAAGTATGTATAAAATGTACTTTTTTCAGTTATACATTTGCTGTACGTTAAGTCCTAAAACTACATGATTTACACATGTAACCTACGTTTTTAAGTACGCCACATACATTTTTTCTGAGTATATAATTTCACAATACGCCCTATGTCCGCCTCTCATGTTAGTGTATAAGATATAAGAAATTTACAGCATTCAATGTAAGGTCTACTGAAAAGCTTTTGACACAGTAAGCAGACACTTTTGATCGGTGTAAACCAACTTTTAAATTAAAAAATGATTGATTCAAATGACTGGACCAAACCACATGTTCAAATTAAATATAACAAATTTGGTGTTTTTTTTAAAAAAAATAATTTAGTTAATTGTAAACAAATTAATTTAAGTTTTTGGCCAATGTAATGACTATTAGTGAATATTCTACGTTTGAACGCATCGTTGGATGATTAACAGTTAATGAAAATATACTGAAACTAATTGTAAATCTGAAGTGAAGTGATTCAAATAAAAGCGTATAGATCTAATTAAATACTATTAAAATTATTCCTCAACAAAGTCTTAAAATTCACTTAAATTAGGAATATTATTAACAAATGTGCTGTCCATCGGCGATTAGGGGCGTGCAGGTAATTGCTGCCCCCACTTTTTTGGCTTTACACTATAACCTAATTACATGCCCCTTACTATTAGTAGTGTTTTGTCTCCCTTTTTAGTGTTCATACCCAATTGCCGTCACTGGTACTTTCCATTGCAAGCGAATAGATCTGTGTTTTTGCGCAACTACAATTGATTACGGGAAGTAAGATAAATTTAACGCTTGATTAAAATTATTATAGTTATTTAGTATACTAAATATTAAATTTGTCTTTAAAAAAAGGTTTGCACGTGTATGTTATATGGGAACATAAGAAACTGCAAATAATAAAATGTGGAGTTGTTACAAATGATTATAGCTGTTTCATGAATTTGGCGTAGCTATGATATTTGGCATATCACGAAGCTTTACCACAATATAGACCTTAATTTATTTAATTTCGAACTTAGTCAAATTCGGTCCAAACATTAGCTATTCACAACACTCTATTCTCCAATTCAACTCAGATTAGGTTTTTTTCAAACAAAGTTAAACTATTCTGAACGACTGGTTTGTTTAAATTTCACTACATGTTGGTACAAACATCCAACTGCTTATTAAAATTAACTGAGCTACCCAATCTTAGTTCAGATTTCTTTTTCAAATAAAGTTGAAACTGTTAACTCATTAAAGACACTTTGAACCAAATCCATTCGTTCGTTTAAATTTATTATTATTATTATTATTATTATTATTATTATTATTATTATTATTATTATTATTTTTATTATTATTACATTTGTTTCACAACTTATGAACCAATGATTTGAAGCAATCTATGTCGGAGAGTTTCCATTTACTGGTTCAGAAAATAAACAGATTTGTTTTATTTTAAATTTTTATTTTTCTCAGTGTAAAGATCCGTCGAATTGTATGTTTTTAATACCGGTACTCATAGTTCTTGTATTCATTGAATAAGACATATTTCACTGTAAGAAAGCGTAGTTATAAGGAATTAAGCAGAAAGTAAAAAGAAAAATGTAAACAAACTTGTATGCTATACGAAACTGAAAACAATTAAATGTCAATTAATTTCGAAGCTCTAGTAGTAAAAATGACACTAAAATAACACTATTAAGTAAGAAGTTGTGTCAATTATTATATAAATTCTCCTGACACTGATGGACATGCTACTTATAAACATAATAAAACGATTAAGTTGAGTTGATTTTGAATTTAACGTCCCTTTCAGCAGCGAGGCTATATGAGACGAGACCTACTGATTAACATGGAATCCGCACCACATGAGCTCTCACCGGGAAGCGAACCTGGATCTCCCACGCCAAAGACACGCACGCTAACCGTTTAGCCACAGAGGAGCTCAGTAAAATGATTGAGTTGTTCGTGAAAGAAATTATTTAAGTGTCAGATATTCATTGTTATTTAATATTTTGTGGTAATACACCTTAAGTTAGCGTTTATCTGGGAAGAATTGATAGTAACCACACCACAAAAGTTGAGAAATGCTTTAATGGCATACTACAAGTTAACATGAACTATTATGAGTGTAATCCTGTTTCCTGCAAATGGGTGTAATTTCAATTTTGGTGTTAGGTATGTTCTGTTTTGAGTCTACTTAAGCTTTTCAAATAAGTGTTGGTACAGTCCCCATCATGACGAGATATAATAAAATGTTGAAAAATATTCAACATAGCTGGTACCTTGGATTGAACTAGAACTTTTAGGCTGAAAAGCAAGCACACTAAAGCGAGCAGTACAATGATTGTGCTATTTAGACTTAGTATGTCAGCATTAATGGTGAAATAGGATTATTAGGTCTATTAAATTTAAATATATGTACAATCTGAGGTTTGAAATAATTCACAAAGAAAGAAACATTAGGCCATGTATTGCGGTTTCACACATTTTCTTTTTCACGAGCAATGTTAAGATCACGGGAAAAAAATAGTGACTTTCTGAACCTATTTTGTTACAAGTTCTTGTAAAATTGAGAAGGTACTTAAAATAACAAGCAGCAGGTGGTCGAAATAGCAAAAAATTTTCACCGAATTTCGATAGTCAAACGCAATTTTTTGCTGTTTTATCAGGCAGATATCGAGATAATACAGTATCTTGTTGAAGGTCAGGATTATTACTTTTTATTCTTAAATATACCTAGTAAGTACCTGTAGCCTCTATGCTGGTAGTGATTTCTTTCAAAAATATTGTACGGGTAGCGTGGAACAAAACAAAATATCAGAAAGCTGAATTTGAACATTGTTTGGTGAAGGAGTGTTCTTCATAAGAGTGAAATGTAATTTATCTTTGCTACTGGGGACATTTTTATTCATATTCGACCGGAGAGAACCAAGTGAACAAGAAAGTATGTCTGGAAGTAACATTTTATGTTTGTTGCCAGGGACGTACGCAAGGGGTGGGTCCTGGGGGTCCGGACCTCCCCAAAATTTCGACTTTTGTGTAAATTTAGCCTAATTTTAGGGACAATTTTAGGAATTTTAATATAAAATACCCTCAAATTGAGTTTGGACCGCTCCCGAAAAAATTCCTGCGTACTCTACTGTTGGTTCCCCTAACCTTCTTTCCCTTCTCTTGCTTTCTCTCTCTTTTCTGAATAGCATGACATTTTTAGTTTGGCGGGAATTGGTCTCATGCTATTAAAAGTCATGTTATACTTCTTTTTTTAATATCAGAATATGAGCAACTCTAAAGGTGTGACTTCATTTTTATAACCATCTTGACCTCTCTCTCTCTGTGTGTGTGTGTGGGGGGGGGACTAATTGTCAAATATTAAATTTAATGTTAAATTCGTAGTCGAAAGACATTATGCTCGATTGGATTGGGTTTGAATTTAACGACCTCTCAGTTAGCGAGGCTATATGAGAAGTGAGATCCAAACTGCGTGAGCTTCTGTCGAGAATCGAACAGGATGTCCTGCGCCAGAGAAGCTTACGCTGACCATATAGCCAGGGAGGAGCTCTCATCATTTGCGAATTCTAATTAGAAAGTATTGGATTTAAATACCTTTTCCTCTATGTACTGAAAATTAATTATGAATTTTAATTAGGAAATAATGTCTCGTTTTGTGCAATAGAAAATATTAATTTAGCCGAAATCATGTATTGTATAGAAAGACTGAAACTCGATTGGAATGAAGATTTCTGGTGAGTCTACCAGCAAACCTCAGCAACGATTCGCGAGGACAACTCAAGAACGGGTTTTCTCTTCTGAAAACAATAAGACCAGACCAGGGAGAAGGCCGTGGAAAGGGCAAGAGACCACCTGCTGCTCGAAAACCCTTTCATCTGAGCCGTTTTTACGCGCCGTATTTACGCTCGAAGTTAAAAGCAGCCAGACTTTTCAAGCGTATAAAAATTCGGTACGTAAACGTACGCCAGGTCCCATACACTAACGTATTGACAGCTGCTAACAAGACTAGCGCATGAAATTTTATGGCTACGACTGAAAAATACGTCAGTGTATGGCTGGTGTTAGATACAAAGGATGTATAGTACTAGGTGAGTTGTCTACTTGCGTTTCTCACGAGGTCTTGTTCTAGCGGATTAGGAACAAGGCGGCCGAAGATCCTCATGGGACCAAGTCACATGCTGTGTAGTGTAAAAATGATCAACCAGGTACTCATCTGTTGTATGAACATCTGTGAAATAAGCAGCATGTTCGTCTCGGAGAAATAAAGGCGCTTTTCTTTATTTTCAAGACATCAAACTATAATGTCAATCACGTCTGGACATACTGAAACTGGCATAAAAACAAGTTCTCTGTTTTAATATAAAATGTTATCAGACTTCCTATCAAATAAGACACAGCATTTCCAATCAAAATCAAGTATAGTACAAGATATAAGCTTCAAGTAACATACAACATGAATCAAAGTAAATAACCTTGTGTCTTAAGAGGGCAAAAAGTTCATTGTCACAGAAAAATAATGGCAATGGTGACTTATGCTTTCAAGTTCATATAATTTCAGGCACATATCTCAACACAGGAAATATTTATTTTTTCATGATGTCTTACTCAATTTTAATCTTAAAGTAAACATCTTCTTTCGACAAATCAAGCAAGTAATTTAATAAATTACTAGGAGAATGTCCGTTCTTCGCACGGAAAAAAATAGGGTGCAAATTTTCTTCATTTAAAACACTTCTTAATAGAATTTTGATTTCCCTGGAATCACGTAAAACTTCACGCAACAGCTCCTAAATAACTTTTCGCAACGTTAAGGGTGGATCAGACCGTTTTTAGCAGCAAAAAATGGCGGATTCACCAAAATCTACGTAAATCATTAGGCAAAATTTTTAGGCGATACGCATAATCCCAAAATCTATTTTTTTAAAATGTATTTTATCAGAGTTGAGACTGAGGTGAATCAATTTCTTCCACCGGAAATCACAAGATTTTCACAGTGTCAACGGAAATTGTTACTAAATCTCATATTCATCGAAATTAATTTTCCGTAAAGCACCTTTAACCCTTAACAGGAAATATGTGTGTCAGACACGTATGGTTTTTCTTTGTATTACATTGGCAACACTGATTCACTCAATGTATCGGTTTTCTCAGTACCTTCCTATTATTTAACATTACACATATGTTTTTTTTTTTTTTTTTTTTAAGATATTGCTTTATAGATGTCCGTGTCCCACAGACACACATTTCCTGTAAGCGAAGAAAATAGCGTTTCCTGTTAAGGGTTAAATGTCTTTTCTCAGTTCCCAAACTTGACCAAGTCGATCTCTCGCACAATATACTAATATTCTGCATGCCAAAATATAGCTAGTTTCAAAAGAAGTTAGGGAGAGGAAGGTGGCTCAGTGGTATAGATACGCTTACTTCTGGTATGTGGAGTCCCTGGTTCGATCCCCGACCACATAAATTTATGGTGGACAACATTGTGTCCGTGATTTTTATCAGGATACTTCCACTTCCTCTCAATTCTCATTCCACCAATTCTTCCATCATCATTCACTTGCCTTAATCGTCGTCTCCCTTAGCCTAAAGAGAGGAATCGTGGGACGTTAAACTGAAAAGTTTCACTTTATTTCATTCAAAAGAAATTAGCAAATTACTAATAATGCGAAATCTTTTGATTCTAACTCGTGTCCTTGGAGTTATTACTCAAATTCTGTCTTCCGTGCTCGTGGGTTTTCTCGGGGTTCTCCCGTTTCCTCCCACTTTCTTCATTCCACTATTTCACTCATCTCTCATCATCACCGTCTCTTTTAGCCTAACCGGCATAACCGTAGGACGTTAAACTTAAAGATTTCATTAACTTTCTAGTGCGAGAAAACCTCTAACCCCATTTCCACCTTCTTACATGATTCATTTTTTTAAAAAGTTTTACCCATAAATTTATACCCTAATATCTATACAAAATTATGATTATGTACACCTATTTCGGAGATCTGGGGAACGAGAAGGAAGAGATACAGACCGTTTCCTCAGACCGAGGATCTCATTTCGTAAAACCGTGTCTAATTCAGAAGGTAGAAATGAAAAGTTTTCAAGATCAGGCACCTAATGTTTTAGGAAATCCAGAATGAAAAAAAATACATCATGTTTTTTTTTTTCTTATTTGTTTTTCTTAGTGATACCATTTCAAAAATCCCGTGTCATCTAGAGCCTGAGTGAATCAAGAATATTTATGAAAAAGTTCAAAGACCAAGAGAAAGGCAATAAGTTTAAGCCTCAGTCTCCCCTTGAAGCTCAAATTTCGCAAAATCACTTGGTGTGAATTGAAAATGCTTAAGCAAATTGTTCAAGGTTTTATACTTAATAGGGTTAAAGATCTGGAGAACGGAAAGAAGAAAGCCCTTTTTCCCATCTTTTTAGGAAGTCAAAATTAAAAAAAAAAAATCTGCAGTAGGGAAAGAAAAATATTTACTCAAAATGTAATAGTTCTACTCTCAAAATTGTACGACAAGAAGACAAGCTTCCCTCCCTTACATAGGAAGTTGCATTTCGAAAATACCCGTATAGTCTACAGCCCAGGGTGCGATGAAAACAAAAGATTTTAAGGTTGTACGGTGAGTAGTTTCGGAGATTTGTCCAGGGCAAAAATCATTGAAGCTCTCCCCTCGTTCTTAGCTTTAGGAGTTACATTAAAAAAAAAAAAAAAAAAAAAAAACTGTCTTATCTACAATATAGACTAGAAGGAGAACATTCATAAATAATTTCAAAGTTCGTCTAATAACAGAGAGATTTGTTTATGAATGACTCAGTGAATGAGCCATTGAATTTATACATATTACCTTAAATATCCGTTCTTTGCACGGGGAGAATGCGTTTCATGTTGAACATTAAAAGCGTCAAAACTGTCCCCAATCAACTTAGGGACCGCAAAAAATATGAATTTAACACTAATATCAGTCATTTTCAATTATTTTTATATGGTACCATCTTCTCTTAGAAGTACTAATAGGGACTGAAACGGCATCGAAGTGTCACTGTTGATCTCACAGACCCCGAAAACTATGGATTCGGCACTAATATCGCTCATTTTTACACATTTCCCCCTCCGCAAATTGCACCATCAAAATGAAATTATGAAAATCATCCCAGACCTCATTTATGTTGAAAATAGGGATGGTATCGAGCCGAGACGAGACGAGACTTTATACAGTCTCGGTCTCGTCTCGATTGATAAGTAGCGGTCTCGGTCTCGATCTCGTCTCGAGTCAAAAATCGCCGTCTCGGTCTCGTCTCGGTCAACAGATGCTTGTCTTGATCTCGGTCTCGGTCTCGAAGGTCAAGTCTCGGTCTCGTCTCGAAAGTCTCGAAATATATAGTGTGAAATTAAAATTGTGAAAGTATTATTATCGTACAGTCTGTCGTTTCCGCTTCTTATTTTTTGCCTTCATTCTTGACTTAGAATTATGGTATGATGTACACTCATGTCCAAAATGATTGTCGCATATTTATAACTGTCCTCTTGTAAGAATATAATTTGATAATGATTTAGCAGGGTACTTTTAATACTGATACTATGTGTATAATCGGGAAATGTATATTTGTGGTAAATTTCATAGGAAAAAAATAAATACGAAAATTAGAATTAATAAAACAAAATGTTGCTAAATGAATGAGAAGGTTTTATTTTCGTTTTATTGTTCTTATTTACTGCTCTTTTAACATGAAATTTGCCACATACATGTCTTTGCCGATTATTCACATACTAACATTATAAGAAATACCAGACGAATTCGTTATCAAACTATATTCCCACAACAACATATTTATAGACATTCGACAATAATTTTGGACTTGAGTGTACCTCTTCGTAGCTAATTTGCTAGCGCTAATGATTTCCATACGTGTGTTCCAGGTTCAATCATCAGTGGGTATAACATACCCGGGATAAAACCCTAAGAGTAACTAATATTTCACTTTCAGCAATAGACTTTGTCTCGAATAGCTTCAGTAATACCTATACAATTAAACTCTATTAAATTAACCCCAGTACTATTCAGTAGTTTATTTTCTTCCTTTGAATCAGAATTGTTCAATACCTCCTTACGGATAACGCAACACATAGCAGCACGAATGTATTTAATCGTAAAGAAATTTAAATTTTACAATTTCTCAGTTATTAGCCAATACATTTTGCTTTGACTGTCATTTTAAAAACAGAATATAATATTCATTATCTTAACAAATAGAATAAATTATTACTACAATATATTTTGTTTCAAATTGACCAAATGCTTTATTACCGTTTCACATATCAGTATTTAATTGACACTTTAAAACGGGAACTTCCTTAACCTTGTAGTGGGAGCTACGGCACTCATCTTTGCTATCTGTGGTCTCGGGTTGGATCACCAAACAAGTTAGATTCAAAGTACGATGTTTCGTATAGTTCGAGTCTCACTTTAAGTACATTCTGTTTCTTACACAAGTTCATAAGGTCGTAATGTATTACATAAGCATATATCCAGTGCCTTAACATAGATTAAGCTTATTCCTGAGCTCTCAGCGGTGCATGTGATCTTTATTCGAGAAAACTAATTGTGTGTTCATTATGTTGAAATTTTATATTGATTGAAAATTACTTGCGAAACATGAACATACATATTATATAAGTATATAGATAATTCGAGCTATATGTATCTATTTTCTCTGTCCCGGCAATTCGAGTGATTCTTAACTTTCTAGTTTTCTTTTCTATTAATTTTCGTAGTTTTGCTGGAATATGGAGAGTCATATTTTTTTTCGCTGTACGAATTTCGTTAAATTTTGGATCCGTTTTTACCCTACCTTACCCAGTAAAAGTTATATATATGAACTTTAGAGGTAGACTATGCTAATTCACTTTTTGGTCGAAATTGATTTAACAATACTTTTTTAATGGACCATGTTCTTTCTAGTGGTATAATAATATAAGTCTAAAAGCATCCTATTACTTTGTAACTACTTAGTATAGTTTGAAAAACAATACTATAGGTCTTACTCAAGGAACCGTTTTTCGCTTCTCCTGTAAAATTATGAAATTATAACTTGGTTTAGTTTATCTCTGAGGTCCAGATATAATAAAATCATAACAATAATCATAATCAACCATTATCAACCCACTGCTGGATGAAGGTCTTCTCTACAACTATTTATCTTGAGCAATTCTTTCTCCGGTTACTCCCCAGTTCTTGATTTCGTCAAATCTTATTGTACAAGAACGTTTTGTAGGTTGTTTTTATCTCGTGGTATCCTGTCTAGAATTGTTTTTGTTCATCGATTAAACTTTCTTGCAATATGTCCAGCACATTTTCCAGTCCATATTAAAAATCATTTCATTAGTACCAGTAATTAGTTACCAAATAATTCATTTCTACTGTATATATTTGTCCTACAAATAGTTCAAATCCGCTACTTTTGGAGCACAGACACGCTAGTTTTTGACCTTTGAATCTGAAAAAACTGACTCAATGATTTAAATCAACACAATGTGAAGACTTCATTTGGTCTAGTGGCTAGCACGCTTGACTTCGGTTCGCGTCGTCCCAAATTCAATTTCTGGTGGGAGTACAGTTGAACGACCGAAGTGGTTCGGATTCCATTATAATCATTAGCTCCACGTCTCCTCTAGACGCCCTAGCATAATCGTGGGACATTAAACTAAAACAAACCAAACCAAAAATCAACACAATGTGTATTACCAACTGTAAGTCCTTGAATAACTTAATACAACTATGGTATGGATTGAGTTTGAGGTGGTCGGTGGTCAAACTAAAACAAGTGAAATGTAACTAGGGTGTAATTAGAACTTTTAATTAACCATGGTTTTGTGTACATCACCATTAAGGCTTAGGGGAACAACTAGGGTTACTGAAAAGTTATCAGTTACATTTAATTTCAGTTACAATTTGCATTTACATGTATTACTGGAACCAAAACTTTGACGTTAACATTAACATTATAAAGACTACGAAAAACATCGTCTTTTGAAAAACATTCTTGCACCATAAAACAAATTACGAGTAATTTTAAAATATTTTGGAGTTTAGCTACGTTATTTGCACTATATTTAGAATAATATTTAGCAATTTATTTAAGTTGGCAATACTACTTAAAATAATGAACTGCGACTTGTAATTAAAACCACTAGAAACTATTGTTGTAATGTTATAGAAGCAAACTAAAGCAACAATCATTATAAAAATTTAACACAAATACGTTATTTTAAGCAGTACAACAATCACTATCCATGTGTTTGGTATCTCTGAAACAGTTTGAAATAACAATTGTTGTAAATGACCTTATGATCACAAGTCTTTTGAAGCATCTACATGATGAGAGGTGATATGTCAGCAAATTTTCAAAGTGAAGTCTTTAGAAAAAGTTAAATTTTTCATTTCTTGTAACTTTGATCCTTCATTCATTCGAAATACATTATACCATGATCATAGTATTTGACGCTAAGATACAAATGATGCGCATTGCACCGTCTATGCCATTTGAGTTGTTAGAGATCTCCAAAATGTTGACGTTGGTGATACTGTATTGTCCTTTTTTAGACTGAATAATGTATGTGATATTGTGGTTTTATTTAATATCTAAATTAGAAATAGGTAATACCTTACATAGTGCAATTTGAGAAAATACAACTTTATTTCGCGTTGGCAACACTGCTTGTTTATCTAGTGGTATTGCAGAGTATCTAGAAGAATTTTCCCTTCAATATTTCACACAACATGGTACAAATTTTCAGCATTTTCAAAGGCGTGGATCCAAGGGAAGGGCTATAGGAGCCATATCCCGCGCCTTAACGCTCAGGTATACACAATATATATATATATATATATATATATATATATATATATATATATATATATATATATATATATATATAGAGAGAGAGAGAGAGAGAGAGAGAGAGAGAAGATTATACAATAGCAGTGGATTTTGTTTCGGAAGAAGCTTGAGGAACGGGTAAGAAACATTTGTGTTGTACGTGCAATACGAAAAAAATGATCACAAATTTATTTCGGGAGGGGCTTGAGCCCGACACCTTCCCCCTAAATACGCCATTGTACATCAGTCAACCGTTCCCATATTATCTTACACAGCAGCGAAACAAATTTTGAGTAAAGGCAAAAATAGCTGTCAATATTCGAGACGAGACCGAGATTTTCGAGACTGACCAAGGTCTCGATTTATAGAGGTCTCGTCTCGATTTATAGAGGTCTGTCTCGGTCTCGGTCTCGTCTCGGTATGTAAAAGTCCGTCTCGGTCTCGGTCTCGGTACCATCCCTAGTTGAAAATTTGATCGAGATCAGTCTTATTGTTGAAGAGTTAATAAGTCACAACATTGTCATTTTCATTTTTATTTATACAATATAGAAAGATAGATTTGAAAATAAAGAAATATGTTAAGTGAATAAATAAGGAAGAGTAGTTCCCTTGGCGTTGTACCCAGGAGCGTACCAAGGGCCAGGCAACCCGGGCAACTACCCGAGGCGCCACAGTCAGGGGGTGCCAAAACGAGTCTCAAAAAGCAAATTTTATAACGTGTTCTCTACTTTTTTTTTTTTTTGTTTATATTGTTGTAAACTAGCGTCAATTAGATAATCTTTTTCCATTCCATCATGGAAGAAGAGAGTTTCATATTAGTAGGGGACTGTATCGACAAATAGAGACATGGCATGTACAAGAGAGAGTGGAGGAGGATTTAATATTGTTTATAGCGGCCCATTTTCTTTGTAAACTTTTCCCAGGCAATGAATGTTATTGGAGTTTATATGTGCTACTCATTTAAAGTGGTAGTGGAGGGTTAACAGGCACCACTTATTTTTGTTTTCTTAGATACGATGCCGCCGCACCTAACTGTCGGCCTTTGTTGAAAGTAGTGTCTAGGAAATGTTATTGTATCGCTATGCACAGTTCTTGCAAAATCATTCATTTCGACCCAACAACATGACCTATTTGGGTTTTTATACAGGATCAAAAAGGAAGACTAGGATACCCTGATGAAGAAATTTGCTGACCTAGAGCATTGTGATATTGAGGGTTTCCAACTTCAACAGGAACTATTGGTTTTACTCCTCCTACTACTAGGTGAAAAAAAAAAAAAAAAAAACCTTGAAGCAAGGTCGCCGATCCTGGAGAACGTGGGGGCCCGGGCCTTCCAATGCTTATGTGGCCCCCCATGTATTTTTTGAATATTTTTTATTGTTATATTTTTTTATGAATATACAATATTTTGCATAATTTGAATTTAATTTGTCTTAAAATCCTTATATATGCTTCTTAGACCCTTATTTGCAACCAAACACATCTTAATGCCCCCCCACCCTCCCAAAGTTACAAAGAAAATGTCAGCCTTGCTTTGAAGTATTAAAATACTTAAGGAGTAACCAGCAGGCCCGTATCCAGGGGGGTTTGGGGGGCCGCCCCCTCTTCTTGTCAGCGTGGATTCAGGCGAAAGAGATTCTCAAAATTAAAATTAATTAAAAATTATTTGAGATCTACCATGTGACAGGAGCGCCTCGTGTGGATCGCCATGATGCCGATTGAGTTCGACATTCTTCAAGACATTGACACAGATGTCATTGTTAGGTATTTTGCAGACAAAAAAGACTTGGAAAATTATATTTTAATTGTTGTGAGTGCTGAAAACAAATACGTATATTTAAAGTTGTTTAATTTGTTGTTAATTTTCAGTAATAGTAAAGTTTAACTTTTTATTTAGTTTCTAAATTTTGTTACACTATTAATTATCACGCCTGAGGCTAAATGTTGCAAAATTAGGAAACTAATTTCAGTAAATTATTCAAGATTTTAAGGTACTGTTTTTATGGAAGAAAAAGACATGGACGCTCTTTCTCATAAAGTTCCATAAATTGACATTGATATGATCTACTTACTTATCAAAGTCAGAGGATTTCTAATACTTAATAAAACCTGTTATTAAGCTTTAGTCTTGTAAGAGTGTTCAGCTTTTGTACAAATTCATGAGATATGTTTTATAAATGCTATGGACTTCAACTAGTAGGACCTACTTAAAAAGGGTGGTTTATATTGCTGTGAGTAAAAGACATTGTGAAGTGTCTTTATTGGTATTTCACGTTATTAGAATAGATTGTTACATAGTGGGATTTATGGTAGTGGGTGGTATTGAATACTACTACTGATGTTATTGATAACAAAACAATTGATTATATAGCACTAATCATGTCAGCATTAGTAGTATTCAATAAATGGTGTTCGATATTGTTTTTGTTGTTAGATATCGATACATTAATAATAATAATAATAATAATAATAATAATAATAATAATAATAATAATAATAATAATAATAATAATAATAATAATAATAATATAAACACAATATATCTTATACCATATTTATTTTTTAAGTACTAAATATATCTACATATGTCATGTATTTGAATATTAATTTTTCTCTTTGAACAATGGGTTTAAAATATTAAAATCACTCGAATAAAATGTAAAATATATGTTAGAACTTGGAGAAAGTGACAGAAAGTCACTTTGCCCGGGTGAAAATTTTGCCTTGGTCCGCGCCTGGTTGTACCTGTCTATTCCCGGGCCAACTGACATGCCCCTTTCTGCCTAAACTTGGGCTTCAATGTCATCATGAGTAACACCAATCAGCTTGCAAATTAGATACTAATATCGGTGATTTTGGATGTACTGTTTTTCTCTCCGCCCCCCTCGATGATAATAGGTAGAGAATATAACTTGAACGGCTTCGGGAGTGTTATTATTCGTCTAAGTGATACCGAAAACTATGAATTAGACACTAATATCCGGCTTCCCGGGAATTATTAATCTCCCTTTATGCATAAATTTCGAGTCCTCTATAATGTCTTCAGTGGCGAAATAAAAAAGAAAGTGCTTCATATAGAATTAGATCTAGTATCCTACCAAATTTGATAGCTCTAGGTCACGTCTTTCTCTGCGGAAAGCCGATGAGAGACAAACAGACACACATAAACGATATTTTATTGTATTAGTATAGATAGACAGAGAAAAGTAATTCATGTAGGTAGTAAAAAAGCAAATAATAATAATAATAATAATAATAATAATAATAATAATAATAATAATAATAATAATAATAATAATAATAATAATAATAATAAAGTACCCTATGTGAGAATCAGTATTTAAATATTGTTATTAAATATTCCACGGACTAGCGGAACAAACGGTACACTCAAAACTATTTTAAAATTGAATGATACATGCATAATCACTAAAGTACGGTACCAAGTCCTAGAGTTGACTAGAAGAGTAAATTTATTGTCATGAATCAGGTGTGTAATGTTGGTTATAAAACTATAATGTGATCCTTATTATTATTATTATTATTATTATTATTATTATTATTATTATTATTATTATTATTATTATTATTATTATTATTAGTTTAGCATCCGATGATTATGCACTGAGGTTAAGGAAGACGTTGATGATTACAGCCCGGATTTATATGCGAAATGCATGTTTATAGTGACATGCAAGAACGTATGGAAAATGGTTTCTTCCGTAGAGTGTATTTATTCCGTATAATACTCACTCTACGGTTTCTTCCTTCCGACGGACTTGCAAGAATTCGTTTGAGATGCTTGTAATGGTGCATGTAAGTGCATATTTTGAGTGAATTTCGATGTGTATGCATATTTTGTAAACTTTGCAGGATACTGCATATTCCTGAATTTTATTGCTGCATACTAGCATATTTGAGAGTATATCACATGAAAGTAGGCTATATTTAAAGTGAACTGACTCCGTTTGTAAACGCAGTGTAGAACAAAATGTACAGAATAATAGCAGAAAGTGTTGCGTAACTGAAACAACCAAATGCTAATATCTAGCAGTAGACGCGCTAGTATTAAATGTAAATAAATTATTGTGAAAGCTCCATCGCGCTTACGTATTTTTCGCGAAGTTGCGACAAATGTTCCAGTACCTTCTCATCCAGTGAAGGGCTCGTGACTCCAAGCTGTGCGGTATTATACAGATATCTTAAAAATCAATGAAGACAGCCGTACACTCACTAAGTCACGATGATGCAGCCGCTATTTATGTATCTCAAAAATGTTTCTCTACAAGTGGCATTGAGAACAAAATTAAGAACATACATAACCACTTCTCGGCAATACCTGAAGTTGTCAGACAGTTGGAATCCTGTAAGAAGGCTTTGCAGCATTCACTCTCCTTGTTGGGCGAACTTTGTCCAGCGAAACAATTCATGGTCTTGCCAAAATAGCGTCAGATAAACTTTGCAAAGTATTTGGCAAAAAAAAAAAAAAAAAAAACATCCGGGTACAAAACAATCTGTGCCATTACAAATGTACTTAATGGTGAAAACATGGAATGGGAAGAGAATGTAACACAGGAAGACTTTCATGTATTTCACATATACGAGTGACTTCTGCTGATGTAGAAAGAAACTTTTCGATCTACCAAACGTTTCTTACTGATAAACACAGAGTTGACAGAAAAAAAAAAAAAAAACTTAAGGAAGATAGTTCATTGCAACAGAGATCGTTAAGATAAGATATTTTTGTAAGAACCTGATATTTTATTTTCTTAGTGTATATTTCAGTGCATATGTTAAATTTTTAAATGGAATGCATATTTTAGTGCATATTTTTATACTGTATTTTTCGTGCATGTTTGCATGAATATTTTGGGGTTTGTTTATGTATGGAAATCCGGGCTCTATTGATGATAATGATTGAATAAAGAAAGCCGAAGGTAACAGAATACCGAGAAAACTCGCGCACACAACTTGTCAGTCACTAAACTCACTTGCCAAGAGCTGAGATCGAACCTCGGACACATCGACCCACCACTGGACACAGTAAGGCCTACATGACTGAACAACTCAAAGGTCAAATTTCTTAACCTGGAAACTTTAAATTTTTACAGTGCATGGGATTTGTAATGTGGGATACCATTAAGGAGAGATTTTTAGAAAATCGATATGGAAGGAAGGAAAGGGTGCTGGCAATAATTATACTAAAATTTCCATATCTCCGAATCTCTGAAGGCAGAGAGAGACATAAAATTTGGTATATAGACTTGCCATTTAAAATAATTATACACGTGTTTCGTCGGTTTTTGGTATTTTTCCCTAGAATGGAAGAAGGGGAATGAATGGGGTTACAATTGTTATAACAAAATGAAAATATCTCAAAATCCTTTAAGGTTAGAGACATGAAATTTGGTATTTAGACTTTTCATTTAAAGTTATTAAAGATGTGTTTCAGCGTTTTTAGATATTTCCCTTAGAAGGGAAGAGAAAAGCAGAAAGTGAAAAAGGCGGTAAGAAAATTGGTGGATGCTGCAATTTTTAAAATAAGATAGCCATATCTCGAAATTCCTAAAGCTTAGAGACATAATTTATTTTATTTAGACTTTTCATTTAAAATAGTTAAAGAATTGTTTCTGCATTTTCTGGATTTCCTTAGAAGGGGAAGAGAAAGGTGGGAGGAAAAAGGGATTGGTTTGCAACTGTTATAATAAGATGGCCCTATCTCGAAATACCGAAAAATTTGAGACATATGAGGGATATGAAAAGTGGTATTTAAACTCCTTAATCAACGAACTTCAATATGGATACAGCACAAAATCTCAAAAAGGCGAGCATTCAGAGCACTTGACTTGACAAAATTAACAACTTTAATAGCCAGTGATAATGCCTGCTTCAGGTTTTCTGAAAAAGGTTTTTATTATTTTTTTTCTAAGGCTTGTGTGTGAATTAAGTAGTGCAAACCGATAACTGTAGAATTTTTGTTCTTTGCCAGCTTTATAAATCCAGACTGCGAAGCTAACATCGCTGGAGCTGCATCACCACATTTCTACAACTCTGTTCCAGGACAAACTATTTTCAAGAAAAAAAAATATTGCGAGCAGGAAAAACAACAGAACCTTTTGATGATGTCTCCAATCTTTTTGAAAACAATATTTTCATGGAGTGCTCTGCTTGTGTCACCGTGTAACCTATTGCTGTGGCTATCCGAAAATCTTAAATGATAAAGTATGTAATTTGATATATCATTCAAAAGATAATGACAAAAAGAAAATTTATATAGGAAAAAGTTTTGTCTCGCTGTTCTTAAACAATAAGCGAGATATCAGATATATATGCCCCTTCGACAGAAACTTATAAAACTGAGAAAGAATGGGTAGGTTATTCATTTATTTATGTTTGGAAGACTTAAGTACTCGATATATTTTTAATTTAGATTATTTGAGTTGGTCATGTCAGGACAGTTGCATGATCCTCTAATCCAACTCTCTGGAAAGTGAGACAGTGTGGTGGAAAATACTTATTCTGAGAAAGTTGATCTTATATGATTGTCTGTACACCCGCCGGTGGCTGTTCAAGGCCCACGTTCCGTCCTTCATAACCTTGGTGTTGCGTAATGACTAAAGAAATTGAATTTAATTGAAACATATTCTGGAGTAACATTTCTGGAGTAATGTTATCTACTAATGAACGTTTTCCATTAGTATTTCATTATACACCTCAGACTTAGGGGGCATAAATAAATAAATGACATTCCTGATTAAACTAATAAATTTCATTTCAAGTAACTTAATTTTAATATATACAAAGATAATATTTGCAGTCTGGAACATAATTTGTCAACACTGATCAATTGATTTAAAATATATATAGTGGACGCTCAAGTGTACACTGGATAAAATGGGCTTCAATCCTGCTTTCACTGGATAAAAGTGCAAACTATAGTTTAGCCCCTCCCTTGATTATATCCTGGATCCGCCACTGTATATATATATATATATATATATATATATATATATATATATATATATATATATATATATATATATATATATGTTTATGACTGATCCAATGAACAGTGACAGTTTTATTTATCTTGTAAAAGTATTAATATTTTACAAAAAAGTAAAATGTATTGATTAATATAGAAGATTTTTCAAGAGACCGATTCTCTGCATTGAGCGGTTGGTTTATTACCTGTCACTCAATGTGTCGCGTGCCAATTTTTCCTCTCCTAAATTTGTGGTCAAAACGTGTGGTAGTTTTATTGCTCCGTGCCTTTTCCTTATTTTATTGGGGGTACAGAAATATTCTATCGTTGGACAAACTCCTCTCTGCAGTCCGTGCACTGGCAACCATGTATGACTACAAAACTTGTACCTCAAAAGCCTTCGTTTGAAAAAGCCATCTGCTGTTTTAATACAGTATGTTTTGACATTTTACAACTATGATTTATGAGGGGGTAAAAATTGGGACCCCGGTATTTCGTGCGCGCCACACCGGTACATGAAAATGCGATTTTCTGCATGTTTACCTGCGCCGATTTTGAAAATTCTTTCAGTAATTTATTTCTGTTGTCGAGTACTATAAGAATCAGTTAAAATCTCGCGGGCCCTTTTTTCTTCCCCAAGCCAATATTTTTGTATATTTTGAATGTATTCAAGTATGGAACAAAAGTATTATATAATTCCCTTAGTAGGTTTCTCAACTTCATATTTTTCAACTTAAATTTTATTTATTTTAATTATTTATTTTCTTGTGACTCAATATTTAATTGCAATCGTTCATTGGGGAGAAGGGTGGCCATTCTCAAATATATAAATATAGTATTCTTAAAATTTATGTGTTCTCGTACTATTAGTTTCTTCCACTAGACCTGGAAATTGAAAAATTAATACCTGGAAAACCTGGAAAATTCAGGGAAATTGAGTTCCATATTTATATATGAACACTGCTATTTACAATTTTTTTTTCGAATAGGGAGAACTGTACAAAAGGGTGTTTTGGGAATGGTATAACAATAGGTTTCTGGGAGTGTTGTTCGAAATGAAATCTTTAAGTTTTACGTCCCACTATTATGCTGGCTAGGCTAAAGATAACGGGGTGTTGTTCGCAGTGTTGAATTCAGACATTTACACCCGGGGGGGAATGTCAACTGCTCGGGGGAGGGTTATTTTTCTGTATTTTTTTCAAGAAAGCAGCATATTTAACAATTCCATTCACATACACATCTTACCTAATATTGAGACTAATTGCTGATAAATATTCAATGAGATTATAATTTTAAGAAAACAATCGTTTGATTTCATCTAAAACATTAAATAAAGACTGGCAAAAATAGTTTAGACTAAACTTTAACTGCTATTTACAGTAACTATTTTTATTATTTCCTATATTCAGTAATTACTGTTTGTTACTAATGTAAAAATTTTTAAAAAGATTTAAATTAACTGAAATATTTTTTCTCCTAAAACAAACATACTTAGGAATATCTTAATAAAAAGTTATCATTCTTTCTCACACTTCTGATTCTAAATCAAACATATTAGCCTTGGTTTCTTCACTGCATATACATCAATAGTTTAGTTGACGAAATCTTCAGTAGGATTAGTGCCGTGTCGTGGAAAATCAGCGCTTGGCGCGAGAGTATACGACGGCATCCCCGTATATATGAGTGAGGTCGACAGACCAGCCGCCAAAGGTGGGAAAATTTTAAAAAGTAAACCCTGCTTTTCCTTGATTTTGAGCACTTTTCATTACTTTTTTCCTTTCATTTTATATATGTCCACATGTATTTCATTCCTCTGTTTTTCTTTCCTTCTTTTTTCTTTTTCCCTCCCGAATTTTTCACCCCTTACTTCGGCGCCCGGGGCCGTCGCCCCGCTTGCCCCTCCCCCATGGAACGGCACTGAGCAGGATCTTGGCCGCCTTCAATAGCAATCTTTCACTTATATACTATTATCATATTGATAAATTCTATATAAGTCTCTAATCAAGGAGGGATAACTGTTCCTCCCTGATCCCTCTAAATGACGCCCACTGAATCTCACCCTTTAACTGAATTATTTTTAATTAAAGAAAGATGTGTTTACTTTAACAATCGTAAAACACATTTACGTCTGTTACTTCCGATGCGAGAAATGGGATTTAGGCGCCCTATTTCAAATAATGTAGGAACTGTATATTTTCAAGAACTGAAGTCTGCTGACATGAGAGATTATATGGAATGATCGAAAGATCTTCCCTATCTTTCCTTTCGTATCTCAACCTGTGCTAGTGCTACCTACTAATATATAATATAGGGCGAGAGTATAGTACCTACTAAAATACAAACCTTTCTTCAACAGTTAACAATTTCATGTTCTGCCAAACTCAGTCATAGCGTTAAGAAATACAAGTTTTATTCACTATTTGGTATTCTATCTTAGATGTTACATGTTAACATTTATATAGAATGGGTCTGCGTCATTTATATGTATATTGAGAGATCGGATTTCGTCTGCACGTACACGGACAGAAAAGCAAATAATTGGGTGAAGTAATTTCTACATTTTGTGACTGAAATTTTGGGAGTTTCTCCGGGGGGGGGATGAATTTTCTTCGGGGGGGAGATTCCCCCCGGGCTACCCCCTGAATTCAACCCTGGTTGTTCGGTGGGGGTCAATGTTGCCAATTTTGGGTAAAGTCGCTAAATAAGGGGAATTCGACCTCAACGATAGCGTAGGTTGACCATAAAATTTTCAGTTAAAAACGGGACAGGTTCTTGCAACCCTAGACTTTTAGATCTACCTTTGTTCTTATCAGTGCCTTGATATCAGATTTCCTCCTCTCTCTCTTTGTTACAGAACGGGTACTTATGAAAAAGGAAAGACACGTTGAAATTTGTTCAACACACAACCAACTGCTAAAACCTCTGCTGCCTTTCGAGCAGTACTGCGAACTATAGAGTATGTTTAATATAGGGAATTTCAGTTCAATTTTTGCCTCTTTGTTATTATTAATTATTAATACTTTTAAAAGGAGTAAAGATACTGGGTTTGTTATTTACTTCTTTCATTTACATAGAACGGGACGAATACTACTTTTTCCATCTACTGACGGGACGGCCGAGACACGCCACTAAAACGGGACTGTCCCGGTCAAAACGGGACGTATGGTCGCCCTACGATAGCGACAAAAAATATTTTTTTCCGATTGGAGACTTTTTTGGGTGATTTTTAAATGACGATTTACCTACTTACACATTTAGCGACTTTCTGCTCCAAACAAAATGTTCATCTGTAGAGAAGCATTATTAGTTCAAAACAGTTTTTACGTTCTTTTTTTCTGTTTGTTTGTTTTAATCAGCGCAACTGATGAAGAGTTTGGAAATACAGCATACTCACTGCCCCACAATCCTGCATTGTTATGTTACCCTTGCCCTCTAACGAAGAACAACTACAAACTTGATGTCCTTTAGTTCGCAGAGTTTCCGTTGAGAAACACACGTAATACATCATTACCGATAGCAACAAGATTAGCTATAGATTGCGTGAATAAAGGCGAAGAAGATGTTTGTTATATTTGTCCTTTGGGGTCTTTTAATTATTCTGCACTTTTTCTTTTACAAAAAAATGATCCCTGAATTAAAGGATTGGTTGCGCCCTATTTACAAAGATGTGAGTAGAACCAGCGGCGCAAATCTGTCTTCAACATTGGGAGGGGGGGGGGGTAAGACCGTTACCATACTTTTTTTTGACGATGTCCAAAATACTTATGAAGTTGAAAAACAATGTTGTGGAGGATCAGAGTTGTTTTCAGCGTTGGGAGGCTGCAGATTTGAGGCTTATCTGGGGGACATCTATTTTATCTCACGTTCCTTTGTAGCAATCGGACAAAAATAATCAAATTTCTCCCAAAAAACACATTTCAAATCGGATTATTGGGGAGAAGTCCCCCTCAGTTCCAAGATTGGAGGGGACATGTATCCGTCATCCCCCCCCCCCCACGGATTTGCGCCAGTGAGTAGAACATATTGTTTAGTTTACATCTACAACTTTAAAACAATGCTTATAGACAATGAATTTCTCTATTATTTTTTATAGCGACTTTTCACCCAAAATTGGAGTCGTCATATCCCGTTTCGCAAACTTATTGCCAACATTTTGGAAACTGGTTGCGAAGAGAGCTACAATGGATGAGTCGAGTTATTTCGTCGCTTCTGCTGTGAACCTAAGTACAAGATTCCAAAGAGATTAAGAAAAAATGAAATGAAACCTTTGAGTTTTACGTCCCACAGTTATGCCGGTTAGGCTAAAGGAGACGCTGATGATAAGCAATGAATGAAAGGTGGAATGAAGAAAGTGGAAGGAAACGGGAGAACCCCGAGGAAACCCACGCACAAGGTGTTTGTCCATCACAAAGTTCATTTGACGGGGGCTGGGATCGAACCCGGGACCCCAAGTACCGGAGGTGAACGCTCTACCACTGAGCCACCGCAGCTCTTAAGAGATTAAGAGTCACAAACATAGTCACTTTCAATTTTGTAATATATATAGGTCTATATATTGCATCACTGACTAATAACTAAAATCCTTGGATTGTATATATAAAAGTCGCCCCCTGCCCGTAAAAAGCTTCATTCGAACTCGGAATCGAACAATTGCATCTGTAAAACAGTGCTGATTTGATTTTAACGTTCCTTTCAGCAGCAAGGCTGTATGAGACGTGGACCTACAGATTAACGTGGAATCCGAACCACATAAGCTCCGGCCGGGAATCGAAAAAATGAAATGAAATCTTTGAGTTTTATGTCCTACGGTTATGATGGTTAGGCTAATGGAGACGGTGATGAGTAATGAATTAAATAGTGGAATGAAGAAAGTGGGAGGAAACGGGAGAACCCCGAGAAAACCCACGCACACGGTGTTTGTCCACCACAAGGTTCACTTGGCGGGGCTGGGATCGAACCCGGGACCCCAAGCACCAGAGGTGAACCTTCTACCACTGAGCCACCGCGGCCCCCGGCCGGGAATCGAACCCGGGTGTCCCACGCCAAAGGCGTGTTCACTAACCACTTAGCCACGAGGGAGCTCATCTATAAGGCAGTGTAAGCAAACAAAAAAACGCACACTGGATGTTTGCGCAACTGAGGATCTAAACATTCTCAATGGAGTATGAGAAATAGTTAACGCCAATCAAAGTGTGCTTTTGCTTATTTATTACTTCGTTAATACTTAATTCCTTCTAGAAATAGTGAAACTATACTATGAAGAAACACTAATAAACTAATAACAATTACGTTGTATTTCTTACCACACCACGACCATTTTTACCACCCATAGAATTTGAACCTAGTACTATACTGCATTAGTCACGCCGTAACGAAAGATGAACATCTGGCACTCGTAGCTGTTGAAGCTACCTGTATATCACGCGGCCTGCGTTGGTACTCCTCAACATAAATACCTCACAGCCCAAAGCCAGGAAACATCACAGACAGAAGACAGGGGCACAAGCAGTGCCTGACACTTCACGAACTCTAAACCCGCCAAGACTCAACTCAACATGACCTTCAATTACGTTCTAGAAACCAAACCAATGCTAAGGCACAAACTTACCAACTTCCTATATGAAAACACAAGAAAAAAAATCTAACTTTTTTGGTTCCAAAGTGATGACATAACAATAATACTAAAAAGGTTTTAATTTTCAGTAACCCAAACATTAATTAACTAGGGAACATAACAAAGCAAAAATAAATAAAAATAAAAATAAATTAAATTAAAAAATAAAAATCTGACAAGTAAACTCTCCCTGACTACTTTTTTTTTTTTTTTAATTTCAGTGAGGCTGTAAAATATGTTAGTATCTTCGTAAAATATATATATTTCAATGTAAACAAGTTCTTTAAACAAAAGAAAGCTTTGTAGTAGAGCGCTTACCTCTGACGCGTTAGGTCCCTGGTTCGATTCCTGCTCCCGACAAATAGCCTTTTGGTGAACACTGTAGGTGTGGTTATTCTTAAGACTTTCCAGTTTCCTTACATTTTCTTGATTCCACCATTATCATGTATCTCATTGTCACCTTCTCTCTTACATTGATGTACAATCATGGGGCGTTAAACTAAAAGCAAAAAAAAAAAAAAAAAAAAAAAAAAAATTTTGCAAATATCCTAGTAAAAATGAGTTTTCTAGACTACACAAGTGGCCCCGCGTAGGGTAGTCGCTAGCGCTCTCGCCTTCGGTGCGAACGGTTCCGGGTTCGATCCCGGGGGAGAACTCGGTCGAAAAAGTATCAAAAGATTTTAAGTCCAGCCATCCTGAATGAGGTTTCCTTGGGTTTTCCTCATTCACAGCAGGCAAATGCCGGAGTGGTACCTAACATATAGGTCCCAGGCCGTTTTCTTCCTTCCCCAATCCTTTCTTCCCTTCCTTTCCCCGGATAGTGTACTCGCCGAGGAAAGTCATCCCTCATATGGGGTAACAAGGCCATTGATGCCGAAAGCCCAGAAATCTAAATCCTAAATCTTCACTACACAAGGAAATTTCCGCGCTGAAAACGGTTTATTAGCAATTATGTTAAGCAGTCCTGTAGTAAATCTGCACCAAGTAATAAATCGTCACATATAAAATGGAATGAATAAACACATAACATTCATTTTGCTACCTTGAAACATAATATGTTTCAAAACATTAATATTCAAAGTTTTTTCAAAATTCAGATTCACCCATTCCATTCTCCTCAATCATTTACGAGTTACAATAGTAAGAATTGTAGTCATAAACTACATTACTTACTTAGTACTATATTAAAGCAAGTTACACTAAAAGAATATATAATTAATGGGAATATTTAACTAAAGTAATAGTTAACTATTGTACTTACCCAGGCTTCCCAGGTTTCCTTCCTCTCTTCTGTTCCGTTTGTAAACAACCTCGTTTCGCAAGCAAAAGACGGTAGTTCAATGACGTCAGCCATGGCGAAAGAAAGAGTGTCTATAGGCGGTCTGGATCTTACACACAGATGGACGTATATAACGTATAGCTGAAGTATTTAACATACGTATACGTATGTAAAATACAGAAGATTGTTAGATATCAGACATCCTGCAGAGACATGATGTAATATCTAAGCGGGTAAAAGGCAGTACCTATGTAGTATATGGATAAAGTACGCTCCGTACAGATTTCCTTAGTAAACATAACGAATCCTTGTATTTGTACAATATACCGCTGTCCGGATAATGGATTTTTCTCAGTGTACGTACAAATATTGCATATCCCAGACTATATTGTTGTGAAGTTCGATTGATGTACAGTTAGTAGGTAAAATAGTAGGTTTATTCGAACGATACTGCGAAATTTTGAAAAATAAATAATTAAATTTAGTTAGGTAGCTGCTGCACGTACCATAATCATCTTAGGTTCATGATTCATGTATCATTGTTTTTAGAATGAAGTAGGCTATCGAATGATGCCATACGAACATGATCTATAAATTCGGGATTAAATTCAGAAATTTCCCAACAGTTTTCTCACAGCGATCTTCTTTTTTTTTTAATTTGGCACTCCTGTTGGGGCTCCAAGGCCCCAAACTCCACGAAGCGTTCCCCGAAAAGCCCAACATTTCCTTAGGTATATAACTGTCAAGTTTCATTGTCGTACGGTTAGTAGGTATGAAAATAGGTATTCGAACCAAGGACAATATTTTTGTAGTAAATATTATTTTTGGGAGAGAGGGGCGAAAAAGGAGGTCGATAGAATGAGAGTAAATATTAGAGAGGGCATATTTTCGTATGTATATATTACAAAGTAATGTTATGTGTAAAAAGACTTGCATAATCTACATCATACTTACGCTATAATTAAAGTAACTTTATGTGTAAAAAGGATTATGTAATTAAAGTAAGATTATGTGTAAAAAAAAATAATTGAATAACACACCCCGCACTTACACTGTAATTAAAGTAATTTTATGTGTAAGAAGGGTTTCATATACTGTAATTAAAAGTAACTTTATGCGTAAAATGAGTTCGGCGAGCAGGAATCGGAAAGTAAAATAGGAAAATTCCGGAATTAGGGAAAATTCTGGAATTCGGAAAAATTCTGATGTCGGAAAAATTCCGGAATATTTCCAAAATCGGAATTTTTCTGAATTCCGAAATTTCCCCTAATTCCGGATTTTTTTTTCGATTTTACTTTCCGATTCCGATTTTACTTTCCGAATGTACAGAACGTACCTTGAAGCTTCCTCTACTTCTCTCTCCGTGCACCATCTCTCATCGTCTTTCCAGTTCCCAAAAGTCAGCTACCATAAGGAAGTCTGTTAGTGCAACATAGAGTATTTTGAAAATTGGATGGAATTTCTGAAAGTATGAAGCGTCTAGACTTGAATTGGATACCCCCAACGTGTCCCAAAGTAAAAATTCCGGAATTGGCCATTCCTAGTAATTACCTTTCTGTCGCAGAGCTTTGTAACCGATAACAACGTACTAGTTGATTTTCTGAACATTATTTCAACATTTTCCACAGTATTTTATTATCTCTCTGATAATTCATCTTTATTTACCCTCTTTTTGCCTTACTTTAAAGGTCATAAGCCTGAGCCGTTATTCTAACGATTCTGTGTTTATTAACAATCCTACACACAGCGTCTCAATTTCTGCAAAATAATTTCCTTGTTTTAGTCACTGACGCACATAACTAAAGGAAATATCGTATAGGTATATATTTACATTGTACACACTTAATGCTTGTATTTATTTACTTTATACATACATTTTTGTCCTTCTTTATACAATCTGTGTTTATGTAAATTTTGGAATTTTATATTAACAGACGACTGAACTGTTAACTACTGAATTCAAACAATCTTATTACTGTTTAACTATTAATTGTGTTCTTGTTTGTGTTTCCAACAGGGTCGTTTTTATAGTATCATTTATTTATTTAAAATGTTAACGCTTTGAACTTACGTTATATTTTTGCCCTTTCTCTCTCTCAGAAAATTACATTTTATAACACAACGTTTACTCTACCTATTAATTTAATGGTTAGATCTAAAGATATGAAAGCACTGTTGTAAATATTTCATTTGTAAACATAGACTATTATTCGTAATTAGTCAATTTGTCTGGAAACTACTACTAGTAAAATTCAAGATAAATATCCCGTATTTATTGTATTATGTATACACTTTATAAACTTGTAGTTAGGACTAAACAATACATTTTTAACCAATATTTAAATACTGGTTTTCCGAACCATAGTTAAGTTTCTATGTACGCTGGTGTATTTTAAAAGAAAATTAGAAAATAGTAACAATTTTACACAATTATTAACGTTTAACCAGTGTTTGACTAGGGGGCGTAAGCCCGCAGTTTTTTGAGTGACAAAAATAATTTAAGCTATTATTTATATACTTTTTGAAAATTTATAGTAAACTCATTGGGTTCTGGCTATCCCCCAGTTCTTACCCTCTAGATCCGCCACTGAGTTTAGCGGGAAGGGGGTGGAAGTCCAAATATGGAACAAATACCAATCGATAAATCTTACTGAGCTGAACGAAATGATATAGATCAGTGTAAATCCTCATGCGTGATTTTCGAGAAAATCGACCAAAGCTATTTTTGTAAACTTAAAAAAAATGATGCTGCACAATAATCGTGTCACCTATTAAACTGAAACTTACGCTAAAATATACATTGATCAAGCTTATGATCAAATAGGTGGTCAAACAATCATTAAAAAATTGTTCCATTTGTCAATATTGTTCAAATAGTTATTAATCGGAAGAAATAACTAATTCGAATAGTTATTCCAATAAACGAATACTTGTTCGAATAGTTATTCAAATAAGCAACTTTTTGAATAGTTATCTAAATAAACAAATGGCGCGGTGGCTCAGTGGTAGAGCGTTCACCTCCGGTGCTTGGGGTCCCTGGTTCGATCCCAGCTCGCGCCGTGTGGACTTTGTGGTGGACAAACACCGTGCTCGTGGGTTTTCTCGGGGTTCTCCCGTTTCCTCCCACTTTCTTCATTTCATCCATTTCTCATCTTCACCGTCTCCTTTAGCCTAACCGGCATAACCGAGGGACGTAAAACTTAAAGATTTAATTTTTTTAAAATAAACAAATACTTGTTCGAATAGTTCTTCAAAAAAAAAATATCAAATAGTTATTCAGATAAGCACACAACTTTTTGAATAGTTATTCAAATAAACAATTAATTATTCGAATAGTTTTTCAAATAAACAAACAATTTATTATATATTTCGGATAATTATTCAAATAAACATAATTTTTTGAATAGGTATTTCAATAGACAAATAATTGTTCGAATAGTTTTTCAAATGAAAAAGCATTATTCGAATAGCTATTAAAATGAACGCATATTTTTTTGAATAGTTATCCAAATAAACGAATAAGTAGTACTGGGACCAGTTGAGGATACTTCTATCTCATCAAAGAGGATGCAATAGATCAAAAGCCTCCAGATTTTGAATTTTTGGCAATTTTATACCCATAAAAGAAAACAAGATGGCGCACCCAAATTTACAGCGATATATATTTGAGACAGAGATTTTTATCAATTTTTTTTTGACAATTCCCAAATTTAAGGTAGAACCTAGGTACCGCTCATAAATTTTGAAACAGATACATCAATATATCCATGTCTTGTAAAAGAGAATAGACCGTTGTAATCACCCATATAACCATATAACGTGATAAACTCTTATCGAAGAGGATAAAATAGTTCAAAAACCTCCAAAAGTTTAAGTTTTTGGAAATTTTATACCCACGAAAGGGAATAAGATGGACCGGAACATCAAAATTTACAGTGGTATATATTATAATCCTAGAGAACACTTACCAATTTTTGTTTTTTGACAATTTCCAAATTTAAGGGATGGTCCTAGGTACCTCTTCCAAAACTTAAGATAGGTGCATCAATGTACCCATGTCTTATGAAAGGAAATAGCCTACTGTATACACTCATATAACCATATAAGTGTGTATAAAGCTTCATGATAGGGGCTAAAATAAAGAAAAAAATCCTAAAGTTCAAATTTTTGGCAATTTTTTACCCATGATAGGGAACGAGGTGGATCCCAAAAACTTATAGAAGTACATTCCCCGGTCCTACACTACCATACCAAATTTTTAAAATTGGTGATTTCTAAAATTTAATGGGGGAGATCTCGGGGAACCCTCCTGAAATGTAGGGGTGGGCCAAAGTACCCCTACCAAAGTTTAGAGGAGATAGTCCTATGCATCCTTGGAGTCAGGGAACTCCCAGCATTCGAACTCCCTAGCATTCCAAGAATAGATTCCATCTACTCCGTTAGACCTCTATTCAAACTGGAAATAGTTAAGATTAGAAATTTCCGCCACATAACAAACATGGTAATAGATAGCGAGAAGCGTTTATGTTTGTAAACGATTGAACGTCTTAAGACAGCATATCATAACTTTTCACATCACGACACTACCAAAAGTGGAAGTGGTTCAAATTTACTATTATTTCCGGTTTTAATACTGATTTTCATAGAGCAACAATAGTGAGAAATATCTACATGCGTTTTTTTCACAATCGATTTAGCTTGCCAAGAATGTTCCATCTATTCCGTTAAACCTCTGCTCAAACCCGAAGTGGTTCGAATTAACTATTCCCGGTTCCAAAATTTATCACCATAGAAAAGAAATAGTAATAGATACCGACAAACGGTTTTTTGCAATCGATACCATGTCTGAAGTGTATACATGTCATCACAACCTGCAAATCATATCGACACCGGAAGTGGTTGAATTCACTAGTACTTCTGGTTTCCAATTTTCATTCATAGAGCAAAAACCGTAAGAGATATCGAGAAGTGGTTTTCTGCAATTGATTAAGCGTCCCAATAATATATTTTATCTCTTCCGTTAGCCCCCTATTCAAACCGGAAGTTGAAATAAACTCTTTTTGGTTTCAGTCTTTATCGCCATAAAACAAAAACAGTAAGGGATAGCGAGTAATGTCTTTTTGATACGGATTCAGCGTCCGAGAAACAGGTTCTATCTTTTGATCTGATTATTCTATTGTAACCAGTGTATACAGATGCACTATTTGAATTCGCACAGTTTCGAAGTCTTAGTTTCATACTGTGAAACGAAACTCACTTGTTAATTTATGGTATCAAAATATTAGATTTGCTAACATATCATTGTCAGTTTGGCTGCTTACTATGTCAGATTGAAGCCAAAGAATATTATTATTGTTATCATTATGAGTAATGAAATTTACAAGTTTAGAGTAAAAGATAGTAATATACCAGGAATATAATTTGTTCTGAATTGTGTTGGCTTGCTGCTGCTTAGAAATGCTCAATAGTATTTGTTCCTTTTAGTACAGGAACATTGGGTAAGGGTTTTTTACTTTAACAGTATAATGCTTTTCTCAGACAAGAACTCTACATTCGTAAGAAAATTTTGGATTCGACCCAAGGAGTTTTCTTCTGGAAACATTAATACCTATTGGAAAAATAATGATAATATAATGTATTTTTGGAATATAATCCCAACATTCGCCAGTGGGAACTAAGACAAAAGGGAAGACCTTTAATGAGGGTGGCTCTCCGCATTAGTCGAATTTAAGATTTCAGGATTGCAAAGCGTGAACTGACAAATTTTACCTCAGCCTGTCCGGTACTTGTTTGTTATACTAGTCAGAGCTCGAAAACTCCTGGGCGCAAGGTCCTCGTGGCAACTGGAAATACGAGGCTGGTGCCTAACTAATTTAAGTACAAAACATATAGGATTGTGTATCAAATTGGATTTGTATTATTATGGCGTCTGGTTTTCAAAACTGGTGCCTAGATCAAAAGAAAATTTTTCGAACACTTTATAGTGATTCAAAAATCTATTATTTAATGATATTTCATCATATACTTATGACGAAGAGATATAATGAAAAGAAGCTAGCCAAAGGATGCAATAAAAAATGAATAATTATTTCTTAAGACTTAATCTTTAAGCCTTATTTTTTACTATTTACAAATTACAAATTATAAGATCATTTTAATTCGTAGATCCATAATTGATTTTTCATGAAAACGTCAGTCATGATAATTAATCTTTATCACAACCGAGAATTGGTGGTACCATTCTGTCGCCTTTATTCATCGTAGCTTTCGCCCTTAATGCTCTTCCCATTGCTCTTCCTTTTATATATTAATAATTTTGAAAAAAGCATATCTTCGGTAGATGTTACCCTTTTCGCTGACGATACCACTCTGCTAGTGAGTGGAAAAAATGAAAAAAATATTGGAACAGAATGCTAGGCAAACACTAAATGAAGTATCTCTTTGGATGAAAAATTCATTGCTATAAATTTTCATAACAAGTGCGGTAAACCTATATACCCTAACCTGTATCTGAACCAAAATAAAATTAACTATACAACACAATGTTCGTTTTCAGGTCTTACTATAGATCATGACCTGACATGGAAATTTCATATAGAGTCAGTTATTAATAAATTAAATAAAATATGTTATGCACTAAGGCAGCGTTTCCCAACCGGTGTGCCGCGGCACACTGGTGTGCCGTGAATGGGCCGTTGGTGTGCCGCGAGTAAATCGAAACAAAATTATTAATTCTATAGCAATTAAATTGCAGGACATAGGGAAAAATGTATATTTATATTTCACATTACTATGAACCTCTAATATGAATCTACAATATTAAGTTTCATTCCGCGTTACTTTTCTGTACATTTTTAATATTGAAAAAGGTATTTATCATTGTTATGATGTTATGACCATTATTGCTTCTTTATTGTTGCATATTATTTCGTAACTTCAAATTTTAAAATATTCAATCCTTTCGACAAAAAAACATGCATACGAATTACCTACATTTGTGTTTTAAAAGTAAAAGAGATTTGTTTGTTCGTTCGTTATTTAGTGATCTTCCTTGTTAGTGAAAGTTTGGATGCAGTTTTCGAAAAAGAAAGCGTATTTTTAAAAACCCAAGTCCAATATTTCATTGAATTGTTTTCTATTTTTAAATTAGAATGAAAAATAAGCATAATGATTTACCATGGCGGAAAACCAGTGATCGAGCTTTCTTCTCTGTGAGGAGATCAGTAATCATAGAAAAAGATATCATGGTATTTTATATTTAAATATAATAAAATCTTTGAGTGTGCTGCGAGAATTCAAGTTACACCCATAGTGTGCCGCAAGTTGAAAAAGGTTGGGAAACGCTGCACTAAGGATTATTAGAAAGAAGGTAAATTTAAAATTAGCTAAAACCTTGTACAATTCGTGTTTTAACTCTATCTTGCAATATGGTATCATGTTCTGGGAAAATTCAAGTCAGAGATTTAATGTTTTCAAAATTCAGAAGAAAGCCATAAGGATACTTTGTGATAAAAAAAGCCGAATTTTTCTTGTAGACATTTGTTTAAGGAGGTCAATATACTTCCACTGGATAGTTTATATTTGTATCATCTCTTTTTGTATTGAAAGAACACTCATCGGCATTCGTAACAAATAAGGATGTACATAATCATAATATGCGAAATAAGAATGATTTTCATTGTGTAATCACCGCTCAGCAATGTATCAAAAAAGTGTAAGTTATGATGGTGTTAAGTTGTATATACAACATGTTGACTATTGATATAAAGTATGAAGAAAATATGAAAAGGTTTAGACAAAAGTTAAAATAATTTCTATTAGAAAATTCTTGTTATACGATTGAGGAGTACGTAAATATCATGACAAGGTAATTTTACTTTATTTTACTCATGTAATTTTTTTTTGTACATATGATGCATGTTACACTTACTTGAGGACATTCCTCATACTTGTAAGTTCATACAAAAGAAATAAATACAATACAATACAATGATTTTCTACTCATAGTTATTCCACTAGAGTCATAAGTCGAGTCTAAAGGTGAAGAAATGCTTGAATCTATCTGAATCGAGAACAGAAACAACAAACTCAAACAAGATGAGAAGTCATTTGAATTTATTTATCCTTAATCTTCAACTGAAACAAAGCGATGTTTCATAATGATAAAAATAATAGTGCATCTATTATTATTTAAATAAAGAGTTATATGTTTTAGATATTATATTTGAGGTGGGAGAAAAATAATTTTTATTGCTCCAGTTGGTATGTACGTAGTTTATTCTCTGTTGATTGTATAGCATCTTTACCTTCTGTGTTGCGTAATTTTAAAGACGAGCACAATTTGTGATTTTTTTCTTCAATTAATATTATAAAAAGTTGATTAAATCTCAAAAAATAAGATGACTAGGCCACGTACAGAGAATGTCAGAATCGAGAATACAAAGAAAAATTATGAAAGAATATATATATTCCGTAAGAAGGAAAGGGAGATCAATGACAAGGTGGATAAACGACGTAACCGAAGACTTAAAATGATTAAAAGTGAAGAGATGGTGGGAAATTGCTAAAGATAGAAAAGCATGAAGGTGCTTAGGGAGGCCAAGGCTCACAAAGAGCTGTAGCTCCAGTTGGTAAGGTAAGGTATTAATATTGTCAAATGATGGTACAGTATGTTACAGGAAATACACTCATAGTTCTTCTGGAGTATAGACCAGTTATTATTATTATTATTATTATTATTATTATTATTATTATTATTATTATTATTATTATACCTTTCTGTTCCTGTTTCTTTTCCCTTTCTTCCATAGAGAGGGCCACAGTGTCTCAGTGGTAGAGCGTTCACCTCTGGTGCATGAGGCGCGTGGTTCAAATCCAGTTCGCGCCAAGTCAACTTGTGGTAGACAAGTACCGAGTGCGTGACTTTTCTCGGGTTCCCCTTTTCCTCCCGCTTTTTCATTTCATTCATTCTCATCTTCATTGTCTCCTTTAGCCTACCCGCCATACTGTGGAACGTAAAACTGAAACATTTCATTTTCCCGAATTATGTTCCATAAAAGTTTTGAATGTTTGCAAAGAATTTAATATATATCTACAATTCTACAATATATTAAATATTGATATAAATTTCACTATAAAGAAAAATGAAAATGAAATCTTTGAGTGTTACGTCCCACAGTTATGCCGGTTAGGCTAAAGGAGACGGTGATTATGAGAAATGAATGAAATGGTGGAATGAAGAAAGTAGGAGGAAACGGGAGAACCACGAGAAAAACCACGCACGCGGTGTTTGTCCACCACAAAGTTCACTGGCGGGACAGGGTTTGAACCCGGGACCCCATGCACCAGAGGTGAACGCTATAGCACTGAGCCACCGCGGCCCCAAATTTCACTATAAAGACTAAATATATAATGTGTGTGTGTTGCTTGGGTACTTGGGCAAACCAAATTTGTTTCCAATTGTACCCTGCACCCCCTGCAATAGTTACATTCTCCAGGGGGAATACAAAGCAACATATTCATAATTTACTTATTTCTATATTACTGAATTTGTTTAAATTCAAAGTATCACTCTGGGATCCTACTAATACTAAAAGATTTAAATGTAGGAGGGATTATTAATATTTTGTATTAGGAAGTGGATACATTTCATTCACTTCAGATTGATTTTGTATCATTGAGCAAGACCAGTGTGTTTTAGATGAAAAACCACAACGACATCACGAGTGAAAGACTTCATGTTACGAGTGAAAGACACGAAATTTACTAACAAGGTATCACTACGACGGGAAATAGCCACGGAGTCGTTAATGCCCTTGCGACCCTTCCCAAGCACAACAGACGAACTCCCTAAATACATATATATATCTATATATCTATATCTATATATCTATATCTATATCTATCTATCTATCTATCTATCTATCTATCTATCTATCTATCTATCTATATATATATATATATATATATATATATATATATATATATATATATATATATATATATATATATATATATATAATATATAAACACTTCAAATTTCTACAGTACCTTATTTACAAGCAAACGGACATTTTCTCTAGAACTGAAAACCGTTATTTATTGGAAGAAATTTTGAGTCTATGATCCTTAAGCAAATAAGACAGAAAAAAAAAACCAATAAATTAGATACAAACAAATTCATTCCGGAGTTTCATATAAACGCATCGAATAGTAAACTATCTCATATAAATAAAATAAAGAGTTTGTTTGTGTATTTGTCTGTCTGTGTGCGGCCTGGGGACCAGACAAGTGGACTGAGAGTTACCAAATTTTGATCAGGGGTACCTTGGCCCAGTCCCGAGATCAAAACGAAGCTTTTTTTTTAAAAAAAAAATCTAGCCAGGGGGTCTCAGGAGAGGGGTGCGTTTACCGGAACCGGCCTGGGAACCAGACAAATTAAGCGAGAGTTACCAAATTTGAGTTACGAAGATCTTGGTCCAGGCTCCAGACCAGAGTTAAACGTTTTTGTCAAAATTCGAACCAGGGGTGTCTCAGGTGGGCGTTTACTGGGACATGTAAAAGTAGTAGAAAATAACCGATAGTAGTGTCGAATTCATAGTTTTCGCGGTCGCTGAAATCAATGATGAAACTCCGATTGCATTAACTTCCAAATTCACGCTATTCGGCTCCGGGTCGGCGGTCACCGGGGGTTGGAGTGGGTGAGATACCGAGACATATAAAAGTAATCCAAAATGAACGATATTAGTCATTCCATTAGCGATGACTTGCAAATTTAGCTACCATTGTATGCGGGCCGAATGTTGTCGAGGGAGGGAGATACCAAGACATTTAAAAATAGTCCAAAATGACCGATATTAGTGTCAAATACATAGTTTTCGCGGTCAGTGAAATGAATGGTGATACAGACTCCCACAGGTGTTCACTTCCAAATACAGTCCCCATGCGAAGAATAGGTATATTCAGCTAGTATAAATATAAAAAATAGAATTTCTTTTTATTGTACAAAAGCAAGGACTAATATAATAAGTAAGTCACCAACATCGAGGGTGAGTACAGCTATAGGTCACATAGGTTACATATGGTATAATCTACAATTGACATTCTTCTTAAAAAAAAAAAAAAACTGCCTTACACGATTATATCATGAAAGATGAGCACGGTAATTGGATATAATATCTGTCGTGTTCTATTTCAATAAATATTGATTTTAAATAAGAACTTCGGTATTCGCTGAACTAAGGGTTTAATAAAAAGCAAATGAATAAATAGCTGTATGCAAGCGTTTAAATATACAAGTATGTTTATGTTTGATAAGCGAATTAAAATGCTCGAGCAGTGAAAATGTTCATACCTTATAAAATACACTAGAGATTTCTGCCGGTTATAACAGTCCTTTGAAGAATCTAGATTTATCTGATGCTCCACAGCATTCCTTAAAGAATAAGAGAAAAAAGAGTTATTAGTTTATTATACTGCATAGATATATTTATTTATGAACACGGATAGTAATGTAGAAAAAAATTAAAAAGAGGAAGTGTTATATCCATGTTATATTAGTACACTAACTTAGTCTGTTCTTATCCTTTTTTCACTTCTTATCGGAAGAAAAGATATTACAAATTTATTTTTTAAAAAGGAATACACAATAACCTTCATTGTTACACCGTACTTCTAACTGCACAAAGTTCATTCAACCGCCAGTGAAATTAAAATAAATGTGTCTGTCTCTATGTCAATGCCGTAAAATAACACAATTTAAATACATTACGTAAGGTTACATAAGATAAGAAAAAAAGAAGAAGCGAAATTATCCAATGAAAGTCTGATATCCAACTTTCCCTACATTTTATATTTGATAATTATTTAAAGAGATCTCGATTTCCCAGACTATACACTTGTTTATTTTATAATAAGAGTTGGGTAATCCAAAGCCCCCTTATCAAACGTATTGACATGCATTCAAGATATCAAAAGTAAAAAAATAAAAATTAGGTTGTCTCAACGAGCATTAGCTCACATTGAGGAACTAAGTATTTCCATCTTGTAATATTTCTTACATATTTTAGTGTCAATATATTTCTATCTTAGTTTTCCATTTTTAAGGAGTTTTTAATTTACCAAGACTCCTTTATATAACCTTGACCACTCATTCGGGAGACAAAACATCTCAAGAACTAATTGACCAATCATCACCAGCTTTAGTGAAAATTTAGTGTGTCAAAGATAGGAGTCGATACTCAAACCGGAATTGATGTAATGGGTGGGCCAGTCTCAATTAGGCAGTTGTCAATAGATGTTATTTTTACTGAAAAATGTATAGCATGTAATTGTTATAGAAATAGGTTACTAAAAATGGAATGATACACACATGTGTCATTGATTTTCAACATAGTAGTCGACCTGGGCACCATCTAAGTCAATATAGGTTTGCAGACATACAGGAACATTTTCACATGCCTTCCTACATATACAGTACTCACTGGAACATTGTTGAACTCTCCTGAACAATCACTTCGCGCAGATGTTGCTCACCGTCAATAGGATTAGCATTCACTTTATTTTTACAGTAACCCCAAAGGTCAAGTGGGGTTAAGTCAAGTGATCTGGCTGGCCACTCCATAGGTCATAATAGCGAGCAGCGGTTTCCTGTGATCGATTAAGCGACCCACTGAATTGTCTAATAAAGCCGGAAGTGATAGAAATCCGGCACAATTTCCGGTTTTAATATTAATCTACAAAGAGCAAAAATAACAAGATACAGCCACCTAAGAAGCGGTGCTATCTTCTTTCCTAATCCCATATTCAATCTGAAAGTTGCAGATATGATCCTTTTCCGGTTTGAACGTTCAACGGTAGAGTAAAAGCTGTAAAAGAAAGCAAGCACCGCTTTTAATCTGCAATTACACGTCCTGTGAATATATTCAGTCCCCAATCTATGTCTACTAAAACTGCAACTGGTATAAATACATTACCACTTCCGGTTTCAGTAGGCTATTAGTTGAGAAAATAACACTAGATGAATACGTGACACTGCTACTTGTTTTAAAAGATCTTTATTACTTTCGAGCGACGAAACAAGAGAAGAAAGTATAGAGGTCGTGAAAAAATCGAATTCGAGATTTCAACACATTTACACGTTTCATGGTCCATAGATACCGAAAAAAGTTATTTTTCATCATCTGTCCGTCTGTTCATCTTCATGTACTACATTCACTTAGAGGTCATGTCATTCAACGTATCTCAACCAAATTTTAAATTTAACGTTTATGCGGGGGGGTCTCGAATTTTCTTTCTACCTTTAAAAATAAGAGAATTTACTTAAGAGTAAATATTTAAAAAATGGAGATTTTCTCAAAAAGGGACCTAACGATTTTTGTTTATATTTCAAAAATTAATTTTCCAAAAACAACACCATTATGTGGTATAAGTAATTTCTCTGGAAAAAAATCGAGAAAGGGTAGTTTATTCTTAAGGTGAGTTTTCTTTTCGGACGATTTTCTCAAAAATGACAGGTAATTTTGCTCACATTTCAAAAATAAATATTTCATTAATAACCTGACAATTTGGCATAAGTCATTGTCATCAAAAAATCTACGAGTAGTAGTTTATTCTTCAGGTGAGTTTTTTCGAATAATTTTCTCAAAAATGGCTCATGCGATTTTGTTCATACTTCCTAAATAAATACAGTATTTCATTAATAACATGACATTATAGCATAACTCATTTGTTCTGAAAAATGTACGAGGGGTAGTTTATTCTTGCGGATCAGGTCTTTTCGATGATTTATTCAAAAACGACTTCGATGTGAGTTTGTTCATATTTTATAAATATTTTATTAATAACAATATAGTATACTTATTCTGCTGAAAAAATCTACGAGGGGTCTTTTATTCTTGGGGATATTTTTGGACGATTTTCTCAAAAGCGACACACACAATTTTGTTCATGTTTCATATATAAATATTTCATTAATAACTCGATGATATTGTGTAAATTATTTCTTATTAAAAATTGACAAGGGATAGTTCACTCTTTGGGATGAGTTTTTATAAAGACCATTTTCTCAAAAACGACTCAGGCGATTTTGGTCGCATTTCTTTAATAAATATTTCATTCTTCTTCTTCTTATAATATTGCATAAATCACTACAATGAAAATATCCAGAAGGGGTAGTTTACTCTTGAGATGAGTTTTTTTTTATATAATTATGTAAAATGCCACTAATGCGATTTTGTTATTATTTTATAAACAAACTAGACTGGCTAGCTGGGGGCTCCGACCCTCGCGTTTGCTCGGCCTACAGCCTCGCATCTCTTGAACCCATAATTCTACCGAATTTCAACTTTCTTTCCCTATTTCAACTATCTAACAGAGAAGATTTTGTATTCCAACAAAACGCCCACTTAAATAACATGGGGATTTCTTCTCCTTCCCCTTTATACTTCTTAAAAACTAAAAATATTCACTTTTAGCAATTTCCCTGTGGGTTAGTTCCGGGAGGCTACAATTACGCCAAATTTCATCGTTCTGATCCTACCAAAAGTGTCTAAACATTTTCGGGTATAGAAGATGTCCCATATAAATAACACAGGAAATATTTTTCACTTCCCTATAAAACTACTCTAAAGTTCGAAATTTTTATTTTTGGTGATTTACTTGAGTAACACTAATGGAAACGTACAAGCATAGCGAATTTCAAGTTTTTATTCCAATTCCAAGTACCTAAAACATTAGATTATACGCCCAAAAAAGGCCCATTTGAATAACATGGGGAATTTTTTCATTCCTCTTTAGACCCCCTAAAAATTAAAAATTTTCACTTTTTGACAATTTTCCTGTAGGTTAGTCCCGAAAAGCTACAATCATGCCAATTTTCAACTTTCCACGTCAACCGGAAGTATTCCTTTATTTTATGTTAGGTCATGTAATTTTACATTTCATTAATAACGCTAAGGCGTAACTTATTTTCTATGGAAAAATCTACAGTGGGTAATTTACTTTTGGGGATGAGTTTTCCTTCGGTGAAATTTTCCGAAAATGCCTTATAATTTTGTTCGTATTTCGCAAGAAATACCGGTAGTTTCATTGATAACTGTAGCATTACATGATTTAGTTTAATGCGTTGGAGCGAGAAAGTTTAGTACGAGGGCCCATACCTTTTATTTTTTTTTTAAAAAAAAAGACAATGTGAGAAACTTGGGGTAGAACTAATACCATTGAGTCATAGGATGAATTATATATTCTTTTTGAGTCAAAAATGCAATAAATACGTTCATCAGGCAGGCGGAGTTTAAAAAAATGAGCATGAATTATAAATAAATGTATTGAGAACTATAATTAAAGAAGAAAACCAGTCGCAAACTAGGATATTAAGTCACGCGTTGGTGTTCTTTCATAGTACTCGAAATTTATGATGGTTTTGCTTCTCTTTACTGGAATTTCCCAGAACGATTGTAATGTTCACAGTAGCCTATAGCTAAGAAAACAAACTACTCTGTTATTAACTAATTTTACTTTACACAGGAGCGTAGAACAATGTTTGTAAAACACAGGGAAATTTAATTGGTAGACTGGTGAGAAATCAAAGTTGAGGAGAAGGATTTCGCCTTATTTTAAAATTATTTCACACACATTTGCACTATGTAACATGAAGCTATATAAAATACTAAGGTGTAGTGTAAGGCAGAGTAATTTTTATTTAAAATACATTCAGAATAACAGATTAAACTAGGCTCCCTGGCGTCACAGCTCACAAAGTGGTACAGAGATTGCTATTTATAGTTGTTCAGACATGTTTAAACTTTCGAGCCCGGCTCTCGGGCTAAATTTTCATGTATCAGAATTTTCCAAACATCCGTAAATACTGATTAGTGTTCCTCTCATTATTGCGTTGTTGAAGTTATGATTGAGTATTGGGTATCCTGTTTGATTACCATCAATAACCTTCACTGAGTAAACTTCCTATAAAAAAATTGCGCAGTAATGGCAATATAAGTTATCTTAATCGTTTTACGTATTTTCCTTTTTTTCGTTGCTAACTCGAAGCAACCCAAGAGGAGAAAAGTGTGTCTATTAATCCAAAAATTCAACTTCACTCAAGTAAGGGCAAAGATAACCATATTTCGAGTTTATCGACACAGTATATGGAGTTTTACTGCATGTTTTTGCGAGAAACTAAGCGAAATGGATGTGGCGGATTTTCATACTAGGCGCCTCATTCCAATTCTCTTTTACTAAACAAATAAAAAATAAAAAAGATGTTTTCCTTAAAAAATAAATCACACTAAAAATAACAATAAAATAAATTGTACTAAAAAGTAAATAAATAAATAAATATTTTTTTTTAAAGAAAATTAATTTTAAAAATCTACGAGTGGCAGTCAAAAAATTTCCGGGATGCTGTTGTAGTTTTAACATTTATGCTGTAATCACAATGAATATTGTACAGTACAGTCCTTAAATTGTCTTATTATGAAATTGGCAAGTGTAAACAGGTCATGACAGGCAGTGTACAAATAATGTAGCTGAAAGCAGGAGGGTGTAGTGATCAGTCGGCGCAATTTCACAGATCTAGCAACGCACAAACATCAAGTTCATGTGTAAATTTGAGAAAATCTAAACGACGTGACAAACATCTTGGCATTTGAAGGTGGTGCTGCAAGTTCCCTTTAAATGCTGCTAGCAAATGAGACGCCAGCGGTATTGCCACGTTCATTTTGTACACATCCACGTCTGTCCCCTGTCATCTGATCGCGCTGTACTTCATCTGCTTAGCCATAGCTACACCCCTTTACTACTCGGCAACGTCGCGTCAGAGCTTGCGTTTTATTCGTTTAGCTGAAATGCCAAGATGTTTGTCACAGGCTTTAGTTCAGAGAAGAGTTTGATAGCCTTAAAAACAGTTTAGCACCATCGGATATTTGGCCTTTCTGGTTCGCCAAACGTAGAAGAGATCAAAACTAACGCGACGGCTGAACTTCGAAAGATACCAAAAAAGGCCTTTCATCGGTGTTTCAACCAATTGCAGGAGCGCTGGAACAAGTGTGTGTGTGTGTGTGTGTTGCGAAGATGCCAATTTTGAAGACGATTAAGAGTCTTCATCCCGGCGAAATTAAAATACCGCTAATTTTACAGTAATTATGTGATATCTTCAAATAGATAAAAGATAATCGAAATGTGGAACAAGAGCACCCTAGACAATATTATTTTACATGAGAAACCGTTATCACGACTCACTTATCTGCTTTCGATTTCAAGCCATTTTGAAAATCGGCATTTATTTTCGCGTTTCTAAACAGCTGAAAACGGAAAGCCACTAGGTGACTTGTGATAACGGTACCTCACGCAAAATAATATTGTCTAGGGCGCTCTTGTTCCATATTTTAATTATCTTTTATCTATTGGAAGATATCACATAATTACTGTAAAATTAGCGGTATTTTAATTTCGCCGGGTTGAAGACACTTAAGTAAATGTGTACTAAAGAGCTACAACAGAGTTCCGGGAACTTTGTGACTTCTTCTCGTATTTATGTATGACAAAAAACAAAAGTATGGGGAAGAACGGTTTCCATATGATTTGTTTGTTTATTTACCTTTACTTTTTAGTACAACTTATTTTATTTTTAAGGAAAGCATATTTAATAAATATTTTATATACTTTTAAAGAAAGCATATTTTTATAAATTTTTTTTTATTATATTGTTTTATTTTTACTTTTTGTTATATTTTCACATTGAATCTATTCTTGAAATCTATGGTTCTTTCGCAATCTGAAATGTAATTTATGAAGATTTCTTGCATGCTATACTGCACATGGCAACTTCAAATCATTTTTGGTTCGTAACGGAATATAATATATAGTCAGTAGAAAACAATGATATTAACGTAATAAAACATATATACATATAGAAATATATACAAGAAACAATGGGGCCTTGTTTTGACACCAGACTCAGGTTGCTGTAGAAAATGGACAGGTTAAGAATGGCGTATTTCCGTCAGTATTTGTTGTTCATTTGTTTCCGCAGGGTTCCAAACTCGTGAGCTGCATTGTGGAACTTACAATGGTTATGTTTTGCATTGACTTATAAATATCATATTGAAAGAGACAATTGCAATTTTTGTTTGTTTCAGTTTCTTCAAAGGGAACTTGAAACAACCAATAGCCTACATCAACAATTAGTAAGGGAGGGAAACTTATTTTCATGAAAATAAAGTGGAACATATACCAGCCTATGTTTTCTGCAGGCTACTTAGAAAACGTATTGTTTGGAACCGAAAATGTGATATTTTTCATTGTAAAATGTGAGGATCGAAAATCTGAGTTTTAGATCCTTGCACTTACTGTTAGATTGAGAGCGGAAGTGACGAAATTACTTGACTCATTCATTTCATTACTCTATGATATAGGGAAAAAGAGTTAAATGAGATTGCAAGATTTGAGGACAAAATTGAACCAGCACACGTATGAATTGAACGTGAGTTAAAGAAAAGCATGTAAAACATTGTCATTTACTATTCTTTTTCTGTATTCAACTTTCATTTATTTTTTACAAAGTAATCTCAATTTCTTTACTTTCACAAATCTTCTAAACATCCTTATTTTCCAATGTAGGGCTATTACAAGCAGTATGAGTATCACTCTTAAAAGTATGTGTTTCACTTTAGAAGAATGTTACAGTTAGAATATTTGTATAACTGTTAGGAATATGTATGTCCGGTGCAACGACATTGCGCAAATTATTCTAAGGATAGGGAGCAGAAAGTACTGAAATTGTGCAAATTTCCACCGCGACGTTGCCAACAACAGGACTCAGGAAATCGTGTGAAATTTTACACCAAAATAAAATGTATAAACGCCATTCCTTCGTGAGATATACTTGTATTGCATTATACAAAACATTCTAATATTTCGATCCTGATTGGCTCGTTGTGATTTTCTTTTCTCATTGACTTCTTATATTATTGTCTTATTATATCCGCAACCAACGCACTAACCACTCATTTTTGTAACAATTCATACGATAATAATATATAACAAATTTTCCTCACGACACCTAAGAACAGTAACTAAGATGCAAATGCAAATATAAGGATCATTAATATAGAAAGGTGAAAGGACAGTTACTAAGGTACGTGGTGGACACACCCAAAATATGTAAACAAATGCTTGTTTGTGATTGGTCAAAACTAGAATATATAAATAAATCCTTATCTCTGATTGGTCGAACTCCTGTCCGCGATATTTAAAGGGAACTTTCAGAAATATTTTTTATTTTATTTTATATAAGTTTGTTTTCCTTATAGTTTTCCAATAACTACTTACTTCCAAGGTATTTTCTAATAGTTTTAATCTTACAGGCAATCTTCCAGACAGACATGTACAACATTGCACAACATTTTTTGCTTAATTTTCATTTTGTTGCGTGCTCATTAAGGCTTTATCTGTGTAAATAAATATGGGAGTGAAAGTTTGCGCAATTTTAGTGCATCCTGTATGTCAGTGTTAGTAGTATGTGTCACCAGGCTTAGCTGGTTTAAACCAAGGTGGATTAACCCATGGTCTAAACAAACAAACAAACAACACCAAGAATGCTTTAAATCGTATGAAATTCATGGTGACGTTTCTACATAGCAAACCACCTGCATTAGTTTTATCTCCTTTTCACATTTTAATCAAGGCATCCCATGTTCAATTCTCGGTCGAACCGCGACCCTTTTTCAAGTGTAAACCAAGTAGCGGTTCAGATGTTTTAAGCGAGTCTTCTTCTTGATAACCTCCATATTACATAAGGATGTTAAGCCTAAACATACGAAACGAGATCAAATTATATATCTGTGATTGCCTGAATGCCTGTTGTTTTATAAAGAAGCCAAGGTTGCTTCAATATATTGACAGAACTTGGCAAAATTTATCGACTGCCTACGTAGCTTCCAACATCAGCTTGGATTGGACTTTCAGTTTTAATTTTATTGAATGATATGTACACTCATGTCCAAAATTATTATCGCATGTCTATAAATATTTTGTTGTAGGAATATAATTTGATAACGAATTCGACTGCTATTTTCTTTTAATGTTACTATGTGTATAATCGGCAGAGACATGTGTGTGGAAAATTTCATGTCAAAAGATCAGTAAATAAGAACAATAAAACGAAAATAAAATTTTCTTGTCTATCTAGCATATTTTGTTTTACTCATTCTAATTTTCGTATTTATAATTCTTTTCCTATGAAATTTACCACAAATATACACAAGGATCAGCCCCTCTATATTTTGGCAGAGGTACCTTGGTCTATCCCCTAAATTTGGGGAGGAGTACCTAGGACTACCCCCTTAAATTTTGGAAATTGCGAATTTAAAAGTTTCGTATGATAGTATAGGACCATAGTATGTACACTCATGTCCAAAATTGTTGTCACATGTCTATAAATACGTTGTTGTAGGAATATAATTTGATAACGAATTCGACCGGTATTTCTTGTAACGTTAGTATGTGTATAGTCGGCAAAGACATGTGTGTGGCAAATTTCATGTCAAAAGATCAGTAAATAAGAACAATAAAACGAAAATAAAATTTTCTTGTCTATCTAGCATATTTTGTTTTACTCATTCTAATATTCGATAATTCGTATGAAATTTACCACAAATATACATTTCTCGATTATATACATACTATCAGTATTAAAAGTACCCTGCAAAATCATAATCAAATTATATTTTTACAAGAAGAAAGTTATAGATATGTGATAATAATTTTGGACATGAGTGTACATACTAAATTCGTAATTTAATACTTCAGTTTTAGCGTACTGATTATGATACGTTGACTTTAAATGCAAAGCAATAATGGGAAGATCCCGTTATTGCTTGGCATGTAAAATTTTAAAGTAATAACAGGATTTTTCCCGGTGGCTAAGGCGGAAGTTTCCCGATTTATACATAATTCTGTATAATGGCTTCATTTGGACAACTGTTGATCTTTTTGTCCTTCTGAATTGACTCTTGACAGTTATATTAACAAGTATGTAAAGATAGCTCAACGTATTTATTTTTACCAGTAGTCTTTCATGAGTGAGTCAGCAGACTCATATCATTTGTAGTCATTTAGTGTATGGCTATTCGAGAATGCGTTTTTGATGCGTTTCCCCCCGAAGCGAACGTGACCTAGGTGGCTACTCAGTAATTTTACTTTCGCCAAAGTTATAAATCATATTGTGAGCCAGTCAGGGTTTTCAGGTCCAGGTCTATAATAGCAGAGTTCCAATACTCTGTACAAAGCATCTTCCAAGCAGATGTTTCTTGCTAAAATCTGTTTGCCTGGCAACACGTCTTTTCTTTCTTTTTTCCTTCCTTTAGACATCTTTTAAAGAGCAGGCGGTCTATTGTTCCACCAAATGCACCAAATAAGCTCGAGCCGACGTTTTATGCGCATTTTTATTGCTTTCAGGTTTGTAGCGCATTGTGATTAGCCCTCTACATTTAAATACATGGTAGCGTATCCCAAGCGTACGCATGAGCAATAAAAACGCTTTGCGAACGCTTCAAAGAGCCGCCTACTTAGTTTTGAGTCCAAATGGAGAACAATTTCTCTCGGATGTAAGCCGAGCTTTGTATTCCGTTTAAAGCTTATGTGACCCCTTCCAGCATAACCCCATTGTTGCATAATAACAGGAAGGCAAAACAAACATATTTGTGTCCATATGTAATATAAATACATAGAGCAAATTATTTAAACCAATAAAAACTGGATTAAACCAAAAAAGCGGGTTTAAACAGAGAAAGCAGGATTTTTTTTTAAAAAAAAAAGTTTTTGCCAACCCTATGCGTCACTGTTAGGCATATGTACTTCACTGTTAGAACTAAATGTGTCACTATTAGTACAATGTGTGTTACTGTTAGGAAAAATGAAATCTTTTAGTTTTACGTCCCACGATTATGTCGGTTAAGCTAAAGGAGACGGTGGTAATGAGTAATGAATGAAATGGTGGAATGAAGAAAGTGGGAGGAAACTGGAGAAGCCCGAGGAAACCCACGCACACGGTATTTGTCCACCACAAAGTTCACTTGGCGGGGGATGGGATCGAGCCCGGGACTCCAAGCACCAGAAGTGAACGCTCTACCACTGAGCCACCTCGGTCCCCTGTTACTGTTAGGAGTACATGTGTCACTGTTAGGTATGTGTCACCGTTAAGAGTAAGTCTGTCATCGTAAGATAGTTCTTTTCGCATCTACAAGACCAATAGGGCAACTTTTATCCATCCAGAATGTAAACTGTAAAGATAAATTCGACAACATTTAGATTCGTTTGAAGAGTGATCTAAAGCTTCTGTGTGGTAAAAGCATCAACTGTTGCCTCATGGTAATATATAACGTATTATTCTTTTTCTAAATGTTGTTGTTCCAAGCTTTTAATAACAACTGCTACCCCACATAACCAGACCTGGATTAACGCCTAGGCTGCAGGGCCTGATTAACCTATCTGAAGGCCTGGGGCTAGAAAAGATATGTGGCCCTTCCTGACTTCGCCTAATATATTTCTGTGAAATTACAGTATTAAAGTTAAGGAATACACGTAGTTCTACGCCATCAACCATGTCATTTATAACTAATGGAACTTTCCATATTAAGAAGGCGAATGTAACAAGCGAAAAAAATTTTCATATTTTTGGTCATATTTTATCTTACGATGATTATATCTTGTATGATTCTTTTTACACAGCCAGTTGAGATTTTGATCAAATGGAGGCCCCATCCACCTGAATTCCCGGGTCTACAGCCTCCCTAAGCCCCCTCCTTAATCCGGCTCTGCTAGGCTGAATAGATTGGAGCGGTATTTTTAGCTTCCTATTCCCATCCCCCTTCTTATATATTACGGAATAAATTAATTTATTGAACTAGAAATTTATCATATTCAGCATTACAGATCATCACATGTTTTGGATCAAAATATTCAATATATTTTAATCAAAAATTTCCTTGTTCGCCTTATATCTGGAGTATTATATCTAGTGTAGCCGAACCCAAACTATCAGTTAATTCAGTATGATGTGCTTATTCCATAGAAAATACAAAAAACTCGATTTAGAGGCCATTCAAAAATTTTGTGGCCCGAGATCCAATTGGCCCAAAAAATCCAATATATTTTAATCAAAAAATTTTTTGAAGGCCTTATATTTCGAGAACTACATATTTTGTAGTCGAACCCAAACTATCAGTTAACTCTGTATGATGTGCTTACTCCGTAGAAAATACGAAAACTCGATTTAGGAGCCGTTCAAAAATTTTGCGGCTCCTTAAGTTTGGTGAGTCTTTCTTGTCCTGTTAAGTTTCTGAGGTATTTTTTTTTGTGATTTTTAGTTTTGTGAAGCTCCTTTCCTTGCCTTCCAGTTTTGCGCCCCTCAATCCGGCGCCCGGGCACAAACCTCGATAGTCCTCCTTAGTTACGTCACTGATTGACGACAGGCCCAGCTCAAAAAAAAGAAAAAAATGCTGAGTTTACGTGGAATCAATGTAAGTAAGAAAACTTATACATAGTGACAACCCGCATTGCCCCTATTTCTTTCTTTTTTTTTAAAAAAAAAGTAATAAAATTATCTTTGCAAATCTTGTGTATAATGCCGCACAGTAGGCAACCTTGATAACAGCTGGTTTCATGCAGATAGTTTTAATACCAGTTCTTTTTCCCTTAACCTCGCTCAAAAGCTGTTATTCGGGGTGTCGTTCTGCTGCTTGAGTGTCTGGCTGCAACTTGCACCAAGGCTACACATAACCGGATGCACCAGCTTTTGCTCTGTACCCCCTACCCCCTCATCAACCCGATGAAATGCACAAAACAACTTTCAGAAAACTGCAACTTACTCAACGTTGCAACGTCTATCTATAGCTACTATGTAATAATAGGTTTTTACGTACAACTTGTCAGTCGCTCTGGGGCAAAACGATTCATAACTCAAAGGATTGAAGAAATTAACAGAATTACGGAAAGGATTAATCTATTTATTTATTTATTTATTTATTTAATTTTCAAGTTTGAAATGCAGAAGAGAAATGTTGTATACAAATATACGCAAAGAATTCATCAATTGGAATGTTTTGAAATAACCTAGTGTTCGACACGAAAGGAGACGAGACGAAAAATAAGGTTTTCTCGTCTAGTCATGTAATTTTGTTTAGAAGTCTGGTCTCGTCTCACTTTGATTCTCGAAAACTTATTCTCGTCTCGTCTTGTTTTGTAAATTTACGCACAAAATTTGTGCCCTGATTGTTTTCTTAATATAATTTAGAATTCATTAGAATCATTCTGCATCATAAGAGATCCACGAAGGGTGTGATATACTAATATTTAAACCACACTTATTATTCGAATATATTGTGTAATGACTTGCGTATCTTCAAATGTTTATAAACGTTCTTCATTGTGTTCGTATAATCATTTTATCAATTTTTAAAGTTTTTATCATGTATATAACACTAAAATAATGTTTTTTAAAATCTTAGACCTGAGTGAACCAGTGTTGCCCGCGACACTCGAGAAATTTCTCGTCACGTCTCGAATTTAAAAAATACACTTCTCGTCTAATTTTTCCCGCGTAGGAAATAACAGTACATTTTACTGCAAAAATGCAAGAACAAATATTCTCGCTAAGTCTCCTATATGGAGGATGAGTGCTTCCTACAATGCAATTGAAAGAATGTGTGGGATAGATGTTTTTGGAATGTCGGAGGCAATATTTAAAAATAAACTTAAAATATACGTAATAAAGAAAATGTATAAACGTATAATCTTGATAAAGGACATAATTGAGTAAATATATTTATAAACAAACAACACTGTAACTGGGCCTAGAGCCTGTTATGTTGAATAAATAAATGAATAAATTTCTAAGACCAAAATTCGTACGATTTTTAAAAATAAATATTTCACTAAATAAATATTTAAAAATAAATATCCTATAAAAATACATAAATAATTTCCCGTAGAAGTCAGAATGGATAGTTTACAACTTTTTTTTGACAATATTAGTGGTTCTTTAACTTAGTATGCATGCATATATGAATATATAAAAGAATTTGTAACTCCAATAGTTGTACATACAGCATAAGTCTAGTTGTCTAAACTTAAGCAAACTGAACTTCCAAATATTTGTCGATCGATGTCCAGTGTAAAACATTTACATAAAAATAGCTTGTTGAAATGCAAACTGTATGTATTCGTTCGTAAAATAATAATAATAATAATAATAATAATAATAATAATAATAATAATAAAGTAATTCTATTGAAATTCCTATTTATACTAACGGATCCACTGTGAGTGAGGCGACAGTTTATCTTGATACAGCTTTGAGGTGGATGGAACGGCAGCTTGAATGTGACCACGTATTACTTCTTTCCATCAAGCGTTTGCGAGAATTGGCAGCACGTAGCTAAGCGTCTACAGCAAAACAATTATCTTCATTGGACATGTTCAACTAATACCTCCAATTCAAGGTAAGAATGTACTATGGTACTGTTTTTTTAAATTAATATTGTTTATACCTAGGTAGTAAAATTAAGCAATTTGAAAATATGGTAGAGCCATTTTTTAATTAGACAAAACCGATTCTAGGGATTTTTCTTACAAAATTCCACAATTCAATCTTTAATTTAATGATTGCTATAATTATGAGGATTGCGTCTAAAACTGGAGTTTCACTGTGTATGTAACATGCCCCCACATGCAGGAAAAATTGATTTTGGATGCTTGTCCGTCCGTATTGTAACAACGTTGTAAAATTATTGTAAGATTTTTTTTTTAGATGCTACTGAACCAAGTTAGTAACTCTAAAGTAATTTAATGCCAAGAACATAGGCTGAGGTAAAAAGGAATGAAGGCTATGAAAGTTATTTATTTATTTTTATTTTGCTTACCAATAATTAATGCTCTATGCTACAGAGCAAGGTAATATAGTTATAAAGTATTATTTGACACGTGTCTAATAAAAACAAACATTGAGATAAGTACGTACGGGAGCTATGTAACAACCTGGTAAATTTTTGTAACATATATATATATATATATATATATATATATATATATATATATATATATATATATATATATATATTAAAGTAACTTAACGAAACAAAATGTACTTTATTGACAAATAAATAAAAATAATATACACTATGAAATTTATTTATTTTTATTTAATTTTTAAAAAATTATGATCTCTGCTACAATATAATTTAACAACAATTATCATCTCTACTACAAGGTAATTTCTCACCCATTAACATCTCGTTTTTTTAAAAAAATATTATTTAACGTATGTCTAATTAACACTAAGTTTTAAATCTACAATTGTACTGATAAATCTATATTTTAGAATTTCTTTTAAATAAATGTTTAAAAAACAATCATTAAATCAAACATTTAAATAAACAAAACTATCAAAAAACTGAGTTTTCTTTAAATTAAAACCCCAACTGCCTTTATGCACATTTTTATGTTTTTATATTATTATAATTATGATATATATATTGCTATAATTATTATAATTATGATATATATTAAAAACGAACCTTAACACGTGTTCCTTCTGATACAATGTTTTAAATTTAAGTTTATCAAAAAATTACACTTCATAAAATTTATCATCTAAATAACTGCTGCTTATTACTTTACTAATAATATTGCTTTTGTCTCTATACGTTTACAGTCAACATATCTGTTTATGTTAAAATCTTTCTTGTTACTTTTTGATTTTTTTAAAAATATTTTTTTCTGAATTTTACAATGATATATTACAGTATGTACAGAGGGTTAGAAAACATAAACATTCAACATATCGTGGGGATACCTCAAGGAAATGTTACGAATTTTCCTCATGAATTGAAATATAAGGATTTTAAACTGTAGGGTAGAAACAAAACATTGTTTTCTCAAAAATAACTCTGTTAAATTTAAAATCTATATTCAATATTTATTTTTTTAAAAAAGAATCATTTCCAAACCCACAATATAGCATTATTATTACAAAATGTGATAATAATAGCATTACAATTAAAAAATGAATTATTATTTACAAAATTTCAGAAAGGATTGCTTATTTGTGTAGTTATATTGTTTTGTTCTCATGGTTTTTCTGGGAAATGAATTTGATGATTTTCTAACCCTAGGATATCGCATAATCCTACAGGGTTCTTTCTGAACATCTCAGAAACCCTAGTTTCCTGATAGGACAAATTTTCTTGGGCGAAGTTTTCAGAATTGTAATTTACTTTATATTTCATCTATAATACAATATGCTTTAATTTTCTTATTTTCATTTTGCTTGTCAACAATTAATTCTCTATGCTATAGTGCAAAGTAGTTGTAAAATATTATTTGACAAATGTCTAATAAAAACAAAGATTGAGATCAGTACCGAGGGGAGTTATGTAACATCTTGGTAAATTTTTGTAAAAATTTAATACATAGGCCCATACCTAGGTAAAATTATACAGGGTGGCCCAAAAGAAGATATACATCCTGCATTGATCAAGTATAACATTCTAGTTTATGAGTTTACTTGTTTCGGCTGTTCCGAACTTAAGGTATAAGTAAAAAGGCATTATGAACAAATGATAAAGAAACTAAGTCTAGGCCTACCTGATGGATAACAAAAAAAAAAAAAAAAAAAAAAGATATAAAATGTAATGAGTTGATCAGTATGGTACTATATGCCTACTTTTGGGCCACCCTATATATATGGAAGCAAGAAATTTATTGCAGTGGTCCAGGTATATGCTGCAACACATTAAAGCCTCATTATGTAGCCCCATTGCGTTCATGGGAATGAAAACAATAATTATAACTATGCTAAATTACTAGACTGCCAATTGCTCATTCAGAGAATTTATGAAGTTCACTTTATCGCAATAGTTTTATACAAACTAGATATAGGCTACGGATAATACTTTTATACAAACTAGATAATCAATTATTATTATTATTATTATTATTATTATTATTATTATTATTATTATTATTATTATTATTATTATTATTATTATTATTTGAAGTACAATCAAATATCACAACATTAATTATTAATTTTAATTAACTGAATTGAGATGAAAATTAAATCTTGATCTCGAAAGATTAACTAAGTTTATGCGTTCTGTACCTTTCTAGAGTAATAAATGCTGGAATAGGTTTCAAGGTTGTTTCTGAGTGAATACTTTCTTCAAAATATTAAAAATTATAGAAATATTTTCGAGCCATTGGAGTCGAGTCGAGATATTTACGAGTAGTCTCGACTCGACTCGTCTCGAATTTTACAAAGTGTGTGTCGACTCGTGCGCATCCCTAGAGAGGATGGCAAAACATCACATGGTATAGAAATTCCTGGCTGAGAGGGAAAATTACATGAAGAAGAAAGTAATTTATTATTATTGGTGTTATTTTACGCCCATGATTATGTTCTTCAGGATAAAGGTCAGATAATTAATGGATTGTCGTGATATAATTGATAGAATGACAATGTGGGAGGAAATTCAAAGATACGATGTTGTCCACCACAAACATATATGGGCACGAGTTTTAATTATGGGGCTTGCGCAGCAGTAAAGGACCACCCCTCTATATTTTGGCAGAGATACCTTGGTCTATCCTCTAAATTTGGGGAGGGGTACCTAGGACTACCCCTTAAATTTTGGAAATTGCCGAATTTAAAAGTTTCGTATGATAGTATAGGACCATAGTATGTACACTCATGTCCAAAATTGTTGTCACATGTCTATAAATACGTTGTTGTAGGAATATAATTTGATAACGAATTCGACCGGCATTTCTTATAACGTTAGTATGTGTATAATCGGCAAAGACATGTGTGTGGCAAATTTCATGTCAAAAGAGCAGTAAATAAGAACAATGAAACGAAAATAAAACTTTCTTGTCCATTTAGCATTCTTTTCGTATTTATAAGTCTTTTCCAATGAAATTTAACACAAATATACTTTTCCCGATTATACACATAGTATCAGTATTAAAAGTATCCTGCAAAATCATTATCAAATTATATTCTTAAAAAAGAAGACAGTTATAGATATGCGACAATCATTTTGGACATAACTATACCTCTGTAAGTTTGGATGGTCGGCAAGTGATTTTTTTGGGGGGGAGGGGTAGATTTAGCCCCAGTATCTATTGACTATTCCCAAGACTTAAAAAAATTTAAAAGGAGTTCCTTTTTAACTGATGAACAGGTGATAATGGCCGCAGAACAGTTTTTCTTAGACAAACATTCAGATTTTTATTTGCAACTGGTAAGCAAGTCATAAACATTGTCAGAAGTGCATTGACCTTCGTGAGAGATCTGTGGAATAACCTGTAAGTCCCAATGCTGTTAACCATTTCCTTGCTGGTTAGTCTAAGAACTTATTAGCATCCCTCGTACACAGATTTATTCAAAACCACGTTATGTAAGGTCTGAATTGATAACAATAGCACAATATCGAGCTATGTTCATTCATATATTAGTTTTCCGTTTTCCATTTGGATATGAACTAAAATAGAGAGACTACCTATATGACACAGAAAAGCATTAATTGTTCGTAAAGAGATTTTGATGAGAATGAGAATTTGCAAAGAATGCAAACAGTTGTTAATGATGTCAACCGAACCGAAAATGTTTTGCGTTCTGGACCCAGAACCTGAAATAAACGTTTGACTCGGCGTTTTCGGGTTATACTGACGAAACTGGTTCTGACCTTTTCTATAAACCGAAAACCGTAATTCGATGTGTTTCTAGGAGAGAAACGAAATACATTTTGGCATCATGATTTGCAAATATTATTAGCACAAAATTGTTACAAGCTGCGAACGATGTTGAGTAATTGTGAAATGATAACTCGAGGAACCACACTTACAGCGGTTTCGTTACAAAACATATTTCTGTTAAGTACTTGCATATAGATTTCAGTTCCAGAACAAGAATCGATTTTCTCAGAAAATCAATTTCGGTTCCGGCTGCGGAAACAATTTTCTCGGAAAATTGGTTTGTATATCGAGCTTTTTTTTTTTTTTTTTCTTTAAATAAGATCTCATTTGGTTCCTCGCGTGGAATCTTGTTTTGGAACAATAAGTTCCGATTCCGGAACCGAAACATAGTAGAACTCTTATATCTATTGGTTCCGTTACGTTAACAACCCTGAATGTAAGCAATGAGGTAAACAGAAAAATCATTAATATTAGAAATATAGATCTATTGTATTCTACAAAGAAGAATCTACACTGCAAATAATGTGGTAATTGGCTCCTATATCTTTTCACTCTCTAGCCTTGCTTTACTACATAGATCAAAAGTTTACATTCAGAGTGCCATCTTGATTTTGCAGTCTATTGTTTTTAAAATGAACAGAAGTTTTCATAGATGCCCACACCGAGAGGGAAGGGTTTAGTTCTGAAGGATATTAAGTTATTGCAAGTACACTCATGTCCAAAATTCTTGCCGCATATCTATAACTGTCTTCTTGTAAGAATATAATTTGATATTGATTTTGCAGGGTATTTTTAATACTGATATTATGTGTATAATCGGGGAAGGTATATTTGTGATAAATTTCATTGGAAAAGAATTATAAATACGAAAATTAGAATGAGTAAAACAAAATGTTGCTAAATGGACAAGAAAATTTTATTTTCGTTTTATTGTTCTTATTTACTGCTCTTTTGACATGAAATTTTCCACATGCATGTCTTTGCCGATTATACACATACTAACGTTATAGGAAATACCGGACGAATTTGTTATCAAATTATATTCCTACAACATAGGCCTATTTATAGACATTCGAAAAAATCCTACGGACGTCCCTGAAAGTTTTGATGGTTTCATTTTTCTGCTTTCATGACTAAATAATAATAATAATAATAATAATAATAATAATAATAATAATAATAATAATAAGTGTAAAAAAATTAGAGATCTTAAGTAAGCACAATTTTAATCTATAGCATACAGTCAGTATTCCTAGTTTGAGGGAAATTTCCCTAATCGAGAGAGATTTCGTGGGAAATTAACAAAAAGGGGAATTTTCCGGCAAACGTGAAAATACAGGGAAATTCTCGCGCTGACTGATTGACCAAATAGTTCGTGTAGACCCCTATGTGTTCAAAGTAACATGATTGCACCCATTGTTGGCTAGATATATTTGTGTATTTTTTAATTTATTTTTTTCTAAGAAGTGAAAGAAAAGTTAAAAATAGAAGCGAAAAGTAAATGAATAAAATAAATAAGGCTAGCACTTCTTTTAATATAGCTAAATTAATCTTATCACAGAATTTCTGTCATAGGAATTGGACACTCTACAAACTAGGGAAAATTTGATATGAAAAGGGAAAATTTTGTCAGTGAAGGGAAATGTTCTTAAGGAAATCTACGAACATTGCATACAGTGAGCTGGAGGCTTGAATGGAACAACTAGTTATTTTAAAATTCTGCAATATTATTGTCGTACAGTGACGACGCCAGCTTTACTTTTGGGGGGCAGCAAGCGGAGGGGCAGAAGAATTTTGGAAGGGCGGTTTTTTTTTTTAAATCGAAAAGGATAGTACATGATTATATGTCCGTAAATGACAGGTGTCCATTACAAAGAGGTTGCTCAAATTTAGATTACTCATAGGTCATGCAGTAATTGTATGAATGATATAACAAATACATTAGTCGTAAATATAAATAGAGGTTAATATCGAAGTACCATTCTCAGTATTCGAATTATTCGACTATGAGAGGAACATCGCCTCTGAAAAAAAAAATCACTGCTGATCATGTTCATATAGGCTGTAAAGTGTACTGGATATGTAGTAATTTTCTTCTCAAGTAAATAGTCTCCTATATATATATATATATATATATATATATATATAGTGGCGTATTTACGGGGGTGGCTTCCGGGCTTAAGCCCCCCCCGAAATCTTACTTACTATAGTAAACTATATGAAATATCTTGCAGAATTTTCACATTTTCAGGCAAAGCCTCCCCGAAAGTTAGCAAAGCCCCTCCCGAAACAAAATCGTAAATACGCCACTGTATATATATATATATATATATATATATATATATATATATATATATATATATATATATATATATATAATTTTTTAAAAAATCTCTAAATTCCCATGCTGACTATGCTACGTAAAAGTACAACTAACACGATAAAAACGTGAAACATTATTATTAATGATTCAACATCCAAGCATTTGTCCTTCCGTTACGACAATTCTATAGCTCTGCTAGTACTATAGAAACGTTGTCCTTGCAGAACGGAAATATTTTGTTATAGTACTATATATTTTGTTGTTATGTGGTGTTATAATATAAGCTTATTATTCTTGATTTTTGAAATATAGTTAATAGTTGCAATATAGTAATGCTACCAATACAATTAAAAAATAAGAAATATCACATTGCATTTAAATACACATAATCTATACTATATTTAGTTCTAAAGTAAATATAATATAATTAAAAACATTCACTCATGTGTTTCACAACGGACCTGGCTTTAAAGCTAACAACAGAGGACCACTGACATGAAATTGTACCAATCAGGGTTTTGCTAGAGGTCAGGTATGTCTACTATATCGAAACTCAATTACATTCTGCTGCTAGTACGAAAAGCAATTTACCGTATTTTTGGTTTCTGTTCGTACCATCCGTAGAACGCTGTGTCCTTCCGATACGACACTTTATCACTTAAATCAAGATCAGTTTGCAACTCTTTAGGGATATTCACCAGGTCATTTGTACAGGGTGACTCAATAATTCGTAGGTAAATCCACGTACAGGTGTCTGCATGTTTTTAATTTTACCGGAAAGTGATTTGAAATTCTTCGAATAACGTTATACCTTACTACTCATTTCATTTTCAATCCAGTGTTGCGGAAGTTTGTACCAACAAAGCTTTGACCTTAGTGTTTTTGAAGATAGTATTAAAGGAAGTGGCGAAGCGTACTCCTACAAGTAGGGCAGGCAAGATAATCTACTAATACAAATAACATTTAATGTATTATAAAATGTTTAAAATTATAGTCAGAATCCTATTTTCCTTATTGAGTTAAACAAAGAAAACTACCCAATCTATTTATCGGAAAGAATTTTCTTAGCTGTATTTCGAACACTGTTTAGAGTTAAATTTATTTGCATGTATACATAGTTTTTTGTTGTTGTTTAATTTAACAAGAACGAATAATTATATAAGCAAAAGTAGGCGGAAAGTAGTCTATTATTATTATTATTATTATTATTATTATTATTATTATTATTATTATTATTATTATTATTATTATTATTATTATTATTATTATTCAACAAACATTTACTTGAGGAAAACACGCAATATTTATTAATGGGATATTCCGATTTAGCTCCACTACAAATATTTTGAAGTGCAGTTCATATTTTCTTCTGTTTGGGATTTGCAGCGGGAATGAGGGGCATTTCATTCTCACTTGCTATTTTCATTTCTTGCATATTTGAAAATGGAGGGAGAGAAAAAGAAAGTACGTTCTTACAGTTAGCTCTCAAATTTTTTGGATAAGCATTGCTTGGATAAGCGTTTGTAACTTGCATCTCCCACTTTAAAGTAAGTGCAATACTGCATTTAATTAATGCATCACGTGATAATGACTTCACTAGAAATGTTAATGCTCAGAAGGGACTTCATTTGAATCAACACAATATTGTATCCTATGCAGTGGCATTTTTAAAGGGGCGGCTTCCGGAATTAAGCACTCACCGAAATTTTATCGCAACTTTTTATTGCTTTATATATATTGCACAATTTTCACATTTTCAAGAATAAAGTTACAAAAGCCCCTCCCGAAACAAGCAAAGTCCCTCCTAACAAGCAAAGCTCACTGATTCTATAAGATGGAAAACTCAACTAAAATTACACACAAATATAATTATCCTATACGGTAGCGTTTGGTAAATTTATACATATGTTTAAATATGTTTAATGTATCAGACTTATACGCGTATCCTACAAGCTATTATGGACCAGGTCCCATGTAGGGAAGAAAACAGCTACTCTGAATAACTTAACTCCTGAGAGTATATATCAAAATTAAACAAATTATCACTAACAGAAATATAATTCTACACAGAAACTTCTTGTTTTGTGTTAAGGAAATCATTTTATAATATATTAGCTTTGAAAGATGCCTTCAACGTTAAAACTAAACTCCCAGAGGCGAGCCTACGCACCTTCCCAACAGTGCGTGCAATTCCCAGCGATAATAGCTTCGCTTTCTGAGCAGCATAACCCGTAAGCCTGTCTAGCTAGCTGGTGAAGCTCAGACGGAAGGGCCTCCGAGTGTTTCCAACCTACTATTTTGTTACCGAAAAAAAAAAACGAAATGTTGAGGTATTAGTTTTATTTTATAGGAACCAAAGATAAAGAAAATATATGGTAGAAAACAGGGTAGGCCCGACCTCAGAGCCTCATAGTACGCTTCGCCACTGATTAAAGGTATAACGTTATACGAAGAATTTCAAATCACTTTCCTGTAAAATTAAGAACATGCAGATACGCCTGTACGTGGATTTACCGACGATATGGCCCCAACATTTTAAAGATTAATAAATCAAAAAGTATTGCTGGCAAAAATATGTTTATTCAAAAATATAAACGAGTATTGATAACACTTTGTAATCGTTTTATTCTGATTTGAAATAAAATAATTGAAAACACAATTTGAAAACAGCTTCTGAAGGCTACAGTTTATGTAATTGCTCAATATTCTTAGACATACGAGCACTTCTAGATCGGCGTTGATTATCTTTTTTCAAAGCCGAGTCCGTTGTTCGGAAACTCTCGATCACTCCAAGTTAGTCTTACGTAGAATAGCAAACTTTACGCAAGAAGCTCTTTGCTCAATAATCACAGAACTGCTGTTTTTGTAAAACATATTTCGACGCACGATGAGCTCCAGACCAAACTATAAAGACGAACTGAAAACAGCAGGAGCGTATTGAGCGGAAGAGTTAATCATTCCTCTCACCCTTCCACTGACAGCGCTACAGCAGATAAAGTAGAGGATTTTAGCGATATTATTGACAATAATTGTTTTGTCAGTTGATATGTTATTTCAACACATGAGAGAACAGAGTAATTCAAATCAAAACAAAGCTATTACAAACCATTTTATCTTTTCGAATAAACAAGTTTCTATCTGGATACTTTTTGTTTTATTGCCCTTTAAAATGATAGAAGGTTTTTGGGATCACCCTGTATATTTTGATGGACAAGTCTCTATTTATTGTACTGAATCAGAGGTTTATTTTCAAATTGCGGAAAGTATATTCTGCGCAGGACCGTGATTCCTGTCCATCATGAAGAGAGGAAAAGAAAACTGTTCGTGTCCGTATCTGAGAGTGTCCGTAAAAAAGAAGGTTCTGTCCTATAATAATGTATGTACTTTTGCCGAGCAAAATAATGTGACCGTATTTTGGAAGTATTCGTTAACGGAAGTTTCATTGTGGAAGTAGGTATAAACCAACATATTCAGTACGATAAAATGTTCTGTTTTGCTTTGGCTGATTTTTTTCTCTGAATTTTAACCTCGAAATTTCCTAGTTGCGAGGGCAGGACGGAATTTATTCTTTTAAAAAATCCATTGCATGAATAAATTCACTGTTTAAATTTTCTTAACCTACTGGAAACACCACCCAGTTTTGTTTCTTAGCAGGTAAAACTTCTATCTTTCTTGTTACACAGTTTACACAACGTTGTCTTCCATATTCATGTGATGTGGTTTCCCCATGCAGATGACATTTGCAGTCCAAGTTATGTATGAGGATACACCATTGCTATATTTGTTTCTTAAAGTGGGAAGATATTTTCACTCTGTTTGTTTGTTTGTTTTGTAAGTTTACTACGGTAAGTGGTTCTCTTTGAGTGTGTGTGTGGAATCTTGGGAAAATTTATCCAGCTGAGTTTGTGTATATTTAAGAAAGTGTTAATTACACCTTCTTTTCGTTCAACATTCAACAGATGTTATGGGCGTTGAGTTTTTTCTGCTTAATTTTACTTTTCGCTGTTTGTACTATAATATACATAATTTAAATAAAAGAATATTTACATGGTTTTTAAAATTTACATGGACTAATAACAATAATAATAATAATTTGTTTTCCTCTTCCTGGTCAAAAGGCATTACCTTGGGCGTTGTGAAAAAAATTACAATTGCAATGGCAAAATAAATTCTTTTTATTGTAGATATTTGTAATTTCCTTGCATGAATTTTAATATAAAAATTTTCTTGTTTTGTGAAAGCAATATCTTTTGCATTTAGGTTTGTTAATGTAATTTCATGTTTCAAATCCATTTATTTAAATACTGAAAAAAGATAAGAACAGATGTTAACACTTAATTACAATTGTCATCTTTCGTTGCATAATATATTCACAAATCGACTTATAAGCGTGATAAAGCAGTCGTCATCAAGAGTTTATTTTGTTCATATTTTGGAAATAGCCTGTTGCAATTTGCACTCATTATCCATGTTAATAAATTTCGGCCTATTTTTAGAAAAACCAAAGATGTACAAGATATACAGAGTGTCTCGAAAGTCCCCTGACAGGGTAACTCTGTTATTATCAGAGTTACAACAAAATTAATAGAAGAAACCGTCTCCAAATATGATATTTTCAATCAAAAGTGAAGGATTTTTTAAAACCGGACAAACCGTTTGGGCTGTACACTCTTTATGCGCCTAATGTTAAATGAAAATGCAACGTTGCCATTTACCGGGAGGTGATAACTTTTGTAAGAGTATGGTGAATGGGGACATTTGAAATGGGCGCTGGCCATCGACACGTTAGCGTAAAAGACAGTAATCTCATTCACTTACGTTGTGGGTTCAGGTAAATGGCAACCTTGCATTTTCATTTAACATTGGGCGCATAAAGAGTGTACAGCCCAAACGGCTTGTCCGATTTAAAACATTCCTTCACTTTAGATTGGAAACATCATATTTGGATATGGTTTCCCCTCTTTCATTTTGTTGTAACTCTGATAATAATAATTATCCTATGTCAGGGGACTTTTGAGACACCCTATATACTCTGATAGGTTTATATCAAAATTCGCAAGCAATTCATTACAATTAAATTTATTAGGAACACTAGCGTAATCGACCGTTCTTGAGGGGGAGAGTCTTAATTCATAACCTAGCAAAAAGAAAGTCGCTGCACGGTTGTTTATCCTTTGCTGTTATGTAAGCCAACACATGAATATGTAATGTGGGTTGTATAGAGGCAAGGCATTCTTAGAAACCACGAGAAATATGCATACATTCTCACATACATTTTCACTTCCTCAAATCACAACTCCCGAGCTGAAAATCGAAGAAACGGGCTGTATACGCAATCTGGTGAAGATCAATCTGTGTGCAAAATTTGTTTGATCTAGATCACTTCTTTCCATACGAGAAGCTGATGACAGACAAACATATATTGTTATTATTATTATTATTATTATTATTATTATTATTATTATTATTAAAGACAAAGAATTTATTTTAAAGTAGAATTGAGTTTCTTTTTTAAATTCGTATATTGACATCTTGTTTCGACTGACTTTCCGTTCAGTAGTGTTGTAAACGAGACGAGAAATAAGGTTTTCGATTCGTCTTGTACACTTTGTAGAAGTCTCGATTCTCTAAGAATTCTTTCTCGTCTCTTCTAGATTTTTCTAAATATTCTTTCTCGTCTCCTCTCGATTCTTCTCAGAATTCTTTTTGTCTCCTCTCGATTCTTCCAAGAATTCTTTTTCGTCTTTTCTGGATCCTTCTAAGAATTCTTTCTCGTCTCTTCTCGATTTTTCTAAGAATTCTTTCTCGTCTCTTCAAATCAACTCAGCTCAACTCGATTCTTCTAAGAATTCTTTGTCGTCTCCTATCTATTCTTCTAAGAATTCTTTTTCGTTTCCTCTCGATCCTTCTAAGAGCTCTTTCTCGTCTCTTCTCCATTCTTTTAACAATTCTTTCTCGTCTCTTCTCGATTTTTCTAAGAATTCTTTCTCGTCTCTTCTCGATTTTTCTAAGAATTCTTTCTCGTCTCTTCAAATCAACTCAGCTCAACTCGATTCTTCTAAGAATTCTTTGTCGTCTCCTATCTATTCTTCTAAGAATTCTTTTTCGTTTCCTCTGGATCCTTCTAAGAGTTCTTTCTCGTCTCTTCTCCATTCTTTTAAGAATTCTTTCTCGTCTCTTCTCGATTTTTCTAAGAATTCTTTCTCGTCTCTTCAAATCAACTCAGCTCAACTCGATTCTTCTAAGAATTTTTTGTCGTCTCCTATCTATTCTTCTAAGAATTCTTTTTCGTTTCCTCTGGATCCTTCTAAGAATTCTCTTTCGTTTCCTCTGGATCCTTCTAAGAGTTCTTTCTAGTCTCTTCTGGATCCTTCTAAGAATTCTTTTTCGTTTCCTCTGGATCCTTCTAAGAGTTCTTTCTAGTCTCTTCTGGATCCTTCTAAGAATTCTTTCTCGTCTCTTCTAGATTTTTCTAAGAATTCTTTCTAGTCTCTTCTCGATTCTTCTAAGAATTCTTTCTTCTTTCCTTTCGATTTTTTTAAAGCTTAACTCATCTCATTTTAAAAATTTCTCGTCTCATTCTGTAAATGTAGACACAATGCTGGTGTTTGTATCCTGATTTTTACTTTCGAACGACGTAATCAGATAAGAAAGAAGATGGTAGTGGAAAAAAGTTCGAATTCGTGATTTCAACGGATTTGCACGTTTCATGGCCTATACATAACCGAAAAAATCGACATCTGTCATTGTGTTTGTCCTGATATAAATTTGCCTAGAGATCATAAAATTCATCATATCGGGACTTAATTTTAAACTTAAGATTTTAATCTGATTCTTTCTCTGTTTTTTTTTTTAATTTGCTGTTTTCTCGAAACAGTATCGATTTTGTTCATATGTCATAAATCAGGCAGTGACTGACTATGGCGCAACGTCTAACCGTGCGTGAGCGCGTTCGGCTGACATCCCGATACAGAGTATGCTAGTCCGTGGTACAAGTACAGAGATACGTAGTAGCGAAATGTGAAACGACCTGGTGCCTCGATAGATGCAACTACCATAAAAAATATCAATTCGTAGCTTATGGACACAGGTTCTGTAGCAAAAAATTCGGAGGCACGGAACACCCAGGATGGAGGAAAATCTGCAAGGAGTTCAGGAAATGTTAACTCGAAGTCCTCAGAAATCATAAAAACAGATATCTCGCGAAAGTGGTTTAATCTGGTTTAACAATTTATAGTTTTTATACTATGAATTGTGTAACACTATAACAGTGTTTGAGATCTAGTGTTTCCCAATTGACCCGTGATTCTTGCCTCGTCTCGAATTAAAACTTGTACTTTTTGTCTCAAAAAACAAGACGAGAATGTTTCCTCTCGTGGGCAATATTATTCAGCCTTCTATCGGAAATTGTCAACATCTAAAGGTATATGTGGCAGTATGAAATATCTGAGTATTCCTTTCGTCAATATGCTGTTATTTCTTGAAACACCTTTATGTTTTCAATATTGTTTTCTCCCAAATCTTCGATAACAAAGTTCATATATTTCTGTTCTTTCAATCCAAATAACTTTCTTTCATCGCTGTTTATATAGCTATATTTCGAACACTTCTAATTGCTTTTCGTCGCTTCTATAATTTCCAGATTTCTGTACTGCAATCTACAATGCAACATACGAAACACGTTTGTGTCTTTTTCTTAAATCCTTATTCCAAAAGTCACAAAATAAACTTTTTGGTTAAAATTCTTGAAGACTTCTTTCGGCATTGCTATTCTTATTTTTTTACAAATATGTAGTATGTTCGTAAAGAAATTTGTGTGTCCCGTTACAAAAAGAAAAACAAAATTGAAGCAATCTAATTATTAACAGTGCATTTGAAGAAATTTGTGTGTTTCATTCATTACGAAAAGGGAAACACAATTGAAGCAATCTGCTTGTTAACATTATATTTTGCTTCGTATACAGTATATAAACAAATCATAACTTCTTTCAGTAAAATAATAATAATAATAATAATAATAATAATAATAATAATAATAATAATAATAGTAAGTTAGTGTTTTGAATTCTCTTGAAAACTAAGAATTTACCTTCATTGTTCACCTTGTTAGATCTATTAACTGACATGTCTTATCTTTGGGCAATATTTTAGTTAAGCAGAAATTATAATTTAAGAGTTAATGACAATTATAGGAAAATGAAAATGATATGAAATCTTTCAGTTTAACGTCCCACGATTATACCCTTTAGTATAAGTGAGACGATGATTAAGGTTAGTGTAAAGGAACAAGTTTTTCCGACAGGTGTCACTACAGTCTTTGATCTCCCTCATGTATTTTTTACATTTCACGAAAATTTACAATTTTTTTTTTATATAAATTTCAACCTAGAGACTTCAAATTTTTAGAGAAGGAACTTCATAACCTATTAAAGGGAACAATCCGTGCCGATTTTTTATTTAGAATTTTTTTCATTGTTGAAACAGTTCCATTATTAAAGGTTTGAATATCCATTTCAACAACCAAGCCATTTCAACAATGAAGAAAATTCTAAATAAAACATGGGCACGGACTATTGCCTTTCATAGGCTATGAAGTTCCTTATCTAAGAATTTGAAGTTGAAATTTATAAAAGAAATTGTAAATTTTCGTGAAATGTAAACAAATACATGAGAGAGATACGAAGACTGTAGTGGCACCTGTCGGCAAAACTTCTCCCTTTAAACCAACCTTAGGGCAACTGAATGCTTATGGGAAAATTGGTGGAATAAGAATGTGGAAGAAAACGAGAGTACCCCAAGCAAATCTACGGACACGATTTTTTTACCACCACAAACTAACTTGTACGGGGATCGAACTAGGAATCTTACGCACCAGAGGTAAACTATCTTACCATTGAGCCACCGCGATCCTCCAAGGACAACTTTAGGCTATACCGAATTAATCATAGGGGGCGCGGTGGCTCAGTGGTAGAGCGTTCACCTCCGGTGTTTGGGGTCCCTTTTTCGATCCCAGCTCACGCCGTGTGGACTTTGTGGTGGACAAACACCGTACTCGTGGGTTTTCTCGGGGTTCTCCCGTTTCCTCCCACTTGATTCATTCCACCATTTTACTCATCTCTCATTATCACCGTCTCCTTTAGCCTAACCTGCATAACCGTCGGACGTTAAACTTAAAGATTTCATTTCATTTTTCCATTAATCATATTATGTACTGTCGTCTTACTAGTACAGTAATGAAGACCTTAATGAGAGTATGTCTGAATATCAGTTTTACCTCAATAAGTGGTTCACAAAGGAGCTTTTTCTCCTCGAAGATGTGTGGGATTTTGCATTCAACTATATCATTTTATTCAACTCAGTAGGATCTATGGATTGGTACATGTCTACACTCTTGACATTTTAAAATTTCCATTAACACTAATAATAGTGTACAGGGTGATCCGGAAGTGGGCGTACCCCACTTTAGTTTCAACAGTATAGTGTTAGTTATGGTAGAATGTCTGTACACAGTTACCTTGAAGTCTTACGAGCCTTAAGAGTCATAAACATCGGTATGATCACCATCCATGTAGTAAGACAGCTGAGTTCTGCGTCAAGTTCTCGCAGATGTTTTGCGGAGGTACTCCGGAGTCACGAGGGTGAAGGCGTGTTCCACAGCTGCTCGTAATTCCTGCGTTGTGTGATATTGAATGTTTCTTACTTGTTGCTTTATGAGACCCCAGAGAGCATCGTCTGGTGTCACAGATCGGGACTTCTTCGAGGCCAGGCAAAAGGAGCTGGTGAAGATGAACAACCCTTTCCAACTGTTGTGCTGCTGATGATGCACAACTGTTACCAAGCAGAAAACAGCAGGAAACAAATGAACATGGATAGCAATGTTATCAGACAATGCCAAGCAATGTTACCAGACAATGCCAAGCAATGTTACCAGACAATGCCAAGCAATGTTACCAAACAAGTGTGGGTAAAACCTAAAACCGTCAGAAAACAGCAATTAGGGGTACGCCCACTTCCGGACCACGCTGTAGAATATTTTATTCCTATTTCAAATTTACATACATAATACTAGAAAAGTGCCTAAATTTAATCTTGTGTTCTACTTTCCTGTCGTCCAACTTCCATAGCTAAGAGTTAACACACATTACTCTTTGTGTCAATCACAATTGCTTCGTCCTTTTTAATATCTATTTTTCATCTCATAGCCTATTCACTATTCAGAGCATATTTTTTGTGTACTATATTATCTGGATGCAAAAGTTGGCTGATATCTGAAACGGAGAAAAGTAGACACACCAATAAAAATAATAGGTACACATTATTGCTGTTAAAATTTTATAATTCATTATTCGAATAATGATTTCTTCTAATATTCAAATAATTGTTCGGATAATGAATAATTATTCGATCAATTATTTGGATAACGAATTTATTCGAACAATATTCGGATAATGAATAAATATTCGAACAATTATTCTAATAACGAATAATTATTTGAATAATTATTAGGATAATGAATTTGGATAACGAACAATTACTCGGATAATGAATAATTATTCGGATAACGAAAAATGATTCGAATAATCGTTCAAATAGAGAAAATGAATGTTCTGCTCTTCAAATAACAACAAAAAAAATATGAAAATAATTTTAAAAGGGCTAGTGTAGCAATTTTTAGTAAATAACTTCGAAACTAGTCGACCAATTTAAATTCAGTTTTCTTCAACGAAGAAAGAATGTAATTCTCTGATGTAAAATTTTTAATGCCCCATGATTATGCTCCGAGAGTAAAAGAAATGGGATTTTGATAATGAATGAAGTGATGGAATGAACAAAGTAGGAGGAAACGATGCAACTGCGGAAAAAAAAGAAACATACATGATGTTTATCCCAAGGATGTTATTAAATAGAGGATTTGCTCATACGTATCTTCATCATATGAACTCAATGAAGCCAAAAAACAACCGAGCATCGTCTGAGCCGGCACGTCTGATTGACTACTCTCGTTTCCGCCATGATTGTTGAAACATTGCGATCTTTGTGGCGCGGAGTGGGCAGAGTAGGTGTGCCGAAGCTGTGACGTATGGCTTCACGATTTTGTTGCATGGGCAGATCCTCTATTTTATAACATCCTTGGTTTATCCACTTGTAAATCTCACATTCTCACCCAGCGCAAACAGCGAGCAACTCAAAGACCCTACGCACCGGAAGTGAGCGCTCTACCTTTGAGCGACCTAATATAATCTCTGTATTGTATTGAAAACTCTCTTCCAATTTGGTATTTTAGTTCGGTATGAACCGATATGGCATATCGGTAGAAAATTAAGGAGCCAAACACCATACCAGCCATTAAAAAAGTTAAAGTAATTTCTTGTTAGAATTGCGCACTGCAAACTGTATACTTTACTCTCCAGTTCTAATCCGTTGCCTTTTCAAATGCAATGAATGACTTAATAATGGCGTCTTCAAATAAAATTAAGTAAAATAATATAAATCCTCATAATATCAATTTCTCTTATTGTAATATCTATATGATTATTAAAATATAAATACTTACTTTTTAACAGTTTCTAAACGGATTAACCTAAATTATTTAAGCAAGATGAAAAAGAGAATCCCGATTTAACAAGAATTCTGAAACCACTGTTGAATACGAGCGAATCCAGTTATTAGTCAACTAATTAAATAAACTTTAGAATTTTCCTATTTATGAAAACGTAAAGTACAGCATGGTCGTAATGCTATGCACCTGTCTTAGGTACTCATACTCCTCACTAAACTATGATGTCACACATTGACTGCCTTGTGTACGATATTTCACATACATGGGGTTTTGCTTCTGAGCCGCATGTATAGTGTTCTATACACAAAGCAATATTCTTATTCTGGGCCTTGTGTATAAGAATCCATACACAGTGCAAGCAAAACTATATGACCGTGAAAGAGTCGTGGCGTATAGCTAAAATGTGAACAAAAGGTTTAGTTTTAGTTTATATATATATATATATATATATATATATATATATATATATATATATATATATATATATATATATATATATATATATATATATATATATATATATATATGCATATTCATATCATATAATTTCATTCATAGTGGCATAGAAGAGATAAATCTTCAGCAACACGGTAGCAGTCAATGTGATAATATTACAGTTTAGGAGTGGGAGAAAAACTTTTTATTTTGTTTTTTAAAGGAAAATGAGAAGCGATGATTTGTTTAAGGCAAATACAAAGGCTTGACTATTATCAACAGATGGCAGCACGTGTCTCCTATCATTCCAATGTATCTTACAGAGAGCAACAATATTCAAAAGATGAAAAATTGAAAGCTTTTAGTTTTATTATGTCTCACGTTTATGCTAAAGGAGACGGTGATGAAGAGAAGGAATGAATTTTTATAGAGAGATGAGAAACAATGACTTCTTTAAAAGTAAAGTCTTGAAAATCATCAACAGATGACGCAGGTCTCCCCTATCTTTCCAATGTATCTTGTAGAGAGCCCACGCAACGGTGTTTCTCCACCACACAACCCACTTTGCACGAATTGCGATCGAATCAGTGACCTCACGCAATAGAAGGGAATGCTCTATCACTGAGCCATCACAGTATGTCTTGAAGAGATGAATATTCACAGTTTGTCAACGGAAAAGTTGAATAAATAATCAGAAAATGATAGTGCGTTTTTTAAAATATATTTTTTTCTCATTGTTGAAAAAAAATGAAATCTTTAAGTTTTACGTCCCACGATTATGCCGGTTAGGCTAAAGAAGACGGTGATGATGAGAGATGAGTGAAATGGTGGAATGAAGAAAGTGGGAGGAAACGGAAGAACCGCAAGAAAACCCACGAGCACGGTGTTTGTCCACCACAAAGTTCACTTGGCGGGGGCTGGAATCGAGCCCGGGACCCCAAGCGCCAGAGGTGAACGCTCTACCACTGAGCCACCGTGCCCCCCTTCTCATTGTTGAAAACACTTAATTTTACTCTTCAGAAACATGCTACCGATAATGAAAGTGTTCAACAGCAAATATTACTGATTTTTTTAATGGTACTTTCGAATGATTTCAGGATTAGATTAACTTAAAATTTATTGAAATAGATAACCACATTAATTCAAATACATTTATGGGGATGGGAAATAGACGATCTGTATAAATAAAAGAATCGAGACATTCGCTGTTCTCGATTTGATTTTCGCTAAAAGGAATCACTTTTCCTCGGCTAGCATAGGGCAATAACATTTGTGTGTGTGTGTGTGTGTATGCGAGTGCCAAATTTCTGCGGGCGATGAAATCAGCAGAAGAAGATATACAATCATATTTTACGACGCCATCTTCTCGCAGTGAAGTCGTGAATGCCGGTCACGTAAGTTCGGATGACATGCTGCCCGCACCTTACCGAGCGAAAGGGAAAAGACAGGGGGAAAAAAGTTACAGGGATGGAAGGTCATCTGAACACAGTAGCCCATAATAAATCTTGGTCCTCGCGTCTAGAAGGCCGAGCGAGAACCATTGACGATTGAGGGTGATGAGGGATAGGAGGGGATTGTCCAGGGGAACAGGACCTCCCACCTCCTTCCTTCTTTCCAGGCAGGTTACTTGAAGAGGGAGGAGTTTTCTGCTGCGACCTTGCCCGCCCTGTCTGGAAACTCACGTGCAACTTCGGAGAACAGGTGGAAACCTAATGTATGTGCGTGTATGTATGTCTACGACAGAAAGTATTCCATCAACATATGTGAAGGAACGCCATAATGAATTGGCACAAAACTAAAGAAATTATGCTCTCAATTTAATTGAATATCAATTAGACCAATAGAAGTAATTTTCTTATGACAGAAGTTTGAGATTTTTGCTGTAATAGTAATTGATTCTTAAGTAGTCAGACAAGCAAGTACAGCTAACCGTGGAATCTGTTTTAATTTTTTTTTTATTAACTTAAACAGTTTATTTCCAGGTCTAGACACAACTATGCAGCCATTTTGTACTGGAAAATGGTGGGAAGGAAGCAGAAAAAGGTTTGTTTTTACAAGTAAATTACGCATAGTTGTAAAATAAAAAAATTATGTTTATTTTACGTAATTATAAACTTAATGACTGTATATAATTTTCATTGATGTGAAAATGAAAGCACTCATCTGCAATAGAACTGTTAATAGTGATATTCAGAAGAAATTAAAAATTAATACCTATAAAATAAAACAGGCCTGCACATCACTGGGAACATCACCGAATTTTCGAGATAGCTTGTAATTGGCGGATGATAGCAGTAGCCAGTAACGTACGCAGGAGTTTATTTCGGAGGGTCCAAACTCACTATGAGGGTATTTTATATTAAAATTTCTAAAATTGTCCCTCAAATTAGGCAAAATTTACACAATAGTCGAAATTTCGGAAGGGGGTCCGGACCCCCAGGACCCACCCCTGCGTACGTCCCTGGCAGTAGCAAATACTCCTTGTAACAAATTAGGCCATCACTGTAAAACTCATTCGGGATATGCTGATCAGCAATCTAATTTGGAGGCATTGTTCTTACGCCCAATGAATTGACTTAGATATTTGTGCATAACTCAGGAACCAATATTTCACAAACTTGTATAGCAGGTTAAAGTCTATTACTATATCACGTTTGATTCACAACAAGTTCCATTGTATGACCTAACCTAACCTATTCTGGGGTCGCCAAATAGATCTATTGAATACAGTGTTGCCAACAAAATTTTAGGTAAGTCCTTACAACCAGGGGTTTTCAAACTTTTTGCAATTGAGGCTACCCTCAACCACGAAAGTCTGAACGCGCCTCCCCTGTGAAAAATGACATGTGTCTCTAAAAGAAAGACTATCACTATGATAAACTATGTTTCATTTATTAATCACTAATGGAAATATCTCATTAACACAGACACACTGACTACACATTTTAATGTTGTTAGCCGGTGTTGATAATTATAAATTGTGATAAGTCAGATATGTATGTTAAAATTGAAAACTATGGGCAGAGAGGGAATTTACATAACAAAAACCAACACATTTAAATGTTGAGCAAACTCAATGGGATGCATGAGCTTGTTTTGAGTCACACAATTTATTAAATCTCGGCAGATATTTTGAAATGACAAGACGCATCTCTTTCTAGAGATTTAGTTTTTACCTATTATTGATTTTGATCACCGCCATGGCTGAAAATTCGGTTTCGTAGATAGGATAGGAAGTTGCAAAAGGAAGGAGCACTCGCAAGGCCTTCTTATAAGCCTGATACTCATTCCTCACTGAGCTCCAAAATCAGGCAAGGATGCAGAAAGAAACTTGGTCCTCAATATGCTGTCTGAAGAGAGATTAATGAACTGTTTCTCTTCTCGGGTGGATTCTCTGCGTTGAGTGGGTTTACGACCAAGTTGTGCTATTTGTCCTCTGGAAAGTACTTCCCAAATTGGACATAAAGTTGTGTTAAGAAAACACTATTCTACAGATAGAAGATCATTAATGGCCATCTAACAAGCATTATACACGTTTAAGTCAAAGATGAAAGGGTCATCACTGATCTTATGTGGAACAGAAGTGATACAAAGGCTTAGTTCACCATATATTATTAAAGAAAAAATTGCGTGCGCATTATAAATATGTTCCTTTGCATGATCTTCTTTTAAAACTCCTTGCGCCTCCCCAGGGTGGCGCGCCGCACAGTTTGAAAACCCCTGCCTTACAACAAAATGTCCCTACATTTCAGTCTCAATGGAAAATAAATATTTTTACTCACCAGAAGTCATTTATGCATGAGGATATTTCCTCATACTATGTCTTTTCTGAAAACATTGAAAATTGAGATTGTATTTCATATATAGTTCATTTCTAGTATAACTGGTTCGAATTTCTTGAAGAACATGCGAATCTGTATAATATTTTGATTATGGAGAGATAGGAACTGATTCGTTATATCAGAAGTTCTACAATCTCTTTCTCGTGGCCTCAGGGAGGAATTTATAGCTAAAGTATCTCTGAAGTAAGAACCTCTACCTCCAATGTTTTTACTGATCTTTGTTTTATAGCACTGTTATACAACGTACAGGAATTCGTCACAGTCAACTCAAATTGTGGCTATTTTTCTTCGTTCTTCTCGGAAGTTAGAATCTGAATTGATGAAAACCAGCGTGGATAACTTAGGAAGAATTCCAATTCGTCATGATTGTGTGAAGCACGATGACATTGGCCAATTAATATTACTAGTATAGTAGTGAATTGCAGTTTATTTTAATTCATTAAGTTTCTTTTTTCTTAAAAAAAAAAATCCCCACGCTTTCTACCAATGTACGAAATCCGTTCCTATGGTTAACAAAAATGTCTGAAAGTCCCTACGTTTAGGGATATGTCCGTACAGTTGGCAACACTGATTGGATATCTGATATTGAAATATTGATTATCAAAGTATTCATATGCCGATTAGTAACAATACAGGGTGTCCAATATACAATGCAACCCGGAGTTTGGGATAGTAGAACTTTTGAACCTGAAGTGATACACAAATAATGGTTATACCAAAATGAATCCTTGTTCATGCATATATTTTTAAACTAGGAAGCAACGATTGAAGTACACTAGGAACAACACAGTGTTGCCAGATGTAACCGAAGGTGTAAATCAAGTTTTTTGCAAAACATGTAAATTGACTCATAACTCATACGATGGATGTTCTGTCGTTAATTTTCAGTTTGCTTAATTGGAGTAGCTTGAAAACTATGAAGCAGAAAAAAAAGAATTTTTCATTTCCACCGATAACTAATCGGATGAGGCCTCTGTAAGGGGGAACTAGGGAAATCGTAGTTTTCATAAATTAACACTCTGAATTGGCAACTTTGCTGATGTTTCAGTGCATCAAAAGGTGTGTTAAGGATCTGTCTACATTATGCAATTCCCGAAAACAATGAAAAACAAATTTTGAAATTATCATGATAAAATTTTTACCCGGCAACACTGCTATTCATTTATATGGGGTTATTTAAAGCAAGAAGTATACAAGAACAATTATCGAACTATTGAAAACATGGAAACGAACATTCGCAGTGCCATTGAGAACATTAACACTTCTAATCTTCGTAAAGTTGCTGCCAATCTGGTGAAACGTGTGAACCAGTGTTTGAATCAAAACAGAGGCACTTCCAGCGTCCACTGTAGAGCTGGTAACTCATTTATGATAGTAGCAGTGTTGCCGGATGCATGTAAGTAAACGTTTTATCATGATGATTTCAAAGTTTGTTTTTCATTGTTTTCAGGAATTGCATAATGTAGACAGATCCTTAACACACCCTTTGATGCACTGAAACATCAGCAAAGTTACCAATTCAGAGTGTTAATTTATGAAAACTACGATTTCCCTAGTTCTCCCTTACAGAGGCCTCATAGATTAATTATCGGTGGAAATGAAAAATTCTTTTTTCTGCTCCATAGTTTTCAAGCTACTCCAACTAAGCAAACTGAAAATTAACGACAGAACATCCATACGTATGACTTATGAGTCAATTTAGATGTTTTGTTAAAAAAAAAAAAAAAAAAACTTGATTTACACCTTCGGTTACATCGGCAGCGCTGTGTTGTTCCTAGTGTACTTCAATCGTTGCTTCCTAATTTAAAAATATATGCATGAACAAGGCTTCGTTTTGGTATAACCATTATTCGTGTATCATTTCAGGTTCAAAAGTTCTACTATCCCAAACTCCGGGTTGCATTGTATATTGTACACCCTGTATTAATAATATCAATATTTCGATATTTGAAAAGATTAATCCTTATGATTTAGAGACAAATCTAACATATCTAAATCACAGTTTGTACTTCATCAATATCCTGTTGATTTACTGCAGCTCAAATTTTATTTTTATTATTTTAAAACGTAGTAATTGTTTCCAATACCTTGGTAGCAATATATCAAGGAATCAAATCTTCACGAGTTATCCATAATAACATGTCAGTTCCAGACCGTGTTTCAACACAAGAAAATGTTGGAAAGTTTCTTCTAAAGAAAATAGAGAAACGAAAGTCATTTCTAGATTAAATTGGTATTAACTCGTTATTGGAGAAAAGTAAAAGATAGGAAAAAGAGATACAAGGAAATCTGTTCGTATCAGTCTGTCAGTCTTTATCATGAACTGCACACACTGCGTATCGCCAAAGACAAGAAGATTCTCGTAGATAGCATTGACTGTAAACTAACAAGCGAATTGCCTCATTTATTCACTTCCCCTCTAGTCCCTCTGTATAGTACTTACTCATTGTCTGCAACGTTATCAGTACCAGACATAAACATTTGACTGTTTCAAGTCAATGTTGGGGACAGCCATTTTGCCTCTTTTTCTCCCCGCCGTGTTGAGCCTATATCTTCTTTCAACTTCTGCGTGTAATGAGACGAGGGCAAAGGTACAAGTAAACATATCTCATACTGTTGTGATGTGACAAAGGACAAGAATTTAAACCACGCTGATAAAAGAAAAGCATAATTAAACAATATACGTTTACGTTCTCGTATATTAAGTTTGAACTGTTGCGTGTTGCGTATAATACTTATAATATTTAATTAAAGTCTGTTCCACAACCGTTGACCTTAGAAGTAGTACACGTCACTATTAGGAGACATCACAATAGATACAATTTGCTGCAACATAGATTTAGCGTTTTTTGAGGGTTCTGTAAATAGCGGCATACTAAAAGCAGATAGGTGGATTGTGGTAAAGATATCACATGCAAAATCGTATTGTCTAGTTCACTACGTTTTTGCTTTTCGAATATTTTTATTTGTTTTGAAGACATTACAGAAAAACTCTAAAATTAGCGGTAGTTTAATTTCGCTGCAGTGAAGACACTTAACATTAACTTCTTTGGTGACAAGAACTTACACTCTAGTGGGGGCTGACAATCCCCACTTGTTTCTTTTACGAATATTGATTTTTTTGTTCATTTTAAAAAAATATATTCAATGTTGAGCAATCTCCTTAGTCCTTGTTTTTGGCATTTTAAAGTAAATCGTAATCTCACATACACACTCCAACAGATACTTGTAAAAAAGTTTCATGTATGTCCATTTAAAAGATATATAATTTCATTCCTGTTTGAAGATGAGCTAGCCGCAGAAAATAAGACTTTCTCTAGGGCCAATGGTATCAGCTGTGTCATTTTGAGAGTTTTCTGTATTAAAAAGCAGATTTATAATTGCAAAAGTTATATGCTACTCTGGGAGGTATCTCAGACACCAAGTAACTCATTTTGCAAAAAGTCAGAGTACCTGGTTTTATTTCTACTAATACAATTATAGTTCATAGCACCCTAGACGAGCAACCATTACTATTAACTACCTTTAAATTTAGGAAGAAACAAATGACGACTGGGGTCTGTGAGACCCCCTCCAGAATAGTTGAGAGTAACAGGATATAAGTAAACTTAAAAAAAAAAAAAATCTATTCCAGCAGAATAAAAGTGAGTTTAATTTCACAGTTGTGAAATTATTATAGATTTCCAAATTATAGGAATTGGATATTCAAACTGATCTGTAACTCCTGGATGCAAGAGACGAACAGTGAGGGATGAGGCCTGTTAAGTAGTAAATTTAAATTTGGACTACTGGTCTTAGTAAACAGATACATAAGATGGAATCTTCTTTTAAGACTCTGAATCGACACTATTCGTTCTTTAGTAATCACCGCTGAGACAGGACAGGGTTGATTTCTACCATTTCCGGTTTATTAGAGTAATAATATGGGTGGAGACAGTAACCTTTCTTGAGTTGTTGGATCGATTTCAAAATACCACTTGCTGTTATTATGATATTTGTTCTATGGTGATCAACGCTAGAACTGGAACCAGTTGATTTCTTGTTTCAGGAGAGAGATGGTATCCTTTCTTGAGACGTTGAATCGATTCCCAGAAGCCGCTTGTCCCTATCCATTATAATTTTCGTTTTATTGCTATCAATATTGAAACCGGAAATGGTTGATTTCAATAGAAGTTAGTTATTGCAGGAGATGGAACCAATTCTTGGGACGTAGAATAGATTCTAAACACTACTTTTTGATATCTCTTACCGTTTTTGCTCTATGGAAATCAGTATTGAAACCGGAAGTACTAATACATTTGAGCCATATCCGGTTTCTGTAGAGTGTTACAGATCGTTATAGTATGTTTTGTTATTGACGCTGAATCGACTCCAGGAAACTGCTTGTCGCTATTTATTACCATATTTCTTTTGCGACAGTCAATGTTGAAACCGGAAGTGATTGTTTCTGCCACTTCTGGTTTGAAGAAATGAAATGAAATCTTTGAGTTTTACGTCCTACGATTATAATGGAATGAAGAAAGTGGGAGGAGACGGGAGAATCCGAAGGAAACCTACGCACACGGTGTTTGTCAACCACAAATTTTACTTGGCACGAGCTGGGATCGAATCACGGACCCCATGCACCAGAGGTGAACGCTCTAGGCTCTACAACTGAGCCACTGCGGCCCCTATTTCTGGTTTGGATAGAGGGTTAACAGTGGAGATAGAACCCCTGTTCTTGTGACACTGAGTCGATTTAAGTAAAAACGCTTCTGGATATCTCTTATCGTTTTTTGTTGATACATGCCAACAGACAGACGGACGGACGGATGGATGGACATAGCCGTTCTATAAGAGTTTCGACGCTTGAAAGCATACCATAAAATTTGAAAGTCTATAAAACCACCAACTGTACCATATCGTTAACAAACTAGATGCTTTTTAACTCCATGAAAATTCTCTTTTCGAAAACTACACTTTAGAATTTAATTTTGTTAAGCTCGAAGTTATTTATCGATTGATATATATATCTTATTTTTAAACAATTTTATAGTTTAAAAATTGACGTTTATGACCTTTCATAATTTTAGTTTATATCTCCTTTATTAACCATACTGTTTTCTGTTGTCTTCCTAATATCATAATGAAAAGCCTGTACTTTGGGATCGGTTTCATCTTTATACTGGCGAGGTTATCATACAGCTTCAATTTTAATACAGTAAAACATGTTTTCAGCGAAATCGAACGGGACTCGCAAAAAATTTCCGTTAACCTTTAAACGCCTATTGACGCACATCTGCGTCATAGTTTTTAAACCTTCATCACTCAGCCCCTAATTAAGACACGAAGATAATTTTGGTATCAATGTGTTCGTGAAGGATGAAGCTTTTCTAGACCATGAATTTTGTGTATGTAGAGAGTGCCACGGCAGAGGGAGGAAGGGTAAGATTGGTGTTTTTTTGTTTTTTTCATCAGTTTTTTTGGGCATCCTTCCTCCCCCTTAGGGTTACAGTCATAAAAATTGGTCTGCGAAAGAGTTGAGTTGAGTTGATTTTGAGTTTAACGTCCCGTTCAGCAGCGAGGCTATATGAGACGTGGACCTACTGATTAACGTGGAATCCGAACCACATGAGCTCCCGCCGGGAATCGAACCCGGGTCTCCCATGGTCTGCGAAAGAATAAAGTAGTCCATTATACGCTAATACCCCACAAAAGTACGTGTTGTTATATATGTGGAATAGGGGAGGTTCAAAGTTGACCAATTTTGGGTTGCCCAGGGCCTCCCTAATTCTATTTTTTATATTTTTTCCGGGTTATTTGTCTTTCTTCTTCTTCTTCTTCTTCTACGAATAAAGCGGAAATTGCACAGGTGTTGTCTCGTTGGAATCTGTGACCCATAAGCTTTTCAACGATGTATGAATCATAACTCTGTGGTAAGTACGAGGGTCACTAGGGCCCCTAACGTGACAGTCTACGAGTTCGTTGAAATCCCTGGCCGGCGTTTAAAGGTTAAAGATAGGTTTCCGGTTTTTAACAAAGATAGACCTATGCAAAAAATAAGATGCTGTACGTACCTTAGTCAATTAATTTCTACTACGAATTGATACACTCAATACTTACAACGAACAGGAAAATACTGTACATACAACACACGTTAACTTAAATTTGCAATAGTCAAGGAGGTTTTATGTACACATCGCTGCTTGTTTGCTCAACTTTCCACACAGACTTCAGCCTGAGAGACCATACTAAGCATATCAGTGTCATTTCTATGCAAGGCAAAATTTGCAGTTCCTTTAAACTTTTGACAGAATCGTGATGATAAGTCTTTAGCCTACATTCTCCTTCCAACTCAATGCCTTATTTCTCTTCTTCCTCCACCTCCTCTTCTCCTTTCAGATTTTCCATATAATTCTCAATTAAAGCACGTATGCCCGTCGTGTCTGCTTCGGCGTGTACATCACAGCCTGTTTTGCCAAAAATATATCTTAACCTCCCATAGGATGTCTAAAAACTTTCTAAATGCTGCACTCCAAAACTTTAAATTTTCCGTTAAGAGACTTATTTTGATTTCTGTTGTCCACATAATACAATTTCCATTTAATGAAGGGAATTTAATACGATTTTTGCCACTAAATTAATGGGACCGTGGCTATTTCCGTTTTCCGTTTGATACAAGGTCCGTTGAAGGCAGGTTTTACTGTATTTATAAAAAATTCCTTTTTCTCTACTTTCTTAAGATCTACGTATATATATATATAAACTTGCATATCACGTACACAATACACTACAACATGATATTCTTTATGATTACGCTGAAGGTCAGTTTCAACATAAATACTGATAACTACCATAAGTTTCTCTTCAACTAGTCTGCAAGAATAAGTTGAGAAAACAGATAATGTGGGTGAAAATGTGGGCGAGATGAAATTTGGTCCAGACAAAAAGGGTCAATAGTGACAGGGAATTTAGAAAAAAAAAAAGTTATTCTTTAATTCAAGGATGATATTATGCAACCCCTGATTACTCTTATCACTTCGTCTGACGACATCAAATAACAACCCACGTCTTGTCATTCAGTTGAATCATGTGGGTACAAAGTATGTAGATGATGACTGGCAAAAATCAGACAAGGGAAATAAAATAAAGTACGTGGCGAACACATATGAAGAGTTATATAGCCTTTTTTTATGCATTTCAAAACTGATAGGCATCCACAGAATTGTTCCTTAATGAAACACAAGTTTATTATACATTTTTTTAAAAAAATATTTGTACATAGAATGTGGTCATTTGTTTGGATGGGAGAGAGCTAACTTAACTAAATGTTTTTTTTTTCTTAGATTTATCCATTTCCTCGTTAGATCCCCTTATACGTTTTAAGTAAGTTAATACTTAAGTAAGTTTTCGAAATTCTTTCTTCTAAAGAGATTTTCTCAAAGTTGCTCCTAAATAAGTTTACCCGACGTTGTACCTAAATAAGTTTCCCTAAAGTTGCTCAAAAATTAGTGTTCTAAACTTAATCGTAAATAAGTTTTCCCAAAGTTGCCCTTCCATAATTTTTCACTAAGTTGATCATAAATTAGTTTTCCCAAAGTTGATTTTAAGTGATTTTTTTTTCAGTGTTCTTAAATGAATAAGTAAGCTCAAGCTGCTCTGAAACAAGTGTTCTGAAAGTGGCTCCTAAATAAGTTTTTTCCAAGTTGCACTAAAATAAGCGTTCCCGAATTTGCTTGCTTTTAATGTTTCCCCAACGATACTCCTAGACTAGTTTCTCCCAAATTGTTTTCAAATGGGTTCCAAATGCATCTTTCCAAAGTTAGTCCTAAATGAAATATTTCAACTTTGCTTCTAAATGAATTATCTCAAAGTATTTCTTAAGTAAGTTTGCTCGAAGTAACACCTGAACAAGTTTTCCCAATATTACTTTCAAATAAGTTGTCTCAAAGTTGCTCCTAGACAGGATTTTTCAAAGTTTCATTTAAAATTATTCCACTAAAGTGTCCATAAAGGAGTATTCCCAAAGTTACCCATAAATGATTCTTCCCAAGTTGCTTCTAAAGTTGCCCCCGATCCAAAATTGATTCCAAGTGAGTTGTCTCAAAGTTGTTCCTAGATAGGATTTTCCAAAGTTTTTCTTAAAACTACTCTCCCAAAGTTGCCCTAAAGGAGTATTTCTAAAGTTGCCCATAAATTATTTTCCCCAAGTTGCTTCTAAAGTTACCTCCGAATAAGTTTTTTCAAAATTGATTCTAAGTGAGTTGTCTCTTACTAGACGAGTTTTCCCAAGGTATACCTTAAACCAACTTTTCCGAACTTGTCCCTAAAGGAGCATCCCTAATAAATAAGTTGTCCATAAATGTCTTTCTCGAAGTTACTTCTAAATGAATTGCCTTACAGTTGCCTCTAAATGAGTTGTGTTTAAAGATAACCAGTTCTTCTTTTTCAAAATTACCCTTAAACTAGTTTTCCTAAAGTTGGTTCTAAATGAGTTGTTCCAAAGCTACTCCTAAACAGTTTTGCCAAAGTTGCTTCTAAATAAGTTTCCTCAAAGTTACTTTTAAACAAGTTTTTCTAAAGTTACTTAGAAATAAGGTTTCCTAAAGTTCTTCTAAATGAATCCTCCTAAAGTGGCTCCAAGATGACTTTTCAAAAAGTTGTCCCTAAACAAATTTTCCAAAGTTGCTTCTATTGCTAAAGCAAGAGTTTTCCCAGCGCTCCTTGCCACTCATTGGTTATCTGACCCTTTTTGTAATTTCAGATGCAGCAATAAATTTTCAATAATAATAATAATAATAATAATAATAATAATAACCACATTTGTTCTTAATAGAATCACAGTTCTCACTCAACAGTTATTTTGTGTTACAAGAAAACAATACGATACTTAATTTAACGTCTTTTTGTTTCAACTATCGTAATATTTGTAATTAAGAATGATGTTTATTTCTGTCAGTAGCTTATGTCCTCTTTGCTGGCTCTTCCCGCCCCTTAGGTTGGAAACCACTATAGTACTCGCGCCGAGTCGTGAAGCTTGACCTAGATCTACTGATTTCACCACCCAATAGAACGCGAGGGTGTGTTCCGGCCGTCAACCCCCACGCATCAAATTTTGTCAGTGTCTTCTCTCGCGCTACACGGTTTAGAATAGTTGTTACAGTAGTTATTGTTGTGTAGTGTTATTATTGGTAATTTTTAAATGCCTTTTTTATATACTCGTTTACTATGTTTTCAAAGTTTGGCAACATTGTTGGTGAATTTCAGCTGTTCGACATTTCCCCAAGTGCGCTCGGGAAACGGCTCCACGAATTGTACCGAAGTTTTCCGATGTGTTGGAGCTCAAACAAAATATTTCTATGATTGGTTTAGAGGCCAAGTTTCACGACTCGGCGCGAGTACTATAGTTAAAACAAAATGGAGCGAAAGAGCGACAAAATTAAAAATTAAATTTTTAGTTTTATGTCTCACAAGCATGTCTTTTAGGCTAAAGGAGATACTGATAATACATGTAACTAAGTGGTTATGACATAGTTGTAGGAAGTAAAGTGTGGAGGTAAACGGGAGAACTTCAGAGAACATTTGCTTATGTGGCTGTGAATTTCCAGGTTCTTCTCCCCAAACCATAGAATTATTTAGAGTGATGATGGAATCAATGCTTAGCCTATTTGTGCATTATTCATATTGCAGATGGTATATACTTTGTGCTCTAAAAAGGTCAGAGAGGTCAAACATTTTATTTTCCACTCTAATAAGTTCATAAAATTAACTTCTCAGATATGTCATTGGTGATAGATGATGGACATAAGCATCTCTGAAACTCTTCTCGCTATAAAATTGCCTTATTGTCTCAGTGTGCAATCTCCACTTCATCAAATTAGCTCCATTATAAAAGTGGATAAGATAACGCACATGAATTTTTGTTACTATATTATTTTCCCACTTATTCACATGCATGTAAATTTATTTTCTACATAATGGAGGATACATGCACGCGAATAAGAACGTAACACTTTTTCATCTTGTTTTATGAGAATTTAAAATTATAATAGAGCATGATAAATGTGCACAGCCCATTTTTTTTAAAGTGCAGTTGTTTGCACTATCATTAATCGTTAGTTAACTGCATTTAAGGTTGCAAACGAAGCGATATGAGGAAGAATCTTTGTGACAAGATTTGAGACGGGAACAAAGCTTTTCTTATAGAAATATATACATTTTTTTGAGACGAGATATCACTTTTAAGACTCAATTTCCATTACGAGACAGCCTTATTTCTCGTTTTATGTGTATTCATAATTGCATCTAAACACTGTTTTTACATCAAAGATAAGGTTTCTCAACATTACACTAAACCAGAGTGCTTTATATCGGAGAAATATTAATAGGTATACAATTAGAAAATCATTACATATACCCAGTGTGTTGTTCTAATTTTTTAACATGCAGTTCTGTATATATATATATATATATATATATATATATATATATATATATATATATATATATAGTGGTAAAAGTGAGGGAGAACGAGAGGTACGCCGTCCCCCACCTCGAAAAAAATTGTACGGCGTACCCCCAGTTTCTAGAAAATTCCAATGGGCAAAGATAGGCAGCGAGAACGGCGTGATCTCATGCCGCTGCCTACCGTCCCCCTATCTTTTCAGATCCATTTACCTCCATATACATATATATATATATATATATTAGGTGACTGCAGTTATATACGCCAGTGCAGCTAAATATTATGCCAAGTGTTCAGTGCTGGGACGTTTCCGACGAAATAATCCGCTGAAACGCGCCTCCAATATGTGCCATGGTCTTGGACAAGTCCGATTTGATGAATATTTCTGGAGACAGCGCTGATACTGCCACGCCCAGGGGCGGATCCAGGACCGACTTCTGGGGGGGGCGGTGGGTTGTCATACTGCTACTTTTAAGGGCTGCAAACTTTGGGATGGGTTTTATTTATATATATAAAATAAGAAAGTTTGTTTTTCTGGAAGGGGGGCGGCGATCGCCCCGATCGCCCCCTCTGGATCCGCCCCTGCCGTGCAGTGTAGTTTTCTTCGGGAAGGTTCCTTAGAAGAGCGTTATTTTTTCGATAGAGGTAAGAATCTGTTATTAGTGCAGTGCTAACTAATAACATTGCCGATTGTTTACGGCAATGTACGCCTTATTTCGTGTCCGTCTAGGAACACTTTATTTTGTAAGTGTAATTTCGGTATTTGTGATTCTACGGCTACTAAATCAATACCAAGCATGGTGCAGCGAAATACGCCAGGGCTTGTGCAAGACTGACTGCACAAGACAAAGATGTTTTCATTTGTCCCACATGTTTCATGTAATATCAATGTAGTTTTTTTTTTTTTTTTAAGGCACAGTGCAGTAAAACTATTTATCTTTTTATGGACTATTACTTTTCAGTTTGGAACTTCATTTCAACTTTGGATGTTATCATTTTTACATTTTATCTTTTAATCTTTATCTTGCACTTCTGTTATTCTATTTTTTGCTTCAGCCATGTTGTGTATAGCAATATTTGAGTTCGTATAATACAGACAATGTAAGCAGTTGCAAGATTTATTACAGGTTTCTAGCAGTATCCTAGACTTGGCGTAATTACCTGCAGCTATCTTATATATATATATATATATATATATATATATATATATATATATATATATATATATATATATATATATATATATATATATATATATATATATATATATATGTATGTATAGTAAAATTTTAGTCATTACTATTTAGCTTAGGGTCATGGTTCAAACGCCATTTTCTTCAATATAACGCGTCCTTTCCAAAAGCGCCACTTACATGTCCGTATCATACACCTGAACAGGGAAATTCGGGAAAATGGAAATTCTTCTGAAGAATCACCCTCTCGAAATATTGCGCCCCTTAAACCCGGGCCCAGGTTCGTGTAGAGATCGAAAAAAAATTGAGAAATACTTAAAGATGCACACAATCCGTATGCAAAATTTCAATCCAATATCTTGAAAGCTAAGGGCGTGAAAAAGTTTTGAAATTTACCTTAAGAAAGAAAAAAGAAAACATGTCACGCTCCTCTGCTTCCACTTGGAGCCCCAATTTGACTATCCGGTTCCAAAATGCATCTGAGGTGTTCTTTCGTCAATGCTTGACTTGACCAAACAAGCGGTCAAAGACAACACTACGCTATGGTAACAAAAGTTACCATAAATCCTTAAAGAGTTAAACCTTTGGAGATTAAAATTGAGAAGACATTTATTGCAGCGTGCAGTTGCGTGTTAATATTGCCATCCAACCAATCTATGGAGAACATGGGCACCCTATGTACAGAAATGAGCAACTTGTGATATTTTTTAGAGAAGGCTAGCAGGAGCCACCTTCCCCCCATTATTTACATCATAGGAGCCTACACAACACAAAATACTGCTGATGTAAGTTTCATAACTTTTTTATTCTATAATTCGGAAATACAGAATCCACTTTTTTCTCTAAATTTTTTGGGGCCCTCAAGAGAGTGGGATCCTAAGCTATAGATTGTTTAGCTTATATGTAAATCCGGCACTGGGCCTGACCCGCTCCGACTCATATGTCCTGTAATTTGTGACACTATGCTTTTCTCGTGCGAAAAAGAGTCAATATTTTTTATACTATCTGCTACTAGCTAAAAGTAGTAGAAGCATTTCAGATTTTGCCTGGGGAAGGGGAGTAAAGATATGCACCGACATAAGAGTTTCACGCTTTTTTATTAATATATTTAATCAAGCATATGTTTCTTGAACTCAGGGGGCAACGACCCTCCCCAAATGACACTCCCTAATTAAGAGAAACAATTATGGATATTAATTCAGCAACCAGGGCCTAGAGTTGAACGGTATTCACCAGGTTATGGCATATGCTGATGATGTAAATTTAATATGGGATGACAGAAGAACAATAGCAAGAAATGCAAAGATCTTATTAAACGCTTGCAGAGACACGGGTTTAGAAGTAAATGTAGAGAAAACTAAATACATGGAAGTGCCTCGGAACCGTAATACAGCAAATTATATAGATGCGTTACAATATTAAATAATACTTTTGATAAAGTGGATACTTTCAAATATCTATGATCAATATTAACAGAGAAAAATCATCATTCACGAAGAAATTAAATGTCGACTAAAGGCAGGGAATTCATGTTATTATTCAGTTCAAAATCTCTTGTTGTCGCGAATTCTGTCGAGGAATTTGAAGCTTAAAATATATAAAACGATAGTCATGCCTGTTGTTCTATATGGTTGCGAAACGGTCGCTTACTCTGGAAGAAGAACATAGACTGAAAGTATTTGAGAACAAGATCCTGAGATGAATATTCGGACCCAAGAGGAACGGGAATGAGAAATGGCGGAAACTTCATAACGAGGAACTACATAATTTATACGGTTTACCAAACACTGTTAGGGTCATCAAGTCTAGGGGGCTTAGGTGGGCAGGTCATGTAGCTAGAATGGAAGGAAGTAGAAACGCTTTCAAAGTCTTGACTGGGATACCAATCGGAAAATGACCATTAGGAAGACCTAGGTGCAGATGGGAGGACAATATTAAGATGGATCTCGTAGAGATATGAATAGAAAGTAGAAACTGGATTCAGTTGGCTAAGGATAGAAGTCAGTGGAGAGCTTTTGTGAACGCGGTATTGAACCTCCGGACGTGTCCTGGCTTGTCTATTTATAGCATGTGTTTAATCAAAAAATTCTCATGTTTCCCGTCTCGCCTCGAGTTTATAATAAATACCTCGTTTCGAATTTGGTTCCGAAATTAATTTAGAAGTCTCATAAATAGTTCCAAAAATGCTCATAATGCAGTAATGGTGAATTTTTAACCTTTCGGGCTTTCTCCCTGCAACGGCGCCGACTTTCTAGAATTTATATATGTGGTGGGTGCATATTGATGGCGGAAAGTGTTATGTTTTCAGAGGAGTCTCGATATTTTTTGATTGATTTCTTTTTAGTTAAAATCTTTTATAAACACTGTCATAAAGGGCTGTGCTCAATTCTATTCACAATACAGTGTCATATTTTATTGCTGGACTGTTTTTTACTAGACCAGAGACAAGCAAGGAAAGGGAGAGTGCGTTTACTTGGTTACCTTTGCACAAACACATTTGAAACAAACAATTATGTTTTAGAGGTTAGAAATTTTAACTTCCATCTCAATATTTTAAATTGTTTATAATTTTTTTGATACTCGGAAGTGAGAAGTATTTATTTGATTTTATTTCTATGCAAAAATCCTGTGGGTGCGATGCACCCACAATATTATTTGTGTGTTACTGGAGCCCCAGAGCACCCACGTAGTCAGCGCGCATGTCTCCCTGTATCTCCTATTCCAAATTTAAGTAAATAAGTTTGTTTTCGTGTTTCAATGGATTTCCTAGACATCAACAATGAGGTCAAGGGAAGACTTTAGTCTGTGCTGTGTGTTTATATTTTGTTTCCATTACTCAATATGACAGGCAAAGACATAATCATATTCGTACGCACACGCCAGTTGCCGAGAAAATATCTTATACATATTGCATTTTTGCAAACATAATTAAGAGACAGTTGTTTTCCAACTTTGGCCTCAATAGATGGAATAACTGAGAATTATATATACTTAGTAGCAAATGATCCCACGTGTTACAACGGGTAATATTTTGCGTTCCTCCTCCTTTGTCTTTTATGTAGACCCTATCCAGGACAGACTTCTGGGGGGGGAGTTGTAATACTGCTGCTTAGAGCTACTTTTAAGAGCTCCAAGCTCTAGGATGGGTTTTATTTATATATAAAATAAGAAAGCTTCCTCTTCTGAAGGGGAGGGGAGCGATCGCCCCAATCGTCCCCCTGCATCCGCCCCTGCTCGTCATAGAGATTTCGAAGTCTCGCACGAAATTCGAATACTTCCTGTCGGCATCTTAGTAAATCATCTCCGCCTTTTCCTTCCTGGAACACGGTGGCTTAGGAGTAAAGCGCTTACCTCTGATGTGTGGAATTCCTGGTTCGATTCCCGGCCAACCAAGTTTGTGGTGGACAGCATCGTGTCCTTGGTTTTTCGGGATATTCCCGTTCCCTCTTGCATTTTCATTCCACTGATATTCTTTCATCATTCACTTGCCTTAATCTCCGCCACTGGTTCGATATGCTTCATTTGGTGTGGGCAATGCCAGGTTAGATTTCCAATGAGACCAAAGACTTATTGTTCCCCGAGTATAGAGAGATTTGAATAACTAAATAACCAACTTCAGTTTCGATAGTCACTAATGGATGAAAATTAATATCATCCAAGTAGGCGCCATCTTCTAGATCGCGGGTCAATATGCGAAGTGAAGTAATCCCAGTGAGCTTGTGTACCAGATATTCTCATTTTACAGATTCCTGTTTAGTACGTAACGCAAACCGTCCGTCTTGTGAAGAACGTATCGTCCCACTGGATATTCTGCACATCCTTGTAGAATGTCCAGAATACTCAGATCTCAGAGAACGTTTAGGACTGGTAGGTTTCCAGGTAAACAATGATGGTGGAACCGTCATCAAATCAGTGTAGCGTTGCCACCTTTCTACAGCACACTGTAAGGACACTTCATGCAGCTAATGGAAGAAGAAACCTTTAGTGACAAGCGAAAGGAAAGCGAGGCAATTTAAATTATACTAGCTGAACCTGCGCTCTCTACACAACGCATCATCACATATGAGCATGAATCTTCTTGTCATTGCTCATAAAATCTGTACATGTCCCTTTACAGACACAAGTAAAAGACATCTTGATGAAAATCGGTAACGGGTATCATAAAGGGGAGATTTTTTAGATTATTTTTTAAATATCTTGCACCGTTTGCAAGATTTGAGCCTACTTCTGGTTGGAGTTTCTAATTCGTGTATGATCAGTGTTTTTTCTCATCTTAGACTGAAGAAATGATTATCCTTCGTTTTTCATTATCATTTGACCATGAAACAAACGCCTGAGAGATATACAACCCTTGCATACAAATATGTGGTGTTGGAATACATAACTCGTAAGATATTATGCTTTATTTTGTAAAAATTTCAAAACTACCCCTAAAATGTAATAAAAATTGCCATGTTTTTAAAAAATATTCAATTAGAACTGACCAATCTACATAAAATTTGCAGTCGATTAGTGAAAACGGCATCTTTCTACAGTGTATGATTCCCGAGAACTCACTGTCGAAACGATTGACTGCAAACATATAAATGCCCATAAACATATAAACTTTTCTAGCATTTTAATATATAGATAAGACTTATATCTATATATATAAAAGAGAACGCACAAATCCTTTGTTCCCTCATCACGCTAATACGGCTGAACCAATTTCTTTTATTTTTGGGGGGTTATTAGGATTTGGACCCTAGATGGTTTTTATCATATCACTTTAATTTTTAATTACCAGTGTCTTGAGATAATTGACCATTCAAGTGTCCATAACGTACAAATCCTTTGTTAGTTCATCATAGGTAAAAATAAACGTATTTATATGCAACCCGCATGACCGTGTCACTCGGCGGGTTAACATAAATGACAGGCGATATAATGTTAACATTTACTGCAATCTACTATGGTTTTTATCATATCACTTGAAAGCGAAAACTTCCGGGATGACCGCAGCGAAGCGGGGCGGGTTAACATAAATGACAGGCGATATAATGTTAAGATTTACTGCAATCTTCTATGGTTTTTATCATATCACTTGAAAGCGAAAAAGTAAAAATTATCTAAGTAACAAAGTTTATTGCGTTCCGGGGTGACCGCAGCGAAGCGGGGTGAACGCTGCTAGTCATATCATATATAATAAAAAATATAGCAAAAATGAATAGTATGGAAGCTATGTATATGTTAGATACTGTACCTCCTTGCCTGTCTGCCACTGTTGCGAAGTTTTCTCTTATATTGAAGGCTTTGTTTAATAATGTAGAAATGAAATTCTATTATTAATAATAGTAATAGCCACCAACTTCATCAACAAACATGGAAGTCTTGTTATTCTAAAATACGAACAGAGCCATGTAGGGAAATGGGACATTTTTTTCTGAAATCAGGACGGGTGATAAACCAATGGTGGTGTAATTTTATTGGTGAGCCGCCAGTGGCAACCACTGGTAATAACGCCATTTGGTTGCTTTAGGTGCAGCAGATATCTGAATTGGGATTCGGTGTCTTTGTATTGAGGATTCATTTATGACTGACTCTGCTATATTTCTTCATGAAAATTGAAAAACATGACAGAAGTTCTCCCGTAGAAGTAGATAAAATTGTAAAAATAACCTACATATTAAAATGCTATGTTTATACGTTTGTGGTCAATTCCGTTTATATATTTGTGGTCAATTCCATTTATATGTTTGTGGCCAATTTATTTTGACAATGAGATCTCGAAAACCACAAGCTCTAAAAACGTGCTGTTTTCACTGGTCTATTTGCTAGATATCATTTTTTTTTAAAGTGCTATTATAGTTCTATTCAGCATTTTACCGATCATTTTGAGCCCTTAAGATTAACATTGTTCCTAGGGAGAAGCTAAGGTTCATATCTATGTGTTAGGCAACCGGTAGAGGAGTTTCGTATGGCGGGTTGACGGACATTGTAGACGCTTTGCTTAAATCGAATGGCAAAACCTGTCGCAATGAGACGTACTTAGACGGATATGGATTTATAAAGGAAAAGTATCCATTTGATATCATCTGTTACTTTTCCAAGTTTGCCACAAACTCAACCCAACATCTACATATTTAAAACTATGTTTATATATTTTTCTCTCTTTGTAAGTCGTCTTGTCCTTTACTTGTGTGTGTAAAGGAAAACAGACAGATATAGTGAGGAAGTGGAAAGGAGAACCATCAACCATGGTCATATCAGAATGCTGCGCTGAGTAGACATAAAACAGCACTATTGTGGGACACCTAGCTCGGCAATTCCTCACTATGGTACGGATATCACTAGAATTTGTGATTTAGTGTATAATTTAAAAAAATAAATATATGAATGATACTTGGCACATATAGCCTTTGTTCTTACTTGCTTCGTTCGTAAAGCCAATTTATATACGGAGAAAGTATGTTTTCCTAATCCATCAACCTCTGTCTGGTTTTAAAAATTGACTTTTTCTTTCTCTGAGTTTTGCGTCACCACTCTTCCGTCTCATCCCACCCTTAATTTACACAATACAAAGCATGCCTATTGTTAGCATAGTCCTAATTCATCGATTTCATTGATTCGTATTTTACAATAGGCATTGTGCATGGAAGCCAACCCGAGCTGTCTGGCTGGGTTGGGTACTACAACAGTAGAGAATACTAAATAAAAATAAAAAATAAAAAAAGGAACGAAGCCGGTGCAGTTGCAAGCAAGCCTCAGGGGGTAAAAATGAAAGGGAGAGAGAGAGGGAGTCGCTCGTCTCTCTATATATATTTTCCTCCTACCCCCTGCAGGTTGAAGGTGGGAGAAATTGGGGAATGCCATGATTGTCCATAATATTTCAGTCTACATCATAACACTCAACACACTTGTATTCAGTTCAGACACAAACATTTAGCAAAAGTAGATGGGGGATCTGTCTGGCCTTTTCCCCCTCCGCCAAGGGCTGTTGTGTCTGGTGCAAGCAAGAACCAGACAGCGGGGAGATAGGTGAATGAATAAGCCTTGGGGAAATGGGGTGGGGGGTCCAGACAGTAGGGTGAGGGCGACACACTATTTTGACGCGTTCGTCACGGCTTTGTTGTGTGCATACAGCCACCAGCGCACCGAGTGACTACCTGGCTGTATGCATCAAGCATTTTGACTTTTTTCTTTTTTCTAGAGAACGTTGCAACCGCCAGCGCAAGAAAAGCTTGTACGGAAAACACTTTCTGCCCCATTCTTTTTCTTCTTAATTCAACTCATATCCTCTGGGTTATATTATACATTAAATTTAGCTTATTTTAAAACATTAAATTGCTCCTTAAATACAGGGTGAGTCTAAGATTGTGAAGCATTATTTAAAAAACTTCGAAGTTCATATGAAATGAAATTTTTATGATAATAGCATAATATATAGATGTATAATCAATCCTGTTCAAGTAAACTTCGCTATACACCTCTTTTCATATATATATATATATATATATATATATATATATATATATATATATATATATATATATATATATATATATATATATATATATATATATATATATATATATATATATCCAAAAGGGTAAGCCTTATCTTTGCAACTACAGCTTCCTATCTTCAGCATGCTTTTTCACCTTAGTGTAGGAAGAAAACCCCATCCCATTGACCATACAAAATAGGATGTTCTCGTTCGTTCTCTCTCCCAGGATCTTTGCCTTCGAAAATATTTTGGAAAGGACCGTAATATCTGAGTATGTGTCCAATTAGTACATTCACCAACGTAGCACAAAGACATCCCTCGGACGTCCAAGAAATGTCATTTTCGGGATATCAGGATGATCCATTTTTGCCAGTAAGTCCTGTGAAAATCCACATGTCCGTGTATGTCCCAGAAACGGAACTTAGTGCAGAATTTCTATGGAACGTTTCTGGACTCTTCGTGGGATAATCACAGACGACCTTTGAACATTCAAATACCGTTCTGTGATAGGTACACTCCATTGAAATGTAACGGAAAATTTCTATATTCTCCTGCGAGTCAAAGAGTTCTGAAGCAGGTACATGTAACCTGTAAGACATCCCGTGGGCATACCACTCCAGTGACATAACTATCAATCATCACCTTTCCAGGAAAACGACTTGAATATGTGCTCTACCGCAATTAACAAGGACGGATAAATTACTCAGTTGATGTGGGATGGGGGAGGTATGTCTTCATGTGTGATGTTTTGTGAAAAAAAAGTGGAAAGAGAGAAATATAGCAATCAATAGAAAAAATAAATGAAATCTTTAAGTTTAACGTCCCACGCTTATGCCGGTTAGGCTAAAGGAGACGGTGATAATGAGCAATGAGTGAAATGGTGAAATGAAGAAAGTGGGAGGAAACGGGAGAACCCCGAGAAAACCCATGCACACGGTGTTTGTCCACCACAAAGACCAATCAATAGATCTAATTAAACCGAACAAAATTATATAATTGAATGAAATACCTCAGGCGTAATTGTAGATTGACTAAGTGTCATTGAGTAAAAAGGCAAGATTTTATACTTCAGAATAGGTGGCATATAGGCCCACGCGCATTCTTCTGGTGATTATTTGAACTACTTTCACAGTGAATACTTGATTAGCCCGATTTTAACTGAGCAGTGTTGGGCACGTAGCCCACATTTTGACATTAAACAGAACATTTCCATGTTTGGCACTTAGCACGGATTTAATTTTCAGCCTACAATTTTCGAATTAGAAAGTAAGGAATTATATTTCTGGGCGTTCGGTATCTATGGACATTTTAACTCGTCGCGTATGAGGGATGGCAATCACACCACTCGGGAAATTGGGAAAGGAAGAAAGGAATGGGATGAAAAGAAGCGACCTAGAACCATTATGTTAGGCAGTCGAGTATTTAGGAGGGGGCTTCCGGGCTTAAGCCCCCCGAATTCTTACTTACTATACTCAAGTATATGAAATATCTTGCAGAATTTTCACATTTTCAGGCAAAGCCCCCCCCCGAAAGTTAACAAAGCCCCTACTGAAACAAAATCATAAATACGCCGCTGATGTTAGGTATCATCTCGGCATCTGCCTTGTGTGAATGAAGAAAACTCAGGAAAAAACCTCCTCAGGATGGCCTAGCCAGAAAAAGACTCTTTCTCTCGAATGTTCCCATCGGGAATTGAATCCGGAACCGGTCTCATTAATGCCAAGAGTGTCAGAGACTACGCTACATGGAGTCACGCGTAATTTTGCGAGAAAATCGACAAAAGAGATTGAAAGAGAAAATCAAAAAGACATTGCTACCGTACGCAAAGCTAAAAATTTATATTGTACGTTAACGAAGCCACCAGTTAAGATAAAAGTGATCCTGAAGTAAGCCTATGCCCTCGTCAAACTTTCAATTAGAACATAATATGATTAATGAGAATCGAGTAGGGTCTTCCCTACAGCGAAATTAAACTACCGCCAATTTTAGAGTTTTTCTGTAATATCTTCAAAACAAATAAAAATATTCGAAATGCAGATACGTAGTGAACTAGACAATACGATTCTGCATGTTATACCGTTATCGTAACTCATCTATCTGTTTTCGATTTGCAACTGTAGATAAATTTAACATTTTTTTTGCAGGTTCTGTAAATAGCGGCATACAAAAAAAAAAAAAAAAAAAAAAAAGCTGGTAGGTGAATTGTAGTAAAGGTATCACATGCAAAATCGTATTGTCTAGTTCACTACGTATCTGCATTTGGAATATTTTTTATTTGTTTTGAAGATATTACAGAAAAACTCGAAAATAAGCGGTAGTTTAATTTCGCTGTAGTGAAGAACCTTAATTCTAAACTTCAATGTTTGTTTAATACGTGTAACGGTAGAAATACAATGAGATGAATAAAATGAGAATAAATTCTCCTGCACTGATGAGAAAATCGAGAAAAACGAATTTTGTATGGCGTTAAAATTTTGTCATTCGTTGCTAATAGACTAAATGACAATTTTTATTCTGCTAGAAGAGAATATTTATTTATTTGTTTATGTGCTAAACTAACCACTGGCATGACAGCCCTTATGGGCCTGAATCGCCTCAACGCCATCTGTTAGCGACCGGCTGAACGACGTCCAGAAAGCGACAAATACGTGGTCAGCACGCTGCCTCGGCCTTCCTTTCAAGAGCTCTCTAGAGACCTAGTGACCGTCACGTCTTTTATTCACATGACTCCCCAGTTCACATGACTTCACATGACGCTGAATGGACGCCGAAAATTGGGAAGCAACGGCCGGGAATCCAACCTTGGACCACACGGATTTGAGTTGAGTTGATTTTGAGTTTAACGTCCCTTTTCAGCAGCGAGGCTATATGAGACGTGGACCTACTGATTAACGTGGAATCCGAACCACATGAGCTCCCGCCGGGAATCGAACCCGGGTCTCCCGCGCCAAAGGCACGTACGCTAACCGCTTAGCCACGGAGGAGCTCCACACGGATTTGAGTCCAACACTCTAACCACTAGACCACGCGGTGTTCTCACTTACTTATGTACTGCAAATGTAATGTACAAGGTGTTTCAAAACAACACCGACAACATTTGGGAGGTGATTTCTCACACCAAAATAAGACGAAAAGTAGAGACCAATCTGGGTGCACAAATTCTTTCTCTCGGATTTATAGGCTGCCGAAAATATGAAAAAAATGAACTTTAAAGATCCATAACTCCAAAACTATGGGACCTACCGTAGTCGGGTCAAGACTTTACTTAGGAACTAATATGCGCACTATCCAAAAATACATGTTTCAGAATTCTAAGGTACTCGTGCAACAATTTTTATACAGGCAGTTTGGTTACGGGCATATAATTTGAAGTATTCACCAACTACCTCTATAAAAATTGTTGCGGAAGTAGCACAGGATTCTGAAACATGGATATTGGATAGGTCACATACTAGTTTCTAACTGAAGTCTTGACCCGACTACGGTAGGTTCTATAGTTTTGGAGCTATGGACCTTTAAAGTTCAATTTTTCATGTTTTCGGCTGCCTATAACTCCGAAAGGAAGTATTGGTGCACCCAGGATGATCTATACTTTTTGTCTTATCTTGGTGTCCCAATCGTTGTCGGTGTTGTTTTGAAACACCCTGTGTATATATACTGTTAAGTAGCACAAACTGTATCGATTGTTCTAACAGGGACGCACTTATTTATAACAATGAAGTAAATACTACTTCAAATATTTTTTCTGGATTAATTTAGGGAGTACTCTTGAATGATTGATTAATATGGATTTTAATGGAAATACCAGCAATGTTGCCTGCAAGACGAATTGTGACGAGAAATAAGTCGTCTAGTACATTTTATAAGAGTATCGTCTCGATTCACGAAAAAAATATTTTTGACTCATCTCTAAAATTTACGAGTTCCATTTTGTAAATTTATGTACAATATTTATGACCTATTTTTTTTCTAAATTTCATCTAAAAGTTACCAGAATCCATCCGCATCATGAGAGGTCCATTCGTCGTGTGATATAGAAACATTTAATCTATATTTATTATTGGAGTATATTGTGTATTTCTTGGCTAGTTAATAAATGCTCTTCACTGTGTTCGTATAATCATTCCATTAATCTATAGTTTTGAACTATGAATCGTGTAACACTAAAATAGTGTTTGAAAAAAGAAAGAAGTGAAATCTTTAAGTTTTATGTCCTACGGTTATGCCGCTTAGGCTAAAGGAGACGGCGATGAGAAATGAGTGAAATTATGTAATGAAGAAAGTAGGAAGAAACGGGAGAGCTCCTAGAAGACCCACGCACACGGTGTTTGTCCATTACAAAGCTCACTTGGCGATAGCTTGGATCGAACCAAGGACCCCATGCACCAGAGATGAACGCTCTACCGTTGAGTCACCGCGGCTCCCCTCAAAAATAGTATTTGATATTTGAGACTAGTGGAACTAATGGTATTTGATAGTAGAATAATAGTATTTGTTATTTGGATGAACTAGTGTTGCCCACGAAACTTATAGACTTCCTCATTTCGTCTCGAAAAATTAAATTTTCATGCTTCTCGTGTTGTTTCGTCGTTTAGAAAGGTACTGAAAAATAAATGTCTCGTCTCGTGAGCAATGCTAGATGTCAGCATTGGTCCTATTTATTCCCATTTAGGGAAGATTAGTTAATTTATAAAGGAAGATAATGTGAATACAGAAATATGTAATGCTAATATAGTATATCGATATTTTGTATTTAAAATAACACGAAGTTTATAAAACATTTGAACTTAAAATTTGTCGCGAAAAAAAAAAATCTGCCATTTTCAACGCTAGTCCACTTTAGCTTTACAAATAATGTTTACTTCGGTTTCTTTGAAAAGGAGCTTGTTTGCTTGTCTATGTAGCCAGTCGGTAGTGTATATTGCTCAGCCAAGACCCGTTTACTTGGTGCTTTGACGAGAGAGAGAGAAAAGAGAGAGAGAAAAGAGAGAGAGAGAGAGGACGGACGGAGATGGAGCGAAAGCACCGTGATGCTCGATTGAATAAATCTGGGAGCCGGCAACAGGAAATTAAAGTCTGTAGGATGCATGCTGTGAAGAACAGATAACACTGGCAGCCCATTCCAGAAGGAACCACGCCATCAACAATAGCCTTCACTCGTTGTCGTCTCACCTAGTTAGGATTGTCGGTTGGTTAGTTGCTCTTTCTGTCAGATGAAGGAAGGCAAAGAAAAAATATTGATTTCATATATATATATATATATATATATATATATATATATATATATATATATATATATATATATATATATATATATATATATATATATATATATATATATATATATTCATTAAAGAAAGTAATTCAGGAGTACGGTAAAATTCACAGTGATAAGAATAGTGAAGTCCCTTTCGAATATTGAAAAAAGTTGTGAATATAGGTATATGATAAAAAAAATCAAATTTAATAGAAAAGCAGAAATATTTGACAATACCTCACAATATTCAAAGTGGAACACGAACTTTTTTTTTTTTTTTTTGTCAACGTAAGTATGGTGGCTATTTTGACATACACCACAGAAACCAACTTTAATATATTGAATTCGTTTTTTTGATTTGAAGTCTTTCCAGCGCATTGACAATAATCACTAAAAGAGGTAAATAAAAATGAAGTTTCCATTAGCGAAGGTATATATATGAAAAAGGAAAAAAAATGTTCGAGAAGCGAGTACTTATATCAAATGAAAGTGAAAGGAAAAACTTTATAATGAACATGAGTGGGAAAAAAAGACTTCTTTCAAAACTTTAAACTGGGAAAAGTGCTTGGACAATAATAAGTTTTCGAAGTGCAGTTGCTTGCTAAATATGAGTAGGACCGCCGCTCTTTTTCCCCTAGTACCGTTATGTTTTATAAATAATATAGAAAGTCATGTTCTTTCTTGGGCTGTGTTGGCAGCCGGTAGTGTTAGGTCATTAGGGTTTGTTGACCTGGTTACGTGTATTGGAAAGTTGTTATATTTTTGTTTTTAGTTGTGATGACATGGAAAGGTCTTTTTTGAGTTTGTATACGTGTCTTTCTATACTGGCTATTTTTAAAAATAATGGAAATTTGAATTAAATCTGTTGATACGTCATTTTGAGAGAATATTTTATTCGTTCACATGTATAACATGTTGAACAATATGTGAGAGAGAATAAAAGATTACACGAACAATATGTGAGAGAGAGAATAAAAGATTACTCGAGAAATATACATTTTAACGGTTCGATTTCTATGAAATCTCATAAAGTGGTAGGAAATTGTTTTATTAGAAGGTAAGAACACTTATAATGTGTGATACGCACTGGGATTGAACCCGGGACCCTTATCATTGGAGTTGAATACTGTATGATGGGAGGGAAATATTTATTCATGCGTGACTTTTCAATTTGTTGGTTTGTATGCATAGCATACTCGGTGAACGTGGTAAAACTTCGTGTACGGTATGATACACTATGATGGTACATATACAGAGCCTGGTTTCCGTACGTCTGTTGCTGATGAACTTAAGACATGAACTGAACTTTTCCCGCGCTTTTGGAAACCTGGTTGGGTAAGAGTGATGATGTGTGCTTGCAGAGCCTTGCTAAAACTGGAATTTTAATACAAAGGAAGACCGTTGACACGTTTGGTAAACATTACAGAATACCGCCAGACTGATAGAAATAACTTTGGCGCCGCGGTAGGTGAACAAAAGGAAGATTGCAGACGTGGGAAATATACATCACAAATTGGGGACAGACAGACCAATAGAAATAACTTTGGTATTGTGGTAGATGAACAAAAGACATTGTCGGTGAAAACATAAAAGAAAGATTGCACATGTAAAACATCAGAAATTGTGGACAAACTAATAGAAATAACTTTGGCGATGTCGGTGAAAACATAAAAGAAAGTTTGGGCACGCGGAAGATAAACATCACAGGTTGGAGACAGACTAATAAAAAACAAGTTTTATGATAGTTTGTTAATAATGAATACAAAGAAAGTTTTACATTACGAATGGTAAAACATATGAGGTTATTGAACGCGAATGCAAAAGAACATTCACCTATTGAATGATGATCATGTTGAAACATGAAGGGGTGTTAAATACGATTGCAATAGAAGATTGTTATATTATTGTAATAATAATGAATGAATGAATGCAAATACAAAGATAGTTTGTGGCATCCGTTATTTTACGTGGACAACATGTTGGTGTATGTAGGGACATGAATAATAATAGAAGTTGTAAATAACAGATTTTATTTTAAAAGCATGTAAACTATTTATTTATTTACACGTGATGTATCTAAATCTGCACATAGATGACAGATGATTAAATAGTACGCCTTATGAATACCGTTGTAAAATGTGTGGAATGATTTTACCAAAGTGAAAATACCAAATGTTGATATTTTAAAAGATTATATGAGAACATGTTTGCTATTTCTATATTTATAAAAATTCCATAGAGAATTGGAAAAGTATATGTGAAAATATTTTAATTGGCGTGGTAGGACTGTTTGAAAAATGTTTAAAGTACCACGTGATATGATGTTATCGATAAAGTTTTCCTTATATACTGGGTATGATGAGAAGACTAGCATAGTATCATCATGGATTCGTCTGGCAGTATAGTACAGCGAGAAATTCAACTTTGCAACGAAGTAGATTGGGATTCTACATTTGACTTTGTAGAATCTCCAAGGAAAAAGTTTAAAACTGCGAGAGATTTACCAGATATATTTATTGACGAGGAAACTCAGTATTTTTCTCCAGCTTCACCAGTATCCTCGGAAATTATTATAGAGGAAGAAATTATTGACTTAAGAGAAGACCCAGTATTAATCCCATCATCTCCTGTTGGAGTGAGGACATCTTTACCAACACTTCCAGCATCCTCGTCATTATTAGGAGTAAAAAACATTCAACCAACATCTTTAAAGTGGACACTAGATAGTAAAGAAGAAGAAGAAAGAACACCATCACCTGATTTATTTACCGCAGAAGAAGAGGAGGTGGATGGAGAAGAAGAAAGAACACCATCACCTGATTTATTTACTGAAGAAGAGGAGGAGGATGAAGAAGAAGAAGAAAGACTACCTTCACATGACTTATTTAGTGAAGGGGAGGAAGAAGAAATTTTGCGATTATTTGACGAACTGGACGAGTGTAAACCCGACACACCACATGCAAGTGTTACACCTTCACCAGCACCACCATCACCAACACCACAAACGGAGCCCTTAGACTTATCAATGAAGAAGAAGAACGAAGAAGAAGAAGAAGAAAAGTGTAAGTGTACACAAGTGTTTGTGGATGAAAAGTGCATCAAAAACACTATTTTAAATTGGAACCCTAATTGTGTATTATTATGTGAGGGTTGTTTTTTTGACTGTCCGCAACAAATGTCTCACCGCTGCCTTTTTATGGACATTGAAGCTTTAGAAACAGAGACATGGTTAATTTTTATTAAAGAAAATGTGAGAAAAGAACTTTATAACATATTTCGAAACTCACATAGAATGTGTGTAAATACAATCATATTTGAAGAAGAATATTTCAAATTAATAAGAAACCCAAGATATTTGAATGAATTAGTAGATATTCTACTGTCAAAGAATAAGAAATATTAATTTTCGGTGATTCTGTATATATTGTCTAACTTTTATGTAATATTATTATTATTTTGCTTGTATATTATTTTGATTGTATATATATTATTATTTTCCTTGTATATTATTTGCTTGTATATCATTATGTTGATTGTATATATTATTATTATTATTATTATTATTTTGCTTGTATATATATAATATTACCGAAATAAATATATACGAATTTCATTTCTTGATTCTTATTTAATATTAAAACTTTCCTAAATAAAAGGTATTATTGACATTTTACAAGGTGAAACTCCTTTATGCTTTCTATCGTTTACTTTTTTTTTTTTTTTTGGAAAAGCGTTTAAAATTGGTATTTGATGAGTGTTTTATATATATATATATATTTTTTTTACTAATACTTTGAAGTATTTAAAAGTTTGATGAGTATTTTACATTGACAAGTTTGCGATTTTTGAAAACATAGTTTCTTGTAGTTGCTCTAGCGAGTATGCTTTGGCATACGAACCAATAAAATATTTTAAAAACGAGTTTGTGTAACAAACGATTTATTTTACAAGTTTACAGCGTAGCTGCTTTTACGACTTTCTATATTTAAAAACGAACTTAGTATTTTCGAAATTATTTGTAGATTCACACTATAAGTGTTCTGAGATTTCATAGAAATCGAACCAATAAAAAAAGTTGAATTTGCTAAGCAAATGAACCAATAAAATAAAATAACACGAACGAATAAAATAATTACACTGTAAGTGTTCTGAGTTTGCTTAGCAAACGAATTATTTACAAGTTCACACGAAGTGTTCGACTAATTTATTAGGAGAGAATGAATATTTTACAAGTTTACAGGGTACATGCTCTGAGCTTCTTATTTTAAAAACGAGTGTTATTTTAAATAACACGATCCAATAAATAAAAAAAGAAGCGAAATAATAAAAAAGATACGAACCAATAAAAAAAAATAAGAAGTGATTGAACAAAATTAAAAGTGAAAATGTAATTTTCAAAAAATTTTTAGAAATGCAAGTTACGAAAATGAAAATGCAAGTTGTCAAAATGAAAATGCAAGTTGTCAAAATGAAAATGCAAGTTGTCAAAATGAAAATGCAAGTTGTGAAAATTCAAAACCGTAAACTAAAAAATGTGAAAAGTTTTTTTTTTTTTTTCACATGCATGCAATATAAAATGCACAAACAAATTTTATGTAGGCGAATCATAACATACGGATTTTTGTTAAAGTTCTAATTTCATGAAAAAATTTTTTAAAGAATTTTTCCCTACGTATAAATTGTAAGTCATATTTGAAACATAGTTTACTTTTACACTGTAAGTGTATTGAAAAAATTTTCGCGTTGAAGTAAAATATATAAGATGTGTAAGGAAATAAATAAAACATGTAATATAAAATGAGAAAAAAATTTTATTTACAAATTTCAATAATATATATATAGTTTACATACAGATACATTCCTTGATATATTGTTTAATACAATCTATATTTATATTAGTATATGCACAATTACATACTGGCCAATTTATTGCTGAAAGTCTTTTATCATGTGCCTTTGTTAATTTATACACATTGTTTTTATTATTATTATTTTGTAATTGATTAACAGAAGAGTTTTTGTTTTCCATTATTACTATTTCTTATGCATATTATAATGTAAATCTTTTACTAAGAATAACTCTGTAATTAACTGAATGTTATCTTTGTTTAATAAAATGTTATATAATGTCCATGTAAATTCCCAATCATCAATTTCAGTATCACAATGCACTCTTGCAAATTCTTCATATAAATCATCAAAAGTTTGTCCGTTTACCATTGTACGCCATGCATTATAACATAACATATTATAGTCCAAAGTAATACAATCGTGTTCTTCTATTTTGCTCCTGTTTTGAAAACACCCATAACACAAAAGTTCTCGTGGTGGTTTCCAACGGTCAATACACATTAATACACATTGTTCTTTTATAGAAAAAGAAGAACATTGATATTCGCAATTGTCGTATGTCTTTAGGAAACGACATTGGTACTCACAGTCTGGATTGTTGATACACATCTTTATCGTGCTCAAGATATGCTTCTCTTAAGTCAGAAATATGATAATCATTAAACGTGATTTCTTGATATGAATAATTAAATTTGTTTATAAGATGGGGAATAATGTTTACATCTATATATTTCACATGAATCTTTAGATATTGTTTTAATATTTGATCACGTGTTGATTTCTTGATTAGGAAATTCCACACAATAGTATTTAATTCTTCATCACTTTCACTCACACATTTATGATCAGTTTCTTTCTCACTACGATTTGCACAGCCTTCACAAAGTAATGGTTCAGAAAGTTTATATTTTTCTAGTAACTGTTTTACACAAACTTCATTTACTTCATTAGGAGTACAACCACACTTCACACCATTGAATATCAGAATATCATTAGAAATTGTATTTTGATTTACTACAACTTCCTCTTCAAAGGGTATTTCATTTGGATATCTGAAATTTCGTCTATACACAGTATCGTCTATGGTAATTTCCTGTGTTGGATAAATAATCCTATATTTTTCAGCGTCTTCTTCAGGAATGTCAGGATCATTTGGATGTACAAGAATAATTTTCTTTTGTTTTTCAAGTTGAAAACGTTTTTCACGTGGTGAAATGTATTTAGATTTTACACATTCACTTTGCAATAAAGAAAGATTGGTTTCAATTTCACCTTTTCGTTTCTTATTATTATAAGATGAAGAACCAGAATTTGTTTTTTGCTTTTTAACTGCGGAAACAGAATGCTTTTGACTGTACATTGTAACAACGTATCACTTCCTTTATATGATTTACTACATCTATACGCATGCGCGCTTTTATATTATATTGTGACATGCGCGAAGACCAAGTACAAGTATACATACACATTTGACATGCGCGAAGACCAAGTACAAGTATACATACGCATCTGACATGCGCAAAGACCAAGTACAAGTATACACATGTATCTGACATGCGTGAAAATTTAGCACGAGTATGCGCACGCATAGAATTTATATTGTTATGTCTAAATACATCGTGAAAAGAAATAGGTGTAATTATATAAAGTTTTTCATACCATTATTATATCATTAGAACATTTATATGTAATAATAGACATGTACGTGATTTGTTAGGGATGAAATTAATAATATTAACAATTTCATACTTTGTAACTCATTTACTAACACTTAGTGTTTGCTAAAGCAATCTTGGTACAAACAATATATATATATTGAAAAATAAATAAATAAATAAATAAATAAATTATGATATCAGAGAAAACAAGATTGGATTTTATTTCATGTGCTTACAAACTTAGTAATTCAGATAGTTTGCTTAAAGACTATGTGAATTCTTTCCTTCAAATGAAGCAGGAATCTTCAGGATTTCCTGTTTGGTGCAAAACCAAAGGAGACAAACAAAAATACATTAAAGAGTATCATACCCACGAAGGCATAGAGTTAATGGAAAATAATATTGGATTGAACCCAGGATTGAGGTATATCTCCAAGATATTCCTCAACTCGCTTTATGGGAAATGTGGACAAAGAACGGAGTTGTTGCAATTCATGATTGTTGACACATTGGAAAATTTTTGTATTATCTATGGGCACAACAATACGAAGTACAAAGCGTATTACCCATTGGAGATAAACATCTTATTCTTACGTATCACAATACAGAGAATAAGAATAAGCCCTGGAAATTTTCAAACGTTGTGCTTGCTTCGTTCATCACATCGTGGGCAAGACTTCGTCTTCATGACCTATTGACTGCTGTAGGTCCTGAAGCCATATTATATTGTGACACAGACAGCATTATGTTTATACAACAACGAAATAGAGAATCCAATCTTACAATCGGATCCTACTTGGGCGAACTAACCAACGAAGTAAAAGATGGGTGGGAAATAGACAAATTTATAGGATTTTTTATTATTATTATTTCAATAGAAGAATACATTATTTCGATTACAGATGACTTCTACAAGTGAAAACGAACTAACTCAAGTGGTAATCATGGCAAAACGTTTCGGATATGAAGCATCCGAAGTTGTTTACTACAGATGGAAAATGATAGTAGATAAATTTCATAGCAATGGGTGCATGTACGTAGTTTTGAGTAGAAACGATTTTTGGAAGTGTTTGGTAGATACTTATCATTCTAAGGGTGTGCGTGTACCCAATGAAAAACATTATTAAATGTTAACAGAATTATTAAAACAATTTAAAGGAAGACAGGATGTTATTTTGACAAGCTGTGAAACCGCTGCTGATATTTCTGATTTATATCGAACAGGGTTCTTTCGAGAGGATAATATAAAAAATAAGGCTTGTGAAAAAGTTCAAGCAGCTGACTTATTTGTTAAGGACAATGCTAAACTACTATTAGGCAAGCTTACCACGACCAAGTTCTCCTAGTTCTGGGGAACCTAAGAACTAAATTGTGTTTTTCAAGAAGTACCTAAGATAATGGATGCATCAGAATTTGAAATAGTAAAGAGTATATCAGAAACATATGTTTACTTTGGGTTAAAAGGGACAGAAATAACCATTAAGTGTATGGATCCGGAAAAATATATACGAAATCTGTTTGATTTCGGAATGACTCATGCATTAAAGGATGTTGACAAGAACACCTATATAGGAATAACTATCGAGAGCACTACCTTAAACTTAAAACAATGTACACAACATGACGTCCTAAAAAGAAATTGAACCCTGATGTATTATTCCATACAGTTGAAAATGTTTTAAATAGTAACGAACATTTTCTTTTGGGAAAAAAGGTGGATTTTAAGATCCACATTGTTAATCCATGCAAGGGAAGATGTCGAACCCATGGATCGACCAAATATGAGGAATATACAACTCTTTTGGAAAAGTGTACCATCCCATTAAACAAGGACATATAATGTCTTTCTAAGGCTATCATCCTCGAAAAAGGTTAAGGCCAATCAAAATTGCTTTCAAGTATACAAGTTAAAAACAATCCTGAGCGATTGTTGAAGCAGGCCAAGGATTTGTGTGATGATGCTAATGTTACTATTGGACATCAAAATGGATGTACTATTAATGATGTGAAAAATTTCAACAATACCTGGTATCCAAGTACCAAATCATTGTCTTTGAAAAGAAACTTAATAGTCGTGAATTTTATGGAATGTATCCTGGAATAAAGGGTAGTAAGCAAATATATTTACTGTACAAAGATAATTACTACCAATTAATAACTAGTGTACGTAAACTTTTGCTAGCCGAAGGCTTTTGCGATTATTATTGTTGCAAAAAGTACAATAAAAAAATCTCCGATTTTATTATTATTATTATTAGTATAAAGTCTTCATTTATTCATCAATATGAAGCTTGTATAAAGTCTTCATTTATTCAGCAATATGAAACATCTTTCATTAGTTTATATTGGTTTTTTTTACACAAGTTTTTTTTTTTTTTTTTTTTTAAATTTGTATTGTGTTAATTAGTTTTCAACTCATACACATAAATATTTGAAGAAATGTTTAGTATGATAGCACTGCACTGCACTACACAGTAAGTATTTTTCTTAGATATTTACTTGAGTAAAATTTACTTGTAACGTTCACAGAAAAAAAAAAGCATGGCAAAATGTGCCTTTTTTACAGTTTGTACATGTAATATACCTACAGAAGAGTAACATTTTCATCCATACGTCTTCATATTTTTTCAATCACAAACACTATCACTATCACTATCACGTTGGTTTTTATTCCAAATTAAGAATTTCTTAAAATCTTTCTGCAAAAATATTTCTATTAGTTGATTAACAAATGTATCATTATGAATGGCATCATCATATATATGAAAAAACTGTTCTAATTTATTAAAAGTATTGTCGTGCATTTTTTTTTTGAAACGTATACCAAATTTCATTTTGTGTGTCCATATCCATAATAACACTTAGTACTTTTGTTTTCAATATATTTTTATGTAACAGAATGCAGTCATGGTTTATTGCGTCTTTCAATCCACGTGCACACCCACTGCAAAGAAGCATACTTCTTCTTTTAGATTCCCACATTTGAAAAGCATTTATTAAGCACTGAATGGTGATGTGAATATTATCGCAGAAACAAACCAATACGTTTTCAGCGTTAGACATTTTTCAGTTCGACAGAGGAAACGAATTATATAATAGTTCTCAGCTTTCTTAGCAAACGAACGAATAAAATAATCACAACGTTGTTGCTTTTACGACTTTTTAATTTTAAATAACACTGTAAGTGTTCGAGTAATTTATTACGAGCTTTTTTTAATATTTCGCAGTGTAGGTGGTCTTAGGAGTTTCCATAGGAATTTAAATGTTCGCAGCGTAGCTGCTCTGAGCTTCTTATTTTAAAAACGAGTGTTATTTTAAATAACACGATCCAATAAATAAAAAAAGAAGCGAAATAATAAAAAAGATACGAACCAATAAAAAAAAAATAAGAAGTGATCAAATTAAAATAAAAACACTAGGCACAAATATCTTCATTGACCACCATACGAAGAAGAAGAAAAAATCTTTTCATCGACTACAACCAGAACAAGAATATTCTTATGTAGCTTTCTTAACCGCGGTATTTATACTTTTCACCGTGGGATGTAATGACATGTTTGAATTAACCAATGAAAACAGGTTTAAACAAGTTTAAGGTAGACCTGAAACTCATAGTTCCCACCCCCTATTAGTTTTAGATACTATTCTTTTATTATTCAAATTAGCTTGAATATTTCATCTTTGCATCAGTTTTACAAGCGACAAAGTCACCCAAACCGTTTACTGCGCGTGCTTGAATTTTTATATACTAACATTGAAAACAATAATTAGAAATTACTATACCCGAACCCCAATAGCTCCTTTGTATTTACTTGTTTTTTTTTTTAAATTAGCCTGTTGGATTCCAACGTATTGATAAATAATGCTTTTAAATCCTTTTAAAATATGCTTTTGGTTATTTTACATTTAAGACATGGTGGATTACTTCCTTTTGTGACAACTTTTAGCAACGAGTGGTGCTATCTTATCTACAAAATACTCCGCACTTGAAAAATTTATTACTGTTGTTATCATAAGACAATAATTATTGAACTTTCGCTAAATATGTTTACAAATAAAGTATCACCTACAATAAGGAGAAACAAATGCTATCGAAAATTCGACAAATGTTAAGGAATCTTGTAGACAATCCATATAGTAAGTTGTGAATATATGTTAAAACTGAAGCCTACATTATGTATTTGATCAGTGCTAGAAATTTCTGTGAATTTTCATTAGGTATGCTATATGTTAAAAAGCATAGGAAAGAAAAAAAAAACTAACACCAACTTTGCAATGGCAAAGGAGAATAAACTGTTTCACAAACTTCTTCTTCTTATGTCTGAAGTTTCATGAAAGTAAAATTTATTTATTTGTACAAGTAATCAACGATTTATTCCCTATTTATCGGTATTCTTTTTTCATGTCTATATGACATATATTCAAAGATCATTTACTTATTTAAACGGGTGTTTATATCAATGCGTTAGGTTATATATATCTATTGTATTGAATTAGATTTAATCACCCAACATGACCCTCCTCCTCTTTGCTAAGCGGATAGCGTCCATGTTAGCGGCGGTGACAAACCATAGTCCTGTGGGAAATCATCATTTTATTTACACTTTTCTTCACGAACAATAACTTTGTGAGATTATATATATAAAATACCCCATTACTGTTCAAAGGGGAGGTCAACTAAACTACCACCTTTTCCTATCATTTCATTTAACCACTTGTTTTTTAAAAAGAAGGCAAGTAGAATCAATTTTCAGTTCAAGTTCTTGAAAACAACCATCTTTTAGTATGTATTAATCTTACTCATTTGACACACAGTTGTTCATTAATTTTACTTATGTACTGTTCAAAACAGAAAAGATTTGTTCAAAGATTTGATGATAAGTACGTTAGCAATAGTTCACTATTGTTTTCTTATCGAGACCAAACTTTTATTCTTTCATAACAGGTCCGTCTCAATGATTCACATTTAATTTTAACACTTTTGAAAATACAATTTCCTTGAGCATCCAATAAAATTATATGGATTACTATGCTGACAAAGTTTCAATGTTTAGTTTTTTCAGTGCTAGTTGGTTTCTACAGTTAGACTTTTTTTTTTTTCATTAGGTATTCATTTATCAATATAGGATTATAATGGCTTAATGATAAAGCAGTCATTTTCACTGCTTAGGATTTTTGGTTCGATTACCGTTTGCATTAATTATTTCATTTGTCATAGCGAAGCTATAAGGGCTCAGTGGTAAAGCGTCCATTTTCACTGTTTAGGGTTTTTGGTTCGATTACCGCATGCATTAATTATTTTATTTCTCATAGCGAAACCATAAGGGTTCAGTGGTAAGGCGTTCATTTCCACTGTTTAGGGTTTTTGGTTCGATTACCGCATGCATCAATTATTTTATTTCTCATAGCAAAGCCATAAGGGTTCAGTGGTAAGGCGTTCATTTCCACTGTTTAGGGTTTTTGGTTCGATTACCGCATGCATCAATTGTTTCAACATTTTTATCACAACATTAAGTTTGGATTTATTTCTTATAAATTGTGCTGAACAAACAACGTGTTCTCCCACTTCTTCTTCATTCCACCAATTTCATAACCTTTCTAAAGTAATCCGACATAATCGTGGGACTCACAAATTTCATTTATTATTCAAAATAATTTCATAATTAACCGTACACAGACACAATAGTAAGTAAGTAAGTAATTTTTATTTCTAAGAAACAATTTGCTATTTAATCTTTACATTTATTCAGAGTTCGATTCCGTGCTGCACAAAGAAAAATATTCTGATGGCAGCATTAACTATCTAAACTGAACTGAACTGAACTAAAGTTCTTCTTCTTTGGCAATTGCAATGGCTTAGTGGTCACCTTTAGTGCTTGGGGTTTGATCCTAGGATGCTCCAATTATTTGAACATTTTATGACAAGTATTTGTGTTTCTCATGGCCGCTTTTTTTTTTATAAAGTGTCTAAGAGACAACAAATCTTCATGACCTAAGTGTACGGGACTCCATTTCATCCAAATAGATAATGGTATGCCAATTAACATATATGTCATTCTACACTGAAACCCTTTATCTATATTTACCTTAAATAGTTGGACATTATCGTGTTTTTGCACCTGCCGTGGCTCGCAAACCCAAAAGAAATACCTAGTTAATTATTCAAGGAATAAAAAAAAACTGTTCTCAATGTATGTTCCCTGACACCAACTACATTTTAGTGTTCACAGAAAGAAAATGTATTCAAATTCTCTATCTTGTTTTTTAATATGTTCGCAAATACAATTTGCTCTGAGTAATTTATTAGGAGAGTATCTTTTTATTCTCTCTTTACATATTCTTCGAACATCTTATACATGTGAGTGAATAAAATAAATTCATTCACTCATCTTAAACGAATTTAATCAAAAAGTAAAAAATTCAGACTTTTCTTTCAGTATACTATCATTTAATAACAACAACTAATTAGTAAACGAGAATGTTGTTTTAATTCTTATTTATGGACACCAGCAAATATCTCATTAATCTTGTTTCACCCTACAATTATGTATATTAATTTAAAAAATAAAAAATAAAAAATAAAAGGAAAACTCAAGTACAATTTGATATTGGAGGGAAATCAAAGTAGTTATGACAGCAAAAAAATTGAAATCTTTTCAATGGTAACTGATAACTGAATAGTGACGCGTACTGAAAAGCATAAAGATTTTTTTCCTGCTTTTAAAAACTCTTCAATGGTAACTGATAACTGAATAGTGACGCATACTGAAAAGCATAAAGATTTTTTCCTGCTTTTAAAAATTCTAACAACAATTCTTATTCTGAAAATATCTTTTTCTATGCTTCGAAACGTTACTCTTAATAAAAGGTATCTATAAGTTCAATATGATACGGAAAAAAAAAAGTTAGACATTTTTATGACCTTTGTTACACAGGTTTTAAAAATTCAAAGGAAAGGAAACTCAAAATTTTCCCATTCACCCAAAACATGATTTATTTACAGTTTTTTTTCTTTTACAAGTATTTTTGTTTCAGTTTTTTTATTTTTTCCATTCTTTCATATTTCTCCCATGCTTTTATAAACACGTCATCTTCCCCATCATTTAATAAATCCCAATCATTGTCATTTACCCCCTCCACCACTGGTGGTGATATTGGTACCACTGACATCACTTCTTCCACCAATACCACTTCGTCTTCCTCCACTGACATCATTTCTTTCACCAGTGATGATGTTATTGGCTCCACTTTTTCCTCCACCACTATTACTTTTTGGGGTACTTGTTCTTCCGCCACCACCACCACCGGGTTGTATCTTTTTCTCCTCTGTTCATCTCTTCTTCTTCTTTTTTTCCTCCCTTCGGCCACATCCAATAATTCTTCCATCTTATTAAACCACTGGATGTGGCGGTACGAAGAGGAGGAGGAGGAGAAGGAGGAGGACTCACCGGCGGAAGTGCTTGGCTGCGGTTCCATCTTTCTAAAATAAAATAAAAAAAAAAAAAGTATTATTAGTACAACTTATTTTCAGCAGAATGAAATCAATTATAATCAACACTAATAAAATTCTATTATTCTAATCACAAACTCAATTACATTGTTTAAGTTGAACAACAACTTATATATAATTTTAAAGGAGTTAACTTCACAAAGATTTGATCGCTATGTAAGAAGTTATATCTGATTTCCGGTGTGGATTTTATGCTTCCAATTAGTGCTAAAAATTTTTTTTTTTTTCCAGGAGCAAAGTTTAAAGTTGTGTTTGTGTTTAATTTTCAGTTTTTGTTCTGAAAAAACCTATAAGAAAAATAACACACTTAAATCAAGTCTAGTGTTTCTGTGTAGCCTAACATAGTGATTAATGCTAATAATCACGCTATTGGTACAAACTGTCCCGGATTTAATTTCCGGTGGTGGTAAATACTAGTTTCATATAGCAATGCTACTGAACAAAACAAAACAGTAAACTTAAAATCAATTCATTTTATGTAGGTACACGTCTCATATAGTCATGCTACTGAACGGGATAGCAACTTAAAATCAATTCACTTTATGTAGTTACACGTCTCATATACCCATGTTACTGAACGAAACAACAACAAACTCAAAATCAAATTAACTTAGGCAATAGCATACGTCTCGAAGTTTCCAGTAATTGTTAGTTAGTTAATAGGTTCATGTTTCATATACCAATGCTGCTGAACGCCTTGATTAACTGAAATTAAGCTACTATTATTAAATCTTACAGTATGGTTATATATTTTAATAAACGCTGCTAACAAACACAAATTCAATTTCCGGTTGTATCCTAAAAGTTTCACGTTAAGGATGGTGCATTTTGTTAAAATGAATCACACTTTAATTTGTAATGGTTCGACATGTTCTAACCCCTTAATGCTTCTGCCATTGGTGCAAACAAAACCATGGTGCCGTATTCACTAAGGCTACCATCTTTACTGCAAACATATTTCCGTTCTCAAGTACAAATTTCGCATGTCATAATTTTTTAATGTTATTGCCTTTCGTGCTAAGGCGTACAATTTTAATTTCCGGGCAAGCCTACGCGCATAAACAAAGGCATCTTAACATTAAAAAATGCCCATTTAATTTCCGCATAAATTTAACACTGGTACGTGGGTTCAAATTCCGAGCGGACATACGCGTATAAGCAAAGTCACCTTAACAGCGGTATTCGAGTTCAAATCCCAGGTGCGCTTACTCGTATAAGCAATTAGCCTTAAATGCCCTACAACAACAACACTGCAAAGGTTTGGAAATTAATTTTCAATAATAAGTATTATATTTAATCTCGGGTTTTATTCAATGTTACTCCAATCCAGTTAGCTATAAAATATTCTCCCACATTCAAATGTATTCTGCGATATTTAAATATATATATCTTTCACGCCATTTCCCTCAAAATATGACGGACTAAACAAATTAAGTTATTATTTTATTTTTTCACTGTATATAAATCATATTTCCACCCGGACAAACTCAAACAAAGTGATTATTAAAAATAAAATACGTTCGCTTCATATAAGCATTGTCTCTAGTTCAAACCATGAGTCGGTCATAAATGAACAAACGAAATGTGTATCAGTTTTCTTATGCATCTCTATATCAATTTTTAAACTTATAAATATTCTTTCAACAAGAAACAAAAAAAAAATAAGATTGTGTATGTGTTTTCAATAACCATATTAAAACAGTAAAATTACATTTCTTCTTCTTCTATACTTATTTTTTTTCTTTCTTTCATCGAATAACCCCGTACTAATCATTATATATAATTCTCTTCAATCATTTGTTTTCATTACTTTAATACAAAATCAACTATAATAGAAAATTGTAGTTCTATGCCATCTGTCGGAAAAATTTTAAATTAACTTTAGTTTAGTTTAAGCCGTGTTGACGTATTTATTATTAGTCCTGAATATATATATATTTATATTTTAAAGGTACAGTATGATATATATATATTTCTTTTTAGCCATTAAATACTACTGATAGCATTAAATAAGTACCCTTCTTGCAGTTGTGTTCTGTTAATAAAACATAATTTGTAAGGGTATAGTTGATTCTTGTTCTATCAGTAAAACCACCAAACGTTCATTATATTACAAATCCCTAAGGGGGCCCCTTCAGTTGAACATAATTATCATCATTATGTTATTACCTATTCAGAAAAAACCCACAATTGTAGGAATTAACTAATGGGGAACTTTAACACATGTCAATGTATATGGTAAAACACATAATTCTCTTTTTGCTATAATACTGTTAAAATCTAGGATCGCCTATAACTAATGGGTCCCGCCAGTTATAGCTACGTGATTTTCCTTTTGCTATAATATAATACTGTTAAAAAAATCTAAGTAAGCCTGGGGGCTGCGGTGGCTCGGTGGTAAAGCGTTCACCTCTGGTTGGTCAAGTGAGTTTGTGGTGAACAAACACAGTGTGCGTGGGTTTCCTCCCACTTCCTATATACTTTTAAGAGTTTATTTTAGCTCCCATATTTAGTTCAAGTTTGTAGAAACAAACGAGAGAATAAATAATCACACTGTAAGTGTTCAGAGATTTTATAGAAATCGAACCAATAAAAAAAAAACCGGCATAACCGTGGGGACTCAAAAATTTCTAAATAATCCTGTGACTGGGACCCGCCAGTTATATTACAAATAGGACTACATAATTTCCTTGTAATACAATACTGTTTAAATCTATGGGGCACCTATAACTAATGGGGGGAATGTCGCCCGCCAATTATACGGTTATACTACAATAGGCATACATAATTTCCTTGTAATACAATACTGTTTAAATCTATGGGGCACCTATAACTAATGGGTAGAATGTCGCCCTCCAATTATACGGTTATACTACAATAGGCATACATAATTTCCTTGTAATACAATACTGTTTAAATCTATGGGGCACCTATAACTAATGGGTAGAATGTCGCCCGCCAATTATACGGTTATACTACAATAGGCATACATAATTTCCTTGTAATACAATACTGTTTAAATCTATGGGGCACCTATAACTAATGGGTAGAATGTCGCCCGCCAATTATACGGTTATACTACAATAGGCATACATAATTTCCTTGTAATACAATACTGTTTAAATCTAGAAGAACCCCTAACTAAGGGGTAGGGCCTCCGACAGTTATAGCTATGTGTTACAATACTCGTACGTAATTCTCTTTTGCTATAAGATAATACTGGTAAATCTAGGCAATCTATCTTGCAGGCAAAAAGCCCCTCGTTGAGGGACATGGTAGAAATAGGAATACCCATACATAATTTCAATTCGCTTCCTTGTAATACAATACTCCTAAAATCTAGAGGAACCCATAACTAATGGGGGGGGAAGGGCCCCCGTTACTTGTAAAATATACTACAAATAGTCATACATAATTCTCTTTTTGCTATAAGATAATACTGTTAAAATTTAGGCAATCTATTTGGCAGGCAAAGCCCCCTTCATTGAGGATCATGGTACAAATAGGAGTACATCATTTCATTTTGCTTCGCGGATACACAACAGGTTTTCAAGTCAAAAGACAGTGTTCAATAACCAATGTATTTAGGGGGTTCCGTAAAATTTTCTTTCTTGACATTAAAGCCATTGTACGCGTTATGTAACTACCATCCACGCAAATAACTAACATTCAGTAATATTTACTATTAAAACACAATAATGTTAGGGGAAAAGCGCTCCCCCCAAAACTAAAACATTTCTTTCTTTCTGTAAATACTAGTCTTAGTTCAAACATTTGCGTTCCTAAAAAGATTATCAGTTGTATTACCAAAGCGTAGTAGTATGCCATCTATTGGTAAATGAGCTTACTTAAACAGTTCAAGTCCCATCTGTACAACGTACATATATATATATTAGGTATAACTGATTTAAAGTGATCGGTATAACAGTTAAAAAATCGTAACAAATGAATCAAACATATTGTAATTAAGCATCCTATAATTAAGCAAATAAAACTCTACAAGTGTTCTGAGCTTGCTTCGCAAACGACCCAATAAATAACACCAATTTTAAAACGTTCACAATCTATTTTAACAATTAGTTTGCACCGCAAACGATCCAATACATAAGCAGAGTATGTATAACATACGATCCGTAAAAATATGAAGTGATTGAACAAAAAAAAAACAAATGAACCAATAAAATATTTAAAAAACGAGCTTGTGTAACAAACGATTTATTTACAAGTTCACACGAAGTGTTCGACTAATTTATTAGGAGAGAATGAATATTTTACAAGTTTACAGCATAGCTGGTCTTACGACTTTCTATAAGAAAGGAGAATATAAAAATAAGAAGCATGAAAGAATGCAATAATAATAATAATAATAATAATAATAATAATAATAATAATAATAATAATAATAATAATAATAATAATAATAACTTTAGTAATCGAAAATCGCAATTACATTTCAAGCGTTTTCAGTATATCGCAAAGCTTATCCTCTTGTCATAATTACAAAAATGGTCGTAGGTTTATTTCCCGGATAATGTTTCTCAGAAGCAAATCGTGTATTATTTACTTAATTATAATGAATTGAATAATACATGACATTTAAAAAGTTCTCACCTTAAAAAATCAGACTTCGCTCTGTTAAAATCACTGACGAAAAAGTTCAACACCCAAAAGATCAACACACACACACTATAAACGGTGTAAAAACAATAATAACAAACTTTATTTCAATACTATATATATATAAGGATTTCATTATGTCCCTCCCCCAAGCATCATGTTTTTTCAGCGGGTTTTCAACCCGATTTCATTAATTATAAATAAATAAATAAGGTCCGCTAACATCGTTTATTCATTGCCACAGCGAGAAATCTAAAAATTTCTTATTTTCAAGTTCGTCAACCGCTGGAAAAATCTCATTCAGACAGGGTATCGACATTTGGGACTTGTAGCTATGTACGGTTTTCATCTAATTAAGGAAAAATGCTTACATGTTCATCAGATATTAGATATTCTGCCAAAATCAGATATTGCCACAAAAATACATTTACGTGTTTGTCCCAAAACATCTTTTAAAGGGGGAAGAAACATAAAATTTCTATCTGTCTTCTTCATCACTGCCGATAACTATCGCTGTAACAACCATCGTTAATGGAAAAATATTTCAGTATGTTGCCAGACAGTTTTCTCATGGTCAAGGGAGAAAGTGTCTAAGGTTATTCCAGTACAAGCGGAAATAAAAATTAGAAAGTGCATTGACACTCTATACATGCGTGTCACAAGTCATAGTTCTATCGGGAGCAAGGTGAAAGCGTGTGAGGCAACAACCCGGAAGTAATGGCATTCTAAGCTAGTCTTCTGTAAGAGACGGAAGAACAATTCACTCGCTCCGTATTTCAAACTTGGCTGTAAACACGGAGTTAACTATAAGGAATAAAAACGATGAATAAATCATACATACATACACACTTCGTATTTCCCATATTTTTTTTTTCTCGCCAATTTACATGTGAGAATTGCAATAATTCTCAGTACAATACAATATACATCGCCGGTGCTTGGGGGTCCCGGGTTCAGTCCCCGTACAATACAGCATTCATCTCTGGTGCTAAAAGTCCCATATTCAATTCCCGTACAATACAGCGTTCACCACAGGTGTTAAGGGTCCCCGTACAATGCAACGTTCATCTCTGGTGCTTGGGGGTTCCAGGCTCATTCTCAATACAATGTATTGTTCACCTCTGTTGCTAAGAACCAGGGGTTCAATTCCAGTACAATACAGCGTTCACCTCTTGTGCTAATGGTCTCATATTCATTCCCCGTACAATGCAACGTTCATCTCTTGTGCTAAGGGTACCAGGTTTATTCACAGTACAATACAGTGTTCACCACTGTTGCTAAGGGTTCTGGGTTCAATCCCAGTGCGTATCACACATTATAAGTGTTCTTACCTTCTAATAAAACAATTTCCTACCACTTTATGAGATTTCATAGAAATCGAACCGTTAAAATGTATATTTCTCGAGTAAATTTATTACAAGAGGTTAAATTAATAAAAACCGAACCGTTAAATGTATATTGTTCGTGTAATCTTTTATTCTCTCTCTCTCACATATTGTTCAACATGTTATACATGTGAACGAATAAAATATTCTCTCTCTCTCACATATTGTTCGTGTAATCTTTTATTCTCTCTCTCTCACATATTGTTCAACATGTTATACATGTGAACGAATAAAATATTCTCTCAAAATGACGTATCAACAGATTTAATTCAAATTTCCATTATTTTTAAAAATAGCCAGTATAGAAAGACACGCATACAAACTCAAAAAAGACCTTTCCATGTCAGCACAACTAAAAACAAAAATATAACAACTTTCCAATACACGTAACCAGGTCAACAAACCCTAATGACCTAACACTACCGGCTGCCAACACAGCCCAAGAAAGAACATGACTTTCTATATTATTTATAAAACATAACGGTACTAGGGGAAAAAGAGCGGCGGTCCTACTAATATGGGATCCGGCTCAAATGATTTTTGAGAAAATTGCACAAAAATAGTGCATTAGTTATACATATTCATGGTTCCGAACCATAAGGCACGATACCTATGAAACGATTTTTTTTTTTAAATAGTGTTAAAAGTGTCAAATAAGTATTACGCATGGACGCCCGAAGGGTGAGGGCGTTCCTCCCTGCCTCACGAAAACAACTTAAATTTCTTAAGATTTCCTCAATATAAATAATAAAAAAAAAAATACCAAACGTAGTATAGCAATCACAGAGATGCCCCCCTACAAAATTTTCTTCGGGCGCCCATGGTGTTAGTATACTCGTTTCTAATTCCGTCAGTAAGAAATAAGTTTTTGAACATAGATATTTACCTAGAACTATGCTATTATGCCTATAATTTCTCGAACCACTTAAACTCGTTTCTATATACAGGGCGGTCCAAAAATGAAGAAATAACAGAATACCATTGCTGTATTATGGAAGAAACGTGCGAAGAGTAGGTATACCAAGGATTAATCTTACCAAAATGACGTGCTTGAGAATAAATTCTCATAGATAGTTTCTGAGAAAATCAACAAAACAGTACTCTTTTGCTAACATTACTATTTTTGTTCAATGTGAGCACTATGAACGATTATGAACGAGAACTATGCCATCTTTTAAGATGAAACTGATACTTGAGAATTGAGAAAAATACTTATAAAATGCTTTGTGTGGAGTATTGTTCTGCATGGGTCGGAGACATGGGCATTACCCAAAATTGATGAAAACGACTAGAACCTTTCGAAATATCAGTGTGGAAAAGAACAGAAAGAATTAGCTGGGTGGAGTGGAAAACGAACGAGAGGATGTTAGAAATGGCGGGGGAGAAAAGAAGAATTTTAGATATTATTAAGAAGAGAAAAAGAAACTGGTTACGACTTTTGGCTAAAAATGAACTGTATCATAAAGGAAGAACGTGCTAGAGGATTTGCTTTCAATATGTAAAAAGACCGGCCTCCTGAAAAGACATATTCCCCCCCCCCCTTCCTAGAACAACTTGCTGACAACATTGCTGTTTTGGCTTAGTGGAAAAGCACTCACCTGTGAAGTGTAGGGTCCCTGGTTCGATCTCAGCTCGTGGGATATGTACTTTGAGTGGACAAACACCATGTGCGTGGGTTCTCTCGTTTCCTCCAACTTTCTTCATCCCATCATTTCATTTATTGTCATCATCACCGTTTCCCTTATTCTCGGTGCATAATCGTGGGAGGTTAAAGTAGAAATTTCTTTCCATCTTCATCGCTGTTCTCTATTATAGTGTGATACACTATTCATTAAATTTTATCTTTATATATATCAAGGGAGGGGCTAAACCATAGTTTGCCACTTTATCCCGTGTAAAACAGGATTGAAGTCCATTTTATCCAGTGTATACCTGAGGGTCAAGGGGGGCTATAGCCCCTATAGCCCCCCTTGGATCCGCCCTTATTATAATATTCAGCTCGAGGACTACGGTTTGAAAAACGATACTTCAAGTGCTTCTACATGTTTTGTATTACCATGTTGCAATATGTACATCTATATTCAACGCCAAAATACAGAGTGTTTCAAAATAAATATCAGGGTTTTAAGGCTTTGTGGTATGTATTACATTTAACATGCATTTACAATGTATAAATAACACATTAAATGAAAAAGCAACTAAATCAGTTTTTGCTACAAGTGTTGAATGTGAGCACCATTCGCTACACGGCATACATCGAGTCGCTAGGCGAAAAAAAAAAGCCCATAAATCCGCCGAGATATGGCACAAAACACATTTAATTTAGGGGAGTCTCGTTGCAACTGTACCATCTTGTGGGAATTTGCTGACCCCTAGATGAGAACATTATGACTGTTCACATCAGGGGCGTCATTTCAGACTTCGCTTGAGAGGGGGGGGGGGCAAGAGCAACATCAAAAAAAGACTTTCATGTTTTGTACTAGTATATTAGTGGACAATCAACTAAAGAATATGCATTCCTCAAACTCTAGGGGGTGGGGGCGATTTACCCATCCTGCCCCCCCTAAATGACGTCCCTGGTTCACATCGCCACTTAGTGAAATGTCGATTCATCACTGAAGACGACAAGATCTAGAAAATCTTCATCATCATGCAGCAACATTTCCTTTGCAAAGCTGGCACGTAAAACGTAATCTGTAGGTTTAAAGTTTGTAGCAACTGCAAACGATAAGGACGTAGTTGTAAATGTCTCCTAAACACACGGTTGCACTGTAACTACACATTTTCTGTGTCTTTGCAAAATGTAAAACATAAAAAGCTTTCTGCTCTCTAATCGCCATCTTTGTTACTAGCGCCTTCTAACGGCAGACAGAGGAAACAGTACATGCGCATGCGTGTATACGAAACTGTTTGAATTGCTCTTTTATTTTATGTATTATTTATAATTGTAAGTTAATTGTAATAAATACTACAAAGCTTTGAAATCCCGATATTAATTTTCAACACCCTGTATGTTGTGAATGTATTTAAGGTTGCGCATAACAGGGAAGGGACGTAAGAAACAATTAGTCAGTGAACTAAATTAAGAACCACTGAGACTGTTTGTTTATAGACTTCTCTAGGTTGGTAAAAGATCATGAGTCAGTTAGGAGTCATTTCTGCTTTCCCACTTTGTATCCAATGGATTAATTACATTTTATACTCAAAGTCATAGTTATTGCTAAGTGGTAGAACTGTGTTTAGAAAATACTAGAATACTCACCTTATTTTAAAAACTAAATACGGTACCTTCCTCTTGGTAGTCGTACTATAACCTTCGTCTCTCTGAAGTCTTTCTTTGAAGCGTTCTAATAAATCGTGTTATTTAGAAATGGGAATATAATATCTCTTCTTCTTCTTCTTTTGAAACATGACCATACAATTTTCTCCGGGCATTCAGCAAATAATTTAAGAGGATCCCCCCAAATCTTGAATTGTTAAGTGTGAATGAAGCTAGAACGCATACACATCTCTACAGGAATGATAATTGATGCATATTACCACCCTCTTGCTTCGACTTGCAAACTGTTTCTCGTAAAAATAACTCAGATCCAGTAGTGTCAAGAACGTCTGTATGATCTTATAATGACTGTTGAATCTTCTATTTAAAAAAAGAAAAAAGTGTATCGCTAAGTTTATCTTCTGAACCTTTGTAAACTCTTTGCGTAGTTGACTCAGCACTTAGCATTCTGTTTTCATAAAAACTTTATAATAATGAAATATTCTACTGTTTACACAAATAAACGTCTCAGAAACAGGAGTGATACAATGTACACAATGTACTAAGACTGATTTTGTTTTAACTTTATAAATTATGATTACGAATATTCAAATTCTGCGAGTAGGGCATATAATACAAGATCTAAGTGTACGTGGAATTTGAACAACGCTCATCTTGAACATAAGACCTTTCTTTCTTTCCAAATTCTTGAACTGCATGTGCAAAAGTGCATTATGTTCAAAATCATTAGTTTAAACAGTTGTAAAATATTTTATTTTTATTTTAAAAATGTCGAACACTAAATAGATCTCTTTCTATTGTGATTATCAATCTGTGATATACCTAGGTATTGTTACCGGAAACATATTTGTTGGGTAGGGTAGTTCTTACCAATCTTGTAGCGAACCAGAGCCGAAGTCCGAGCGATTTCGACTCCCAATAAGGGTAGTGAGCGCAAGCACGAGCTAGTACGAGCCTAATTGAAGTTAGCAAGCTCAAGCTCTTAGCGAACGGGGGCACAATGTGGTAAATGGGTACGAGATCGAATTAGTATAAACCTCATTGACGATAGTGAACTCAAGTTCTTAGCGAACGGGAATCCAATGTGGTAAATGGGCGTGAGATTGAACTAGTACCTAATTGACGATAGCGAGCCCGAGCTCAAGCAAATGTGAGTCTGAGCTAGCGTAATGCTCATTGAGACTACTCAGCGCGAGTTCCTTTGGTAATAATGAACCCTGAGCCCGAGTTAGTCTCGATTAGTGTTACCCATGCGACGAGACGAGACGAGACGAGATGAGCCCGAATTTTTCAAATAGAGACAAACATAGCTTCCGAGACGAGAAATAATTTCACTACATCTTTTCGAAAAAAACATCCCACAGTCTTTCAGTTTAACATCCCACAATTATACCCTTTAGGCTAAGGAAGACGATAATTAAGAAAAGTGGAAGGAAATGGGAGCACCCAGAGAAAACCAACGAACATAATGCTGTCCACCACAAACTTACTTGGCCGGGGATCGAACCAAGGTCCCCGCAAACCAGAGGTAAGCTATCTACCACTAAGCCACAAAATCCCCTAGTCCCCTACATTTCTTCGAGATGAGACAGCCCTGCTCATCTTATTGGCAACCCTGGTCCCGATTGCAAAAATAGCCATTCCACATAGGTGATATTAGATCTACTATCATGGATAAAAAAAAAAAAATCATACAAAATAATTAAAATAATTACAAATAGCGTGTTCATACAGGACTATAAATGTTACCGTTAGTAAAATATAAACAACAATATATACCGTACATTCTGTTAGTTAATAGTGTATGAGGTGTGTTCGAAAAGAAATCGAACTTCTACTGTATCTTTATTGTTAAGCATTGCCCCCCTTAAAGTACTCTCCTCTACTGACATATACATCGTTCTCAACGTTTTATGTCATTTTTGGAAAGCCTTCTGAAAGGTACTTCCTAGGATGATGCGCATGTGTTTTGTCGCATTGTCCTGAATCTCGTCTGTGGGTTGGAGTCGACATCTTTTCAAAGTTATTTTAAGTTTTGGAAATGAGAAAAAAGTCTTCTGGGGCTAGGACCGGAGAATAAAGTGGTTGGGGCACAACGGTATGAGGAGCGAAATGTGAGTAGACCCATTGGCACAATGCACCACCATCCAAATATCTGCTTTTCCCACAATTCAGGCCTCTTCCTGCGGACATCCCTCAACCGCGCTAAAATGTCGTAGTACAACTGTTTGTTTACCGTCTGACCACATGATACAAAGTAGTGATGTACAATGCCTTTTCAATAATAATAATAATAATAATAATAATAATAATAATAATAATAAAGCAACCATCATCACCTTAATCTTTGACCGACTCGTGGGAGTTTTTTTTGGGGGGGGGGGGACGAGGAGACCCTGAATGAATTGAAAAGCAATTGAAATGTCTCTGTAAATGACATTGCCAAATTTGTAGCAAAATTTCATACACACACACACACGTTGCTGTTCAACCTAGAGACCTGCACGGGCCGAATTTTTCGGCCCGAGCCCAATCCAGCCCGAATGCACGTAGGCCCGGCCCAGCCCGGACCCGAAGAGTTTTGGAGATTTTCGGCCCGAGCCCTGCCCGGCCCGATAAGTTTTTTAAAATTCTTGGCCCAGGCCCGGCCTGGGCCCGTTAAATTTTCGAAGTTTAATTTTGTAACATTTTTCACGGGCACACTTCTTCAACGTTTGCCTTTATTCTAATTATCGTTTAACGAATGTCAATAATAATTAAAGAATTGCAATTAATCGGCCCCAGCCCGGCCCGACCTGAAGAGAAATCAGTGTCGGCCCGCCCAAGCCCGGCCCGGCCCAAAGAAATAATAGAGTCGGCCCGCGGCCGGGCCGGGCTTCGGGCCTCGGGCCAGGCCCGGCCCGTGCAGGTCCCTAGTTCAACCTCTTTCATCACTACTGTATCATTAGTCCGACAAGCAGCTTGTGTATGTGCTCACTTCCCTGGCTGTAGTTCATCAACTAATGGTCATAGCGGAAGACGGCAAATAGCAATTTGTTGTTTAAACTTACCACTAGGTGCGCTCAGTAGCTGCAGCGTGGTCCCTTTACCAATTGGTGTGCTATTTCGAAAGTTCGGTTTCTTTTTTGAACACACTTCGTACTTTGCTACATACACAATGCATAAATAAGTGACAATTTATTCCAGCTAAACTAAAACTGCCTATTTTTACTAGCAGGAAACGACATACTCTTTACCGCCATAAAAGTTTTATTTTTCGATTTTCTCGAAAATGACGGATAAGAATTCAGTCTGAAGTGTGTTATTTTATCTCGATCTAATATATCGACTGATATGTCTCTTATCTTTAGACACTATTTTAATTAAACAGAAATTAAAATTTAAGAGTTAATGATAGCTTCAGGCTATATCTATTTACTCATACTACATAGTATATATGTGGACCACTTGGATGAAATGTGATGTAAGGTAACTCCAAAATGGAAACTTTTTACAGTCGAGAAAACGAAATAACGAACTAAAAAAAATTTACTCTGCACTAATACTGAGAGGGACGTCTAGCATATGTTAGTACTTTGTTCATAGCAAGTGTGTAGTTATAGTGGAATAAGGGTAGGAAAGAAGTCGGAAATCAGGCATTCGTGAAGTAAGGTGTTGAGATGTGTGGCTAGTGGACATGGTTCGAGAGATTGTATGATCTGATGGAGAAAAGCGTCCATAAGTTATGACGGAGTAAGATTTTAAGGAGAGTTTATTTTTTTTTATTGCATGGTTAGAAGGGATGACGGTTGTAAGGCGAGGCTTTTTATTATTATTACTAGCTGAACCTGCGCTCTCTACAAAGCGCATCATTCGCATATGAGCATAAATATCTTTCTCATTTCTCACAACATCTGTACATGTCCCTTTACAGACACAAGTAAAAGATGTCTTGATTTAAAAAGAAAAATCGGCAAGGCGTATCACAAAGGGGAGATTTTATCGATTATTTCTTTCTCAATATCTCGCACCGTTTACAAAATTTGAGCCTACTTCCGGTTGGAGTTTCTAATTCATGCATGACCAGTGTTTTCTTTCTCCTTGCGTGCAGTATATAATAACCAAATACTTTACATACACAATTAATTATAATGGCAGTGTTATATGGCATTTATTGGGCGAAACTCCAAAAATAAAGATTCATCTTACACGGAGAAATGATTATCCTTCCTTTTTCATTACTATTTGGCCATGAAACAAACGCCTAAAACATATGCAACCCTATATACAACAGTGTGGCGTTGGAATGTATAATGCGTAGTATATGATGCTTTAGTTTTTTTTTTTTAAATTTCAGCGCTTCCAGTGTACCCTTAAAAATGTAATAAAGAAATGAAGGTTATGTTTTTTTAAATATTCAATTAGAACTGGACAATCTACACAAAATTTCCAATCGATCAGTGAAATCGTCATCTTTCTAGAACCTGTAGTTTCTGAGATCTCATTGTCGAAAGGATTGACCACAATCATGTAAACGTCCACATCATATAGTTTAAAAAAATATCGGAAGATGGAAGCACAATTCACGTGCATTGATTTTAGAGAAAGCTTATTAAAATTCAAAGGCTGTGAACAATAATTTTAAAACATTAAAAGGTCTAAAAGGTCTAGTTAACTAATTTATTTAAATTACACATACTCAAAATATTTGTCTCTGTTAAAAGTGAAATCACACATAACCGTAAATGAAATATTTGAAAGCCAAAGTTATAGATTGGAGCTCAGTTGCTTTTAATTGAGGCTCTACGCCATCACCGACAACTCCAACGTACGGTTCGTAACTACGTTGTAGCCTATAAACTTCGAAGCTGGGTCAAAACGTGCAATACGCTGGACGCAACTTCAAATCCTACCAAATACTGGAAGAGATTTAATGCATTGACTGGCAAACTCACTCGAACACCTTATCCTCTCATTGAAGGGGATCATCCACTCACCTCAGATAGTGCCAAAGCTGATGCCTTTGCGAATCATCTCCAAAACATCTTCACATCATTTCCTCCTGAAAGATCTGAACGACGCCATTCTGCATATACATGTTTAATGTTGATTCTCTTCATTTTCAACCCAGTACAGAGCATACCTTTCCAGCTCTTCACGAACTTACCACACCTATCACAGTTCCAGAAATTCGTGAAGTCACAGCTCGCAAACGTAACACTGCTCCAGGCATGGACCTTATCATCTACCGTCACATTAAAGAGAGTCCTTTCTGTTTACTGCTCCTGTTGGCCCATATTTTCACTTTCTTTTTATGTACCGGTATCATTCCCGCCGATTGGAAAACCTCCAAGACTTTAATGTTACTAAAACCTAACAAGCCAGCTACCTCTGTGTCATCTTACCGTCCAATCCAATTAACCACTGTTTTCTGCAAAATTCTTGAACGCGTTCTTGTAAACAGACTTCATCCACATTTCTCTCACCATCGTATCATCCCACTCCGTCAAGTAGGTTTCCGTTCTCGCATTGGTGTTCACGACCAGCTCTTACGCCTCACCAATCTCATTACGAATCACTTCAATCGCTCACAGCCTTCATGCTTACTTCTATTCGACCTTGAGAAAGCTTTCGATAAGGTATGGCATCTTGCGCTCTTCTTTAAACTTCTGTCCTGTAAACTACCAATGTGCTACATTCGATTCATTTTCAACTTTCTATCATGTCGCATTACATATATATCTATAAACAACTCCTAATCACATCCTGTCTTTATTCATTCCGGCGTTCCACAGGGCTCAGCATTATCTCCACTTGTGTATCTGCTCTTCGTTGCCGATCTTCCTTCACTTCCTCCAAGTGTACATCTCTTTCAGTTTGCAGTTTGCAGACGACACAGTCTTTCTTGCTCTCGGCAAAACGATTCATCAATTGAATACAGCACTCCAAGCTGCCATCGATATCTTTGTTAGTTGGTGCTAGAGATGGCGATTACGCCTAAATTCTGAGAAGACTCAAGCGATAGTTTTTCTTGACCTTAAGAGACGGTCCCGCGTCCATAGAAACCCAACATGCCTGCACCTATCTGTTCTTGATACTCTCATCAAACTTACCAAACATGTTAAGTACCTAGGTGTTACATTTGATACCTCACATGGCGACCTCACTTAGCCTACAATAGACTGAATCTTCTTCACCGACTCACAGACACAACCTGGGGCCTACAAGCAGATACCATTCTCACAATATATAAAGTGTTCCTACAACCCGTCCTCACCTATGGGTTTACAGCTTCGGTCGCTGCACATTTAATCTTTTACAACAAGCTCAAGATCCTAGAACGACACGCCCTGCGTATTGCATATCGTATCAAGCTACCCAGCCCTACACAAGGTCTGTAAGATCGCATCTCCTTTCCGCACATCCTTTACCATATCGAAAAACTTCGACTTTCCTACATCACTAATATACTGGCTCAGAAGCATCCCCTTTTCCTTGATATTCTACACAGTGATATCGACTACACTCCACAACATTCTGTTCGCCACCCGCCAGTCTCCCTCCTCTTTACTTTATATCGTTATTCGCTCCCACCAAATCATCCTGATGAAGACATCGCATTAGCCTTTGCCATTCATTCAGATTCGCACTATATCTTCCCATCATACGCATAGTAATCCATCTCTTCTAACAGGGCTCATTGTGTCTCTCATCATGATCCTGAGCAGCCCCAGGATCGGAAGATAACATGCATTCGTCTAACTAAACTTTCTCTTTACAATGTTGTGGGGTTCAGTGCACCTCACCCTCATCTCCATCTCATCACCCATCCTAATGATTATGATTAAGGGCCATAATGTCTGCTATAGTACTTGAATGATATAGATATAATTTAAGATCAATAAAGTTTATATAAATTATTAAATCACTTACCAGTGTTTCTCAAAGAGTGGGTCGCAGGCCGTTTCTTGATGGGTCACAAGAAGTTTTTACTTTTAATTATGAAAATGTAATTTTGATGAAGGAACATATGTTGTGAAGTACTACTCAGAAAATGAAACTTGAAAGCGTTTGTTAATGAGGTGAAGAGTAAGTGGTTACTCAGAGCCCGGCCCTGTTGCACAGTCAGTAGAGATGCTGGATTAAGGGTTGCAAGAGAGTGAGTGAGTCAAAATCTGACACGGGGTAGGTATTGCACCGGGAGTAGTGTTAACTCTGTGTTACCTTCCTATGGAAGCTCTTTAACCCTCTTTGCGCATGCGTACAATTTCATATGATACAGTTATTGAAAAAGAATGTCAATGTGTATTGGAATAAATGTAGGTGGGCCACAGCGTACTTTTATTAGTTAATGTGGGTCGCAGTAACAACAAGTTTGAGAACCACTGACTTAGACCATCTCTGCTGCCTCCTTTCCATATTAATATTCCTTCTCTTTTCGAGAAAAGGGCGTAACCCTTGTAAGGGGCTAGCATGCCTTCAGCATGCTAGCATTGTAAAAAATAAAATAAAAAAGCGTTTTTATAGCTTTTGTAGCATTTTAATAGATAAATAGAATTTAGAATAGAAAATAGAATGCTTTTAATTCAGAAACATGATCCGCAATATCCTCTACTCGTAAATGATATGGCTCCAACTGCAGATACCGACAAGGGAACGGCCTTTGCAACATACTTTGAAACCGTCTTTACCCCTCACTCCGATTCAGTATTTACGCATCCTTCTCACCGACATATTGAACTAGAAGGTAATCCAAATCAGCAAACCCTACAAGCACAGTTTGGCGCTCCACTTACTGATGCCGCTGGCCTCCTAGCCCCAATTACACCAGAGAATATTCAGAATGTTCTTCATAACAGACCTAATACCGCACCTGGTCCAGACTCTATTAGCTACCAGCAAATTTCACAGGCATCGCCAATATTTCATAAATTGCTTGCCCTTCTTTATACCACCACCCTTTCAACAGGATATTTTCCTAGCCTGTGGAAGCTTGCCAAACTAGTAGTCTTTCTAAAACTTCAAAAGGATCCGACAGTTTCTTCATATAGACCTATTAGCCTGACTTCGTATTTAGCAAAACACTAGAAAGGATTCTAGTCAAAAGACTCCATCCTTTTCTGACACAACACAATATCCTTCCTCCTAGTCAAGCAGGATTCCGACCATTTTTCGCAACTATTGACCAACTACCCAAACTTTGATCCCTCATTCTGAATCACTTTAATAAACATTTTCCATCTGTTCTTATCTCTTTCGATATAGAGCGTGCCTTCGATACTGTCTGACATGAGGGATTAATATATAAACTCAAACGTCTCCTACCACTCCATTATGTCCGCCTGATAGCAAATTTTCTATGTCAACGCCGTGCATTCATTCAATTAAACCAGGGACACTCGCATGAATTTTTCTTAAGAGCAGGAGTGCCACAAGGATCCGTTCTCTCTCCGCTTCTATATATCATATATATGTCGCCGATATGCCCTCTCCGTCACCTTTCATCCATGCTCTACAGTTTGCCGATGATACCGCCTATCTTGCTCTCGGCTCCTCTGTAGACTGCATCAATATCCACCTACAAACAGCAATAGATAACTTAATCTCCTGGTGCTTACGTTGGAAACTAAAACTGAACCCAATTAAAACACAAATGACGCTTTTTGGTCCAAAGAAACATAAATACTGCCCCTCACGAAATCCTGAACGCCTCCATATTACGGTACTCGACTCAGTGATCTTACTTCAAAACAGCGTTAAATATTTTGGGGTCTATTTTGATAAACATCTAACATGGCGCACCCACCTAGCCGCTCTCGAGAAAAACATCAACCAACGTCTAAATCTATTACGAAACTTGAAAGGCACAACTTGGGGCCTAAGAGCCAAAGTGTTACTATACATTTATAAAGTATTTGTCCGACCAGCTATGACATACGGCAATCTAGCGTGGCTTTCAGCACCACCACATTTTTATGACCGCCTTCAACTTCTCGAGCGCAAGGCGTTACGCATAGCCTACTCTCTCTCGTACCAAACCCCAAACGCTGAACTCTATCAAAATACCACCATGCCCCCTATTTTGGACCATCTATATAACATCCGAACCCGATATATTATATATCACATAGCTACATCTCATATTACAATCACAGATCTCTTGGTCCAGAGGAGGATATCCAGAACTGAGGAGAGCAGGAGTCTGGTCTATCTCCTCGCAATTTACGAAAGAGCAACGAATTCACCAGACTACAACCCGGCGCGCAACATATACCAAACCAATCCACATCTATATCGATAATGACCTGATTACATAGACCATAAATTTTAGCCTAAGATTATCATACCTTTCTATGGTGCCTCAAAATTGACATTCTTATTATTGGCTCTACACATGTAATTAAACCCTGTCTATCGTCTCTACAGTAACCATCCATCATTATTGTACACCACTGGCCACAGAGAAGGCGTAACCTTCTATGGCCCGCCCATCGCAAGATGGGAATGAAAGACAGTTAAAAAAAATCGCTTTTAATTGCTATTGTAGCATTTTAATATATAGATTATTATTATTATTATTATTATTATTATTATTATTATTATTATTATTATTATTATTATTATTATTATTATTATTTTACCCTTTCGTATATCATTTTATTGAGCCAGATTCCTCTACACCAGTGGTCCTCAACCTAATTCCTATCATGACCCCATTTTATCACACCCTCTTGCCTGTGACTCGCTTATAATTTCTGGTTTGTAATCAGATTGTGTAGAATTTTTAATATATCTATTGCGATGATCTCACGATATCTATCTATTTCTATAGTAGTTGAACCTATTTCTTGTATATGGTGGATACAGTAACTTTCCTAAAACGAAATTTGGTTAGTTCATTCATATTGCAAATATCGAATCCGATCCGTTATACTGTTTCAAAATGGACGCCGTTTGAAAATTTTAAAACTTTATAAGTTCCCTAATTTTGTGTCATATGATAAAAAAATAAAGTGATTTCTAATTTTGGTTAAAGAAAAACTTGGACAGTTGTTGAAAAGGTTATTGAATATTATAAATGACTTGATAATGTTTGTCACGAAGATTGAACCGGACATTGCCGCACTAAAGTAATCACACCATGCTCAGGTATCTCATTAGCTTTCAAATTTAATTGTATTTCAACATGGAGGTTTTATTACATTTGTATTTTTTTTTTTTTTGATATTTCAATATGCAATTCTAATTAATTTCATATCGTACCTCTTTTATATAAATTTATTTTTAAACAACTCTGCACCTGTTGAAAATGTTTAATAGACCTATTTTTTTGTTGTTTCTAACAGTATGTGTAAAAATAAAAATAAAAATAAAAATATGCCTATCAGAACTGTAATTATCTCTTCCGTTTATCTTCGCGACCTTCAGGTTGAGAAACCCAGCTGTACACGATTGGGCTCAGTAAGATCTGTCGACTGTGATCAGTGGCTTGGTGGGCCTATTTTATATAGCAGCGCTGCAGACAAACTTTTTGGGTGAAATTATCCTCCCCCAAAATCATTGCTGCTTAGTAGTCTTGGCCCCTCCCTGAAATAAAATCCTGGTTGCGCCACTGGTCACGCCATTGGACATTTTATTTTTTCGTTAACGGCTAATAATGCAGAATTTATGTTAGGTAATGGAATTCGCAGCTACATCCTGGACTCCTAAATTTATTTTCGCCCTAGGCCCTGCAAGTCAACAAGGCAGCTATGACGACATAATTTCTAATGCGTTCGGTTATTATTTGTTATTATTGTTATTATTATTTTACAAATACGATCTTGTTGTCAAATAGGAAGTTCTAAAAATCTAAGTAGGTTGTTAAGAATAGTAAAAGTGCTCATCTCATAAAAAATTCCCATTAAATTCCCTTCTTCTTCTGTAAAATATTATTTATGTTTCAGACAAAACAGAGTAATAATAATAAACAAACAAACTAACAAAAAAAAAAAAAAGAAAATGGTGAATTGCTTTGTGTAAGTTGAAAAAAAATCCGTTATAATTACTTAGTATATAGTGTAGTTAAATCATTGGTAATAATGCGTATAAACTATGGAATTATCAGGTGTGCATGCAACTGACATTGTGCAAATAACGCTGCCGCTATCTGCACTGACCTTGGTTGCACTTGTGTTTTTTTTTTCTTTTACGTAACCCAGTTCTTCAAACACTGCTGCGCGATGCACGCATGCTCCTGTTGCCAGGACTATTTTCCGGTTTTGTGTTCCTTGCATGCCTCCGCTTACCCCTCACTCCTATATCCTTTCACTCATACAGATACTGTCTGTACTTTTTCTTTCTTTCTTTCTTTTTTTCTTTTAAATCATGCCACTTCCTCTCCCTGGCACACTGTTGCTGTGCGTCAGATAATTCCTTCCATTAATATAAGAAGCGACTTTCATTTCACATGCAAAAAAATTGAAAGAGACTTCCAAAGTATAGGGGTTCGTATTTAAATATAGGAATCGGAAGAAGTTGACCCATTACTTCAGGTAATAGTATCCTATTACTAACAGAAGGATACGATAGGAGAGGGGGAAGTACTCTTACGAACTGAATCCATATCAAATACTGGCGCAAATCCTGGGGGTTGTACAACAGTACGTTGATATATTTTTACTACTTGTAAATCCTTATTTTATTGTAATTTTCGGGCGTAAGATATTTCAAAATATGTACTAGGCTGATTATGTAATTTGAAGAAGAAAAATAAAAATAAATATATTAGATATAGTATCGATATAAAAAGATATTCATATGTTTTATATGTTTTTAAATAATAGGATTTTGGGATCTTGGTTGTCAGGACAACAGAGAAAAATAAATTAAATTATTCAACGGAGTTGGCGTTTTAATGGCTCAATAATTAAAAAGAACCGTTATAGTTGAGGGGACATGTCCCCTTCAATCTTCAAACGGGGGGACTGCCCCCCCCCAATAATCAGATTTGATTTTTTTTTTTTTTTTTGGAAAAATGTGATGATTTGTCTCCGATTACCGCAAAGAAAAGTGAGATGAAATTGATGTTCCCCCAAAATAAGTCTCAAATCTACTCGCCTCTCAATGTTGAAGACAACTCTGCTCCCTGTTTCTCCACAGAATTGTTTTTCAACTTCACAATTATTTTGAGCATCGCTTAACAACAACAACAACAACAACAATAACAAAAAGGTAACGGTCTTACTTGTCCCCCCCCCAATGTTGAAAAAAGAATTGCGCGAAATATCAAAAACGGTTTTTTGTTATTTTTTAACCCAGTTTTTGCATTATAGGAATCAATACATATTGAAGCCGGAAGTTATGTAAGTTCTTACTATTTTCGGTTTCAGTACAAGAATAATATCTTTCTCCTTTCACGATATTGCCCTTTAGGCTAAGGGAGACAGGTGATTAAGGCAAGTGAATGATGATAAAGAATCAGTAGAATGAGAATGTACGAGGAAACGGGAATATCCCGCGAAAACGATGTTATCCACCACAAACTTATTTGGTCGGGGATCCAACCATGGACTCCACGAAAACCATAGGTAAGCGCTCTACCACTGAGCCACTATGCCCCTCCCCAGCAGAAGAATAAGTTGGGATATAATCTTGAGATCCTGAATCCCAGGTAGTCTAAAAAGTATTGAGCCTTTTGCAAGCGAGATGGCGTCAATATCGTAAGTCTCAGGATATATGAGTCATACTGGGTCAGTCCCAAGGATCTTATAAAATAGAGGATCTGCCTTTACAACAAAATATTGAAGCCATACGTCACTGTTTCACCACCCCTACTCTGCCCACTCCGCCCAATAAGATTGCAATATTTTGAGCCAACAATCATGGCGGAAGCAAAAGTAGCTAATCAGACGATGGCGAAAACGAGAGTAACCAATCAGACTTGCCGATGCTCGCTTGTTTTTTGGCTTCATTAATTTAATAGGATAAAGATACATATCGGCAGATCCTCTATTTTATAACATTCTTGATCAGTCCTAACCAGTGTTCATAGTTTCAGGGAAATTTCCCTAGCCTAGGGAAATTTTATAGGTAAATTTAACAAAAAGGGATTTTTTCGATAAAACGCGAAAATCCAGGGAAATTTTCGCGCTAACTTATTGATTAATATATATATGCTTAAATTTTTTTTTTGTTCTTCAGAAGCAAACCAATACAATAGTAATAGATTGTATGCGTGTGTCTATCTGTCTGTTCAAAGTAGCATAATTTGCATCCATTGTTGGTTGAATGTAAAAAGAAAGAGAGAGAAGGAAACAATTAAGAAAACAAATATGGTTGACACTTCCTTTAATATAGCTAAATTAATCTTATCACATAACTTCTGTCATAGGAATTAGACACACAACAAACTAGGGAAAATTTGATACGAAAAGGGAAATTATTGTCATTCGAGGGAAATTTTCTTAAGGAAACCTACGAACACTGTTTGATAGCTGACCATTGAAGTTAATGGACAAAAACGTCTTGAGGATTCTTTCCGAGAGAGAGAGAGAGAGAGAGAGAGAGAGGGTGGGGAAAACCGACACACAAGTGAACTCGCAAATACACACCTTGCTGCACTTCATGTAAAACAATTATTATTGGCGCACATTGCATAACTTTATTATCTACAGTAAATATATTAAATATTGCAGTGGGTGAATAAACAAATATAATGGGCCTTATGCAGAGACATTCTGACGTGTGATTAGTGCCATACTAAAGAGTTAGACTAACATATGTTTACTGCAGTTGTCAGGTCATTAGTATGACGCTAATCATACGTCAAAACGACTCTGCATAAGGCACAATATGTTTTTAATGTATTTTCAAGAACCAATTATCTTTGAAAAATCCAAAGGAGGGCAATTGCCCCACGATGCGGGCCCCCATACTAATATACACAGTAAAAAAGGTTGTGTTAATTCAACTCAATTTTAACACAGGGCAGTGGTTCCAGCGTGGCTACCACTATGCAATATTAATTCAACATAGACCCTCAGTGTTGACGTTTAACACAGGGAATGTGTTGCGTTTTTAACACACAATCGGTGTTGAGCGATGTTAAGTTCGGATCTGTGTTTGTATTTTTGGTGTTGATTTGACACCATGTCAGGGTCGGTAGTGTGGGGAAAAGTGTTGAGTGTTACATGTAACGATGTTGCACCAACACGAAAATGTAACACAGTGTGTAGTGTGTTAATTATTTTGTGTTAATATTATACCATGTCAAGTATCAATATAACACAGTTCCTGTGTTATTTCAACATCATTTTATTATTATTTCAACACACAATCTGTGTCATAATTTAAGGTCAAAGCCATATAAGTAACACCGTTTTGATGCTAATTCGACACTCCCTGTGTTAAAATTCAAGCTGAGACCACCAGATTAACACCGTTTCTGGTGTTAATTCGACTCCACTTCTGTGTTAATGTAACCATTTTTCTGTGTTGGGAAAGCTTGTGCTGTGCATACTAACATTCTAATTTTAAAATATGAATAGTAAACTACAGAACACTTCATTTAGAAAATCTTCATGAACTTTTTTGTCGTCCTCCTCAACATTTATTGTAAAGTATTTCTTGATGGTGCGAAACACAACCTTCACCAACATCTTGTTCAAGAATGATAGGAAACTCTTACCTATATCCTTATAGTATGTTTGCCTGTTAATCGTGTTTCTAGTTGTTTCCGCCATTTTTGAAACCTAGTCTCCGGTGTTGACTGGTAAGCTTTAGTGCAGTATAGAAGTGACAGAGTAATACGGTTTTGTTTCTTGCTGTTGACATATTTCTTCAGGAACATTATGTAAGACAATTGAAAGCAGATCACGCGGTTTGCAGGTTGAAATTTTGCGAACACGTGGATTTGTTTAAGTATTTCTTACTACTGTGTTTGACTGTAGCTTCAGTACCTAAGCCTTTATAATTAGATGGCCAACATATTTGGCAATTACGCAAAAAACAACACAGAAGATTCTACTCTTGTGTTAATTTAACACACAGGCTGTGTGTCATTTCAACTATCGGCATTTGACACACAATTCCAAATGGAGAGTGAGTTGTTCTAGCCACCTGTTTGTGTTATAGTATTTTAACACAATCGTGTTAACACCAAGGCATGTCGTTGAAATAACACAACGATTTTTTACAGTGTTTATGCACAAAAAATGATGGAATTCTTATAACTATACGTAAGGTATTGAGCCGTGAAGATGAGTGGATCTTTCACATAACTACCCTACATTTTACAATTTGCTTTCGATTAAGGCACAAGTACTATGCAATGAAGAAAATCGAGCTGTTTATGGGCCAGATAGTTATCAAAAGCAACAGCCGGTGCAGTTGCTTTCATTCCGGAAATTCCGATCTCTAAGATGCTTCTCGCAGTGGACGACGAATCACTAGGGAAAAAAAAAAAAGAATAATATTTTGGCAAAATTCGAGCAAGACCGGAATGTAAGAAGTCATGACATTCCAAACTATTCCGATGGTTGGAACAACCATCACCAAACCATTTGGAGGAAGCTCCAAAAAAGAAGCTCAACGTTTGGGTGCCACACATCTGAAAAAAAAAGAGAAAAGAAACGTAACGAGGTCAAGTCATTTTTGAAGTCATTGATCATCAGTTTCGAAGAGTGGACAACAGTGTGTGTAATAGGTCGTGGTCGAAGCGAGAGAAGCTCTCTACAGTCTGTGGCAAAGCACACACTAACACCCAGGAAAGTTGTCCTGTGAGTTTGGTGGAATTAGAAGAGGATCGTGCATCACATGAACGATATTTTCAATGACTTCAGCGAATATCAAGAATGGGCCTATTCAGTTTGCCATAAGGACCAGACTGTGTCACGTGATCAGGTCAAAAGTCAGGTTGCGTGCTAAATTGAATCTGGAGATTCCAAATGCAGATGTGAGATATTTCAAGCATGTTAATCTCTGCATGGGGCGCCCTCGGTAATTCGCACAAGATGTATATACTTTATCATTATTATTGACTTTACTCAGAAAACTTGACTATTGACAATGTTCTATCCATATTTCCTTACTGCTATGCTATACATCGTTTCTAAGCTCTCCATTATGTAATAAACTTTCAATTAGCCATCTCCTTGTTATAGTTTTAGAAATATGTGGAAGACTTAATTTTGTTCATTGATTTTCCATTGACTTTAGTGTTAATGTTTCATGCTTTTTTTGGTACATGCTCTATCCATTTTAGGAGAATGTGCTTTTGTAATATAGAATCTACATAATCTCTTCTATATTAAGGCTGAATCTCAGCCATCTCCCTCGTTTGTTTTGTGAGATACGCGGAGGAATTATTTGTTTTTCATTGATTTTCCATTGACATCGATGTTAATATTTCGTATTTTTTCCTATGTTCCATCCTTTTTAGGACAATTTACTTTTGGAATATAGAATCTACATAGTCTCTTCTATATTAAGGCTGAATTTCAGTCATCTCCCTCTTTTGGTTTTTGAGATAAGTGGAGAAATTGTTTTTCATTGATTTTTCATTGATATTGATGTTAATATTTCGTAATTTTTTCCTATGTTCCATCCATTTTAGGACAATTTACCTTTCAAATATAGAATCTGCATAGTCTCTTCTATATTAAGGTTGAATTTCAGCCATCTTTCTCTTTTGGTTTTTGAGATAAGTGGAGAAATTATGTTTTTTCATTGATTTTTCATTGATATTGATGTTAATATTTCGTAATTTTTTCCTATGTTCCATCCATTTTAGGACAATTTACCTTTCAAATATAGAATCTACATAGTCTCTTCTACATTAAGGCTGAATTTCAGCCATCTCCCTCTTTTGGTTTTTGAGATAAGTGGAGAAATTATGTTTTTCATGGATTTTTCATTGATATTGATGTTAATATTTCGTAATTTTTTCCTATGTTCCATCCATTTTAGGACAATTTACCTTTGTAATATAGAATCTACATAGTCTCTTCTACATTAAGGCTGAATTTCAGCCATCTCCCTCTTTTGGTTTTTGAGATAAGTGGAGAAATTATGTTTTTCATTGATTTTTCATTGATATTGATGTTAATATTTCGTAATTTTTTGCTATGTTCCATCCATTTTAGGACAATTTACTTTTGGAATTTAGAATCTACGTAGTCTCTTCTACATTTGAGCTCAATTTCAGCCATCTCCCTCAAAGTATGTTCACATCATTGCAACCGGATAGGCCTTTTGTGAAGGAAAAGCAATATCAATCATTACACTGAGTTTTCCTTTGTCCTTTACTTCAGAAGTTTTTGAACTCCTCCTTATACACTGAAATAGCATTTTACACTCATTTATGATCATTTTCTTTTTATTATGATCATAAAAGCATAATTATTTAGTTTTAATAAAGTAGAAATCTTGAATAGCAGTAGGAAAGACAAAATGTGAAACATGTAGCGTTTTAAAATTTGCTAAAGCTAAAGTGTAAATATTTATTACAAGTTGTATTTAATTCATAATTTCACATATTATTTCATTCAAAGCTTGCGCTTGGGAACCGCTGATTTAGAGCGATAGTGAAGGTAGCGACACCTATCTATCTATCTATCTATCTATCTATCTATCTATAGCTTCAACCGGTCGCTTCGTCCCCGAGTAGTAGATAAAAAAGAAATATATTTTCGTCAACTTTTCTCATGTCCTAGCTTAACAAATTGTTTTCCTTGATGTCAAAGAAAATGTTTCAGTAACATGTATGGAAAACTGTGAGTTTGTTTGTGAAATGTACCTCAATATTCCATTGACCTTTTTTCCGCAAAATACTAATTAATTAGTAATTAATTTGAATGTTTTGTTGCGGAAACTTCATTTTAGGGTGTTATTATTGTACTAAGAATTATCTACTATAGTATCGATTCACAAATAAAAAAGTTGACTTTTTTTCAGAAGTGAAGTCTATGTTGGTTTGTATATCTTACATGGGCTTCTCGCACTAAGTCAAAAATGATAAAAATCGACTTTAAAAATTTACTGCGGGCAAACTATTTGTTATTTTTTAACCGGATTTGAAGAATATGCTAGGGTTTTACACAAAAAATCTTAGAAAAAAATTGCGCTCCATTCCGTTAATAATAACGTAAGATAATTTAAAAAATATATATACTTTTCAAAAAATCAAGGTCGCTGAATCCCCTAAAATCAGAAAAAAGCTTATATTTTTAAAACTGTTGTCTTTAGTGCATCTAGGTTTGAATATGTTGGCTATCTGAACTTGCTTTTAATATCACTAAAGTTTGTTTTATTATCTACATCGAAAATTAATTAATTAAAAATGATGTTTTCTTATTTTTGAAACCGGTCGCCTCTCGACTTTGAAGTGTTTCCAATTGCTGGATATTACCCCACATGTTCTCAACCAATCAAATAATTCTATTTGGTTGTGCGACGAAAGAGCGTTTAACAACTTCTAAATTTCTATATGGCAATTTTGAAATTGTGTTTAAAAATAGTAACTACTCTCAGAGCTACCAACATTTTAAGAATATATTCTTGTGACACTAGCGAATGAAAATCCTTGGCGGGATACTGATTTTGCATAAGGAGAGACGATACAGTTCAAGGTCATAGAAGTAGAGGGCGCAATTGTGAAAAGACAATAAAGAAGCGAAGCGGGAATCGAATCTTACGGTAGCTCCATGCAGGGGAGGGGTTGTCTAGCATACATAATGTTCGCGTGCGAGAGAGAGAGAGAGAGGAAGGGAGTGAGTGAGTGTGTGAGAGAGAGAGAGAGAGAAAGAGAACCATGTTGTCAGTGAAATGAATCAATTCAACCCTTCGCGCTTCATTGAGTACAAAATAGTTTTCTTTGTAAACACCTTTCTTGGAAGTTGTTTCAATGTGTTGATTATTTTTCATTAAAAGCACATTTTTAAAGGATAATATAAGCATTTGTTACTAAAGGTATATTTCTCTTTATCTTCTGCTCTGAAACATACACACCAGTATAGCCAGCAATTTTTTTCCTATGGGAGCAGGACTTCTTTTAGAAGAGGTAAACATTTTACACTAAAAGCAGACCAAGTTTGTTTCATATTTATTATTTATTCTCTACTTTATTAAAATATGGGTCCTGAGACTATGTAAAAAAAAAAAAATAGACTGTAGATATGTAAGTTTATAAGGAAACAAAAATTGTTCATCGAAGTCCACTTATTTGACTTGCATTAACATAGATATTAAGAACGAGGAAATATTAGAGGAAAATTCAGTAATAAATTCGCTAGTGAGTGCATTCAGTTAGTCAAAAAGAGTAACAAATTGGGAGCAGTAGCGGCTCCTGAGGGAAGTCGCATCAGTAAATATTTAAATTTTATTATTACAATTCTTGTAACTAAAATTTTACAAACGCATAAAACATATATTAACTTCAAATCTGTATTTCTTTCCAACAATACCAATGAAATTATAATATCAAAAATTGCACTTTTACCAATTAAAGTATCTACATTAGCACATTTCACTTTTGCTTTACTGAGATATCTATTTAATATCAACTATTCAAACCAAATAGTTACTTCTTAAACACTGTTTTGTCTATATATCGACCTATAAAATTGAAAGTGACAATCTTCGTAACTTAATAACTTTTGAACCACCCGACCAATCTCAATTAATTTTCATCATAAATAATGTTGAGCCTGGGATCTTTTCACTTTGAAGGTGCAACTTGGAGCAGGGGATGGGTATATATATATATATATATATATATATATATATATATATATATATATATATATATATAGTGGTTCTATTCTAATTTCTTAACAACCGGTTTTCTCTCTCTCTCTCTCTCTCATATATATATAGTATAAGGATATATATAACTCTCTTAGGAAACAAACTATACAAGGTAGACAAAACCAAAATATTTATTGGATACCGCAAGTGACATGTACAGACCTACATAGCATCCTAATACAATGTAGTGTGACGAAATTAGGCTAGGTAGCACTGCGAATATCTTGGAGACGAATTAGCCAAGATAGATGGTTCTCAAAAAAATGTTGGGAAGATCTTAATCGAGCAATGGACCAACAATTTATTATTGATAATGATACGTATGCGTTTCATATATAAATTACCCTCACCACGACACTCATGTGATCCCAGTTCTCATTCTTGATACCTGAGCTTTTGAGATTAAGAAATAAACGGTTATATCTTGTTTTGAGAGATCATATGTTTAACCCTGTAGACTATTCCTATTCCTACAGGGTTGAAAATTCCTAGCTTTTGGGATCTCTGAGTTGATTGGTGACAGTTTTATTGCCCTTTATATCCGAATTGAAACGTTGAGTTGATTTTGAGTTTTACGTCCCGTTCAGCAGAGTGGCTATATGAGACCTGGATCTACTGATTGACGTGGAATCCGAACCTCATGAGCTCCCACCGGGAATCGAACCTGGGTCTCCCACGCCAACGGCGCATACGCTTAGCCACGAAGGAGGTCCGAATTGAAACGCATTCTCCCTATGCAAAGAACGGGTATTCTGCTAGTCATAACATAAAAAAAGAAGAAAAAGATTCGTGAAACTAAATTTTATACAGATTAGCAACTGCCCTTTTGGAAAACAACATAAAATAATCAACCTTCTTTTTACCTTTCTGCCTTCTTTTGTTCGATAATTTCCACCTTCAACATTAAGCTAAGAGAAGAAAGCTTTGTACGGCTTCAAACATGGAACAACACTCCAACATGGAAAATAGCAACACTATCTTTAATAATAATAATAATAATAATAATAATAATAATAATAATAATAATAATAATAATAATAATAATAATAATAATAATAAAAAGTCAGGGCTACCATTTAGAAGAAGCTCAACAGACTTATCTAATCGTAAGTGCAACACTGCCCATATGCTGTATATAAGGCAGGCCGCGGTGGCTCAGCTGCAAAGCACTCACCTCTGGTGCGAAGGGTCTATGGTTCGACCTAAGTTCTACCAAATAGAATTTGTGGTGGATAAACGCTTTGTGCGTGGGTTCTCCCGATTTCTTCTACGTTCTTCATTCCACTTCGTTCATGATCATTGTCACCGCCGTAATAGCCTTGAAGCAAATCATGAAACTCTAAAGCAGCGTTTCCCAACCGGTGTGCCGCGAGGAAATCGAAACAAATTATTAATTCTATAGCAATCTAATCGCATGACAAAAGAAAAATGTATAATTGTATTTCACATTACTATGAATCTACAACTTTAAGTTTCATACCGTGTTCCTTTTCTGTACATTTTTAATGTTGAAAAAAGTATTTGTTATTATTGTTATGACTATTATTGCTTCTTTATTGCTGCAGACTATTTCGTAACTTGAAATTTTAAAATATCATTCAATCCTTTCGACAAAGCAAACATGCATACAAATTATCTACATTTGTGTTTTAAAACTAAAAGAGATTTGTTTGTTCATTCATTATTAAGTGATCTTCCTTCTTAGTGAAAGGTTGGATACAGTTTTCGGAAAAGGAAGCATAGTTTTAAAAACCTGAGTTCAATTTTTCATTGCAATTGTTTTCTATTTTTAAATTAGAATGAAAAATAAGCATAGTGATTTACCATGACAGAAAACCAGTGATCGAGCTTTCTTCTCAGTGAGAAGGAGATCAGTAATCACAGAAAAATACCACGGTATTTTATATTTACAAATAATAATATCTATAAGTGTGCCGCGAGAATCCAAGTTACACCCGTAGTGTGCCGCAAGTTGAAAAAGGTTGGGAAACGCTGCTCTAAAGTATAGAAGAGGGAAAAAATACTATTGGACTGCCTGTGATCTCAGCTGGTTGTGAAAGGAGATTTTTTGTTATGACACTCACAAAACACGAATAAGAACTATGTTAAATGGTACATTTTCGAAATTGATTCTGCTTAACACTTAGTCACATTGTTAAGCACAATTGAGACCCCAATGGGTATTTGCAGAAAGGGGAGGGGCTAGTGGAAACGTCGCCTCGGGCGCTGATTGCAAGAGGCGTCTAACGAGCAAGAAGGAGAAAGTGTTGGAAATGAGTAAACATTCCCTAAACAGTATTAGCGCTCTGTTAAAGCCATATTGTTGTCAGTTTGCAAAGAAATAGATTTGTTAAAAGTTTTCTTTTAAGCTCCGCTCGCAATCCAAACTTCTTAATAGGGGTCAGAACAGGTTTTCACTTATTATTTGTCAGTAATAGTTAAGAAAGTCATTATATACCTAAGCAGGGCCGTACCGTAGGGGAAGAGAGCGGGGCGACGGCCCCGGGCGCCGAAATAAGAGGGCGAAAATTTCGGGAGAAAAAAGGAAAAAAGATACGAAAAATTGTTTGGAATATATGTATGGGAGCGCCATCGTATACTCTCGCCCCGGGCGCTGATTTTCCACGGCACGGCCCTGTACCTAAGTATGATTCCTTAATGATTATGTGATATACAAGCTGCCGAGTAATGATTTATATTGTATGCAGGAGCGTTTTGAAAATTGGAAACGGTGAAAGTTTCAAATACGTGTTAGGCGTTTTAATGATGATGAGTTTGGTTCGTTAATCACACTTTTCTACCCAATCGGATTAATCACGGCAGTCAGAATGAAAGTATGAAAAATAAGGCGGGTGAAGAAACACACACAACCTGCTATTTACGAGGGAATGTTAAAAATGAAGGTAAAGAAGGGAAATAATAACATTTTTTAACCTGAAGCAGTTGTAGAATAGAGGCTTAAGGGGTCAGAACTTAACCCAACGAATTTCGTCTTTTTCAAAGACTGATCACTACCAGTGATTGGTTTTGATCCATTAACATATGAAATGCTTCCAATTTGAAGGACTTCGTGTACTGCCAGGTAATATATATCTACACAATTTTGTCTATAGGGGATAGACAAAAAATCTAAAAACACTTCATACAGGACACGTAAGTTTGGCCCTCCACTGTACAACATGAATTGATCGTTTTTTGTTTTCAATGTGTTATGTGGACCTTCCTCTTCCATCAGCAGTAACCAGTTCACCTGTGACTGTCGTGGTGTGAAAGTGGTGCGGTACAATGGGCGACCTGACAGACTTCCAATGAGGCATGATCCTTGGTGCCCGTCTGGTTGGAGCTTTAGAGGCAACAGTGGCGAACATTGTGGGGTTATCGAAAGGCACTGTGTCCAATGTCACGAGGGCATACACAATTAATTGACAAACGACGTCTGCAAAGCACAACAGTGGTCGAAAAACAGTCCTGTCAGATAGGGACCAGAGGGCATTAAAACGGATTGTAGCAGCTAAAAAGAATACCACTGCAATGAAAATTACGTCTGAACTCAATTCCGGCCTACAAAACCCGGTTTCATCGAAAACAGTGCGACGGGACTTCATAAAATGAAAATTCATGGCGACGCCCCTGGTCACAGCAGTAAATGCGAAGAGGCGTATCCAGTGGTGCAAGGACCACAATCGTGATCAGTGGACTCGTGATCAGTGGAAACACGTAACATGGCCCTATGAATCGACCTTCACCTTGTTTGCAACAACCGGTCATGTTTACTTATGGAGAACACCGTCACAGGCCTATGATACAGACTGACTGCTCACAACTGGAAAGCATGGGGGTGGTTCTGTTGCAGTATGGGCAGTGATATCGTGGTTTTCTGCAGGTCCCATCATAGCCTTGCATGGAATGATGAATTCTAAGGTGTATGAGGCCATTTGGGAGGACCAGGTTCTCCCATGGCTCAAATTTTGTTCTCTGATGGTGATAGCATGGGCGGCGATTAGGGGGGGGGCAAAGGGGGGCAGTTGCCCCCCCACTTTTTTGAAGCAACAAATTAGTGTATATAGTTTCATTTAGAAATGTAAAGTTTTTGTATGTATTATTGGTTCATAGAAAAAAATGGTGTCATATAATGTGTGTCGTTGCGTTAGTATGTATTGGTTGTCTTCCTATCGAGTTAAGAAAGCTACAAGAATTGCTACAGGAAACTAACTCAGAGAACATTTCGCAAAAAAAAAAAAAAAAAGTCTTTCACAAGTAATTCTTTAATTGCATAAAAATTGACAGTTCAAACTGATCAAACGCCCCTACAGCGGGCGGAAGATATACCAGGCCTTTGGTGAGGGTGTCGCGACTACGCGGACCTGCAGCGGTGATTTAACAAGTTTAATGACAGACACGAAACACTCGCAAATACACCATGTACCAGAATACCAACACATGTACAAAATGAAGATCTTAAGGCAGCAATTGAGACGAACAGTGATGAACTGGGACTACAATTCAGTGAGAGTAGAGAAACCGTTCGGTAGCTCCTCCATGAACTTGGGGAGCACTACAAGTTGGGTCGATGGGTCCCACATGATTCCGGGCCAGAAGGCAATGCGAGCAGACACTTGTGTTTTTTCGCTGTCTCGTCTGAGGAAGGAGCCATTTCTGGACAGTGTTGACATGTGATGAGAAGAGGGTCCTGAATGAAGCTCCGCGGTGCCGTCGTCGAATGAGCCGGTTCCAAAACAGCCGAAATTATCATTGTACCTGAATAAGGTCCTCCTGTATGTTTGGTGGACTGCTCGCGGCATCGTGCATCCGGAATTGCTACCAGCTGGTCAGAACATCAATGTAACAGTGTACTGTCAACAGTTGAGCCGTGTTCAAGAAAAACTCAAAATTCTGAAGCCAGCACTTCTGAATCGCAAAGTTGTCCTGTTACAGGACAACGCTAAGCCCCGGATGAGCCGGGACACTATTCTACACCTTGGATGGGAATCACTATTGCTTCCACCATACTCTCCGGACATTGCACCGTCCGATTATCAGCTGTTCCATTCCTTGGACAATCACCTTAGAGGACGCCAGTTCAAATCCCTATTAGAGGTGTAAAATGCACCTTCTTCGCTTCACGGCCCACCAAATTCTACCGCGACGGAATCCATGGCCTTCCAGAACTTTGGCAGAATGTCGTCGATGCTGATAGGGACTACTTTTTATTTTCCAGGTACGTCTTAGGTTACATATCAATGTTCGAAGGTGTGGGGTGAAAAAGTGACAGAACTTTCTTTGTTACTTTTATAACATTAAGGAATATCAATAAAAAGAGAGTAATAAGGAACAACTTCTCCTTTTCCATTGTGTTGCAGTGTAATATACGAGTGAAATGGTGTGTTTAAATGTGTACGAGTGTATATACGATTAAATTTAGCGAATTCAACATAATTCTAGGCTTTAGGATTATTTTGTATAACTGGAGTGTCTAGTGAGTGTAAGTGTTGTGTTTTGATGTGTTCCAAGAAAGTGAAAACGACCTAATGGCAACGAACATGTTGCAGAAAGCTGCAAAAGCAAGTATTTCTTTAAATGTCGTAGCATATGTTTGTATTTACTGTCTTTTATTTTCTAAGAGAAATAATATATATTTAATAGCATGTGTAGGATTAAAAATTAAGTTTTTCATCAATCCCCAGTTTCAATATAACTTCTATAACACAAACCTCATTATTCATTGCCATAATTATTACTCTTTCTATTTATTTGTTTTTCAAATTTGCTATTAAATTGTCTGATTACACAGTTTTCTGAGACAGATTTTTAAGATGTTCATGTACAATGAATCAAATCTCTTCTTACAACTTAGTTGTTTAAGAGTACAAAAGGCTATCGTATCTACATCTAATACAAAGGGCTAGAGCTTACTTCCTTTGTTCTTGTCAATTTACTTAGTAAAATATGAAGTACGATACGGTATTTTAACCGAAAAAGATAGTATCCTATTAGTTATACAACCTTTCATCAAACAAAGTGTTAGAAACAACCAGGGAAACTAAGATTGATATACAAATATCCAGATCATGTCTTGCCCCCCCCCCCACTTTCAACGTCAAATCGCCGCCACTGGGTGATAGCATCTACCAAGATGATTTGACACCTTGTCACACTGCAAAAACGGTGAAATCATGGTTTGAGGAGCATGACCAGGAGCTATCACACCTCCCCTGGTTCCCACAATCACCAGATCTGACATCATTGAGCCATTGTGGTCATAGTTAGAAAGCCGTGTTCGGTCTCATTACCCTCCACCAGCATCCCTTAAAGAACTGGAGCGTGTTTTGGAGGAACAATGGTACAAAATTCTACACATTACATTTCAGGAGCTGTATACGTATATTCCACGTCGGATCCAAGCTGTCTTGGACACAAAAAGAGGTCCCACACGATACTAGATATGATTTTTACACTTTTGCAAACGTTTTAGATTTTTTGTCAAACTCCTATATATATATATATATTGTGTTAGTGTATTTTTAATATGTTAATTAATAATAAGTAACCTTAAATCCAGGACTTTCACTTATTAAGAAATTAAGTAATTACTGCAATTTCAAACATATGCAGTAGCCAAACTATATTATGGATTTTAAATATAGTATTCAGCTCCAATTATAAATTTTGAGAAATTCACAAAGAAGACTCCTGAATTCCCGTTACGTTTCAACACACACACACACACATATGTATATATAAAATAATTTAGTCATAAAATAATTTAAATTTAAAATGCTATTTGTATGGTCATATACAAAATAAAATTACAATTTGTAAATTTCTATTACTGTTCTCCAAATGGATTTAAAGAAATTTTGTCAAATTTAACAACATCTCTTAGTTATGAAAGAATACATAATGATCGCTTTGGCAATTGCAATGATCTGTCCAAGCAGCTTGGGAGGACCGCGTTGGTTCAGTGGCAGAGCGCTCACCTCTGGTGTACGGGGACCCGGGTTCAATCCCACTCCCGCCAAGTGAATCTTGTGGTGGGCGAACACCGTGTGCGTGGATTTTCTCGTTTTCTTTTTCCTTTCCTTCCTCTTCCTTCATTCCGTAGATTATGCACTTTTTCGTTTTAGCCATTATATCCTATTCCAATCCTTATATATAGTATAATTTGTATATATATCGAAAATATCATCATACTCTCTTGTTAGAGGTAACTAAACCCGTGAATCTAAGTTAAAAAGAAAAAAAGTAAAGAGAAAGTTATTGGAGGAAACTGAAGAGCATAAACACGAAGCACACTGAGGTTTTGTAAGAGTAAGAACATAGCATACGACTAGAATAAAAGAAAGTAATATTTGTAATAATTAATATTTCCAAACCGATTTTAACAATGGCATATATCATTTTAACATATTTGTGATAGGATCGATTTTGATTGATCAGTTATACAAGAGTATAGAGTTCAAAATTATAGAAACTGTTTGCTCATAGTTGCTCATTTTTAAAAATGGGTCCAGTCAGTAGCTTGGTAAAAGATCTTGGGCCTTATGCAGAGTCGTTGTGACGCGTGATCAGTGCCATACTAAGGATTTCGACTAATATGCCCCTTATGTTCATACCATACGCGAGTGTTGTCAAACTATATGTGAATAAGAGAAAATGCAGTGCCACCACGCAGAAAGGTACGTGAAGCATTAATTGATATGGTAATGACTTTTTTTTTTTTTTTTTTTTTTTACAGTTGGAAACAAGTGAACATGAAAGAAGGAATATAGAGCTACTTTGAGCAGACAAAGATCTTGATTAACGCTTGAACATCTCAACTGAGCCCCAATTCATTCTTTTCCTGCGTGATACAACTCTAACATTGTAGTGGTATCTTAAAAATATTTGAAATAGCTTACTTATTTATTATTATTACCACTTCGGATTTTTAAGCCAAATGTCATAGTCCAGTTTTAACAGGATTTCTGTTTATATATATGAGTATAACTTCTTGTAAGGGATCCAAGCAAAAAGCAGCAAATTTTGTTTGGTAGCACTGGATTCTTTTTGCATGTTTTAAAATATATGTAGTGAAATGGTGGTTAAATGTCTGAGGTGGGGGGGGGGAGACGCGTGGCCATCAGGAAAGTGTTCGACCCCTATGACGTCGTGACTGTGATGGGTATAGGCGGAACAAATCGACTTTTTGCAATAATTAAAATGAAATTTGGAAACTCACAACGATAAAAAATGAAAAGTTGTTACGCATGATTTTTAGTTTGGTTTAGAAAATTTTCTTCCGGATACAGTGGTTAAACACAAAGTTATGTATAAGGTATAAGGCTCAATCTTGTGCATTTATTTTGTGTGGTACGTACGGATTTAAAGATCAATTAAATTTCAGCCGAAGTCAGCAGATTGGATGCATGATGGGAATCGTCCTCCCAAAATCTTCTGGAAGCAACATTATACACTGACTTTGATAGGCCTATTGGGCTTTTTTTTTTTGCTACTACTATTTTTTCCTAGATTCCAGTACGTAATACGAATATAGTTGTTAGTCAGTATGTCTGAGTTATCTATCTGAAGCAGGGTCATCGTTTGAGGAAGACAGGAGAGCAATTGTTCCTCTGAGTATGAGAAATACATATTAATCAATTGTATAATAATAACTAATAAAAAAAATAAATTATTATGTGAGTGAATAATCTTGCCCCCATTTAGCAAAATTTGCTGGTGTCGAAGGCAGAGTTTAGGCCATTTATTATTCTAAACTAGTTAGGTAGTAGATGGTCAATTTCATTCCTCTGTGGTTCCAAATGGGAAATTACAAACTGGCATTTATATGCTGGAGTAGAGAAACTGGTTGAGAATTAGGATTAAAATTGAATTCGATTCTTAGTTTAGCGCCCCTTTCAGCAGCGAGGCTATATGAAACGTGGTTCTACAACTTAATGTGGAATCCGAACCACATGAGTTCCCGCCGGCAGTCGAAGCCGTGTCTTCCACGCCACATGCGTCCTGTGACTGTCCTAATGGCACTCAAATCCAAGTTTAGGCAAGAACGAACACGCCAGCTGGTCGGCGTTGCTCTTCGGGATTTCTATATTGCACTTATATTATGCTTATATATTGCTTTATTTATTTATTTCATTGATTTCTATACGTTTAAATATGATATATTGTATAAATCTTATCTTCTCCATGCAAAGAACGGGTATTTCAGGTAGTATAAAATAATTCATCAAGTAGATACCTTGCTTCAGGAAATTGTACTGAAATTGAACTAAGCATTCTTAAGTTTAAAAAAGAAAAATGTGGTACGTGAAGGTATTTTTTTTTTCCTGGTAAAGTTGACTTTCATATATTCTCATTCCGTCCCTCTGAGGAAGTTTGAAGGCCTCGAGTAGTGTATTTTTGTCTATTTTCCGCCGGAGGCTACGTGATTCATTTCTAACCATGGTCACACTCACCAAAAAACAATATTATTATTATTGTACGAATTTATAACTTCTTAATTACTATATAACTCATATATGATGTATAATTCAGAACAGTAGGGGAATTGTTCATAATAATAGCTACGTATTTATTGAATTGTAAGTAGCTTACTATATATTTGATTTATTACAGGCCTATATAGGTACTAATCACAATACGCGTTTCTGGTATTGTGTTTAAACAAATCCATTGACTGTGTTCTATGTGCATAATGATTTAAGTAAGTCTAAACTTAGGAATTTCTACCTAACAGAGGAATAAAATTTAAAATTAATTTATTTCAATAAAAACTGAATTTGTCGTAGAAGATTGTTCAGAAGATTATTATAGTCAATAGTTACGGGTTACCATCGAGGCCGAAACAGAATCCAGTCACAATAGCTATCGCCTATATTGACGGCATGATACTTTGTCCTATTTCTGAAAATATAATTCAAATTTTCGTGATAACACACCAAATGTTCATTATCCCAGTGAATAATGAAATACGAATGTTCTTCTCCACACTATGCGTGATAGATTTTATACTAAAGTAAAATAAAATACAATGATTTTCCATATCCTGCGTTTTTCCATTTTGTCATTTTCATTTAATAATTGACACTTTCCCTTTGGGAAAAAAAGATACTAGTTTCTTTTCCATTCTTTTCAGGAAGTGTATGATGTAGATAGACCCTTAAACACACCTTTTAATGCACTGAAACATTAGCAGAGATGATAATTCAGAATGTTAATTTATGAAAACCACGTTTTCCTTAATAACCCCTTACAGAGACCTCATCCGATTAGTTATCGGTGTATATGAAAAATTATTTTTTCTGCTCCATGGTTTCCAAGCTACTCCAACTAAACAAACTGAAAATTAATGACAGAACATCCATACGTATGAATTATCTGTCAATTTACATGTTTTTTTTTTTTAAAAAAAACTATATTTACATCTAGCGACACTGCGTGGTTCCTAGCGTACTTCAATCGTTGCTTCCTAGTTTAAAAATATATGCATGGACAAGGCTTCTTTATGGTATAACCATTATTTGTGTATCGCTTCAGATTCAAAAATTCTACTATCCCAAACTCCAGGTTGCATTGTATATTGGACACCCTCTATTTATATTATGCGAGTAAGGTAGAGCTAGGAAAAAATGCAAAGCTGAGTTGATCAGTTAGAGGTTTTTTTTTTCCCTCTTAAATCTTAAGCTTTACGCAACACGAAAGCCACATTTAACATATGATGCGAACAAATATATACGTTCCGATTCAAAATGGGGTAAAGGAAAAAAAAAAAACTTTTTTTCTTTCTAGTTTAACGACCCATGATTATGCATCGAGGCTATGGGAGACGGTGATGATAAGACGAACGGGTCTAGGAAAATTCGGTGTAGGAAATTTCGGTGTAAGAAACCGGTGTAGAAAAATTCGGTGTACAGAAAATTCGGTGTACGGAAAACTCGATGTGGGGAAATTTAGGTGTAAGGTAGATTCGGTGTAAAACATATTGAATATTACCACTTACGGTAACTTACGACACTTCATATTGTGAAAACGAAAACCATAAAATGTAACGAATAAAATGTTACCTATTTCAAGAAAAGCATTTTTTTTTTTTTTTTTTTTGCCTTGAGTCCAATACCTCTTGCATGTCTTTTGCGGGGTGTTACTATAAATTACTTTTCATCACACAATAAAGCTGACATTTTTTGTCACAATTAAAGCAATTACAGCTATAAGTTCAGAGAATAGTTATAGAAACAACTAAAGACACCTTTCATATACTACATCATACGGGGTGATTTTTTTTAAAACTCACGAATTTCATTTGGGTCTAGAATTTCTAACTGAAGTCCGATTTTCATGCGGTTTTTGGCAAATGATCAAGGAAGGATGGGAGATTTATGGAATTGTGTTTACTGGTTTAAATTAATTTGGGATAATATCGGCCACGCCTCTAGAAAAACAGCAAATATTCGCCAGTGTACCTTACAATTGGAATTAGGTGAGGTGCGGTGTGGAGATTTGAGTTTATTCGTTAGATGGCAACCTCGCGACGATGAATAAGAAACAGGAAACGGCCGTTGTATTGAGAATTATGCTGTGCTACTGTATCAATGTGATCAAGACACAGTTACAATAATGTACTCTTTGAAGCAACGTGATTTTATCGTTAAGAAGTTTTTGGAGAACGGAATCTGTTGTTGCTATGCAAAGGGCATTTACAAGCACTTTTGCTTCACGTTCTGCCCCAGACAGAAACATAATATGGTCGTTAGTGAATAAATTGCAAGAAACAGGACCGCTTCTGAGTGAGACAGGGAAGCATCGGACCCCGCTGGCGGGTGTTGTGGAAGATGTCAGTTACCGACTCTTTAAGTCGCTCAAGAAATCTCTCTGTCGTTTGTAGTGAGAAACCGGCTATAGCTATTCAACATGTGATTTATGTGTATTACCACTAACACTTAATTTGTATTCTAGCACTTAATTTGTATTCTAACACTTAATTTGTATTCTTCAATTTCCCTTCAAATATTCAATATCTCATTCGAACTATAAGGTACACTGGCGAATACTTGCTGTTTTTCTTGCGTGCTGCTCGATATTACCCCGGATGAATTTAAACCAGTAAACATAGTCCCATAAATCTCCCATCCTTCCTTGATCATTTGTAACAAACCGAATGAAAATCGGACTTCAGTTAGAAATTCTAGAGCCAAATGGAATCCGTGAGTATTAAAAGAATCACTCTGTATATGTACATATGTAAGATGCAAAAATATATTGATCAAAAAGTCTTAGTGGAACGGGAAATATAAAGCAGGATGGATTTATAAGATAATAGTTGTACAAATAGTTGACTTCTCCTCCAATCAGATACTTCAGTTTGTTTGCCTTAAGTTAAGGCAAACAAGTACTGCAACCCAATTTACTCCTTATTGACTTCTCCTCCAATCAGGCGTAGATACTTTAGTTGAGGCATTTATTTTTACACATTTCAGTAACACAAATAAACTATGTCGTTTTTGAAAACTTTAGATTTAAATATTTATTTATAAAATAGACATAAAATCATTAGAACATTTTTGGAAAAACTGCAATTTTCAACTTTACCCGTCTAGTAACCTACATTTATTTATTTATTTAACAATTACCAGATACAGCTCTGAGGCCATTTTATACTGGATATCTAACAATAACAATAAACAACAATGGAAAGGATTTGGGAATGTATCGGCCAGGGCCTGTTTTAGTAGGTACCATCCCGGCATTTGCCTGGTATGATTGAGGCTTCGCTTCGCTACTTTTATTTTTGGAAGTAGAAAATTCTAGAATACACCCTCTAAAACAGCATAAAAACTTAAGTTTTAAATTAAATGTCGTTTGGTAGTGATGGTCGCTTCGCTAAATCACACGAACGGACAATGAAAAAAAAAATTATCGTCATGTAAGGGCCATGAAATGTTCAAATCCGTCGAAATGTAGAATTCAAATTATTTCAGGAACACAATTTTTTAAATTCCTTATAGTAGACAGTAAAAGTACGTTCTACACAAAGTTTCAAATTAAAACTAATACGCTCGTTTATCTTCAAACTTAAGTTTCTAATGGATTCTACGGTCTACTACAACAAATCTTTCTTTCCACCTAGCATTCCTCACATCGAATTTTCCGTACACCAAATTTTCCGTGCACCGAATTTTCTTACACCAAGTTTTCCTACACCAAATTTTGCTACACCGAGATTTCCTACACCGAATTTTCCTGCTCCCTAGACGAACGATATTGGTGCAGTCTTGAAAGTAGGAGGAAACGGGAGAAGAAGACCCACGCAGACGGTATTTGTCCACCACAAAACCCACTTGGTGGGAACTCTAATGGAAAGCGGTATCTCACTGTTCAGAGGCGAGCGATTTGCCACTGAGCTACCGTGGCCGCGAATGCCATTTCTTTTGGGATTCTCCTGAACATAGGCAGAACCATAGTCTGTCATATTCTCATATATGAGCTCCCTCATGGCTTTATGGTTAACATACGCGTCTTTGGCACGGGATAGCCGGGTTCGATTAATGGTGGGATTTCGTCTTGTTCGGATGCATGTTAATCTGTAGACCCACGTCTCATATAACCTTGCTGCTGAACACAACGCTAAAACCCAATTCAACTCAACTAATATTCTCATTTATAAATGTGAGACTCGTAGTTATTTATTTTTTAAAAAAGTACACTATATTCTCTAAGAAGAAATGACGCATAAGATAAAAAAAACAATTAAATAATATGTACTAACTAGGATGTTATTGTGGTTGACTGATAAAAAATTTTGCTCTGTTGTGAGATCTCACAAAATTTAGATTTCATCTCAATATGTAGAATTATGTATCATATGGTTTCCTATGAGTTTTAGGCTAGACGCTGACATCCAACTATCTGTTGCGCAAAAGCTTATAGCATCATGGGTACCACTACTTTATATTATATTGCAATAATGTGTAAATACTGTATTAATTTGTTTAAATTTGAGAGTCGCGATTTTAAACAAATTGAAAATTCCGCAACTGTGAGCAAACGGTTTGTTTAGTTTCTTTGCTAAATTCAAATTTTCTTTCTTAGGTTTATTATTTGTATATGCAACAATCTTGCAAGTGTGTGCAGTTCCCAAGTTTGTGTGGTGTTCGCCTCTGTTAAGGAAACATAATACGATAGAGTCGTTCTTCAAAATTCTACAATATTGTTAGTTTTCAATGAGAAAAAAAGCTTCTCCAACGATGAGATACCAAATGATAAATCTAAATGAGATGGACAAAATGGTATGCTGGAGTGTAAAAGCTCACATATAATTTTCGAGAAAATAAAAGAAAAAAAAATTAAGAATTAATATCGTATAGAAATCATGCTACTTATTAAGATGAAAGTAATACTGAAATATGTCCTTTCAATCTCTTCATTATGACACAAGCAAGATGACAGTACGGAGTATGATACAGAGATGGTGTGGATCAATGAAAACTTGACCCACGACCCACTGACTCACAACCCATCGTGATCCATGAACCACTGACCCACCGTGACCCACTCTGAACCACTACCCACCATGACTACTCCGAGCCACCACCCACCATGAACCACTGGGATTCACTCCGACCCACCAAAACCCATCATCATCTACTCTGCCCAGTGATTCACGCCTTCTTCTCTACTGACTAAAGAGTTTACACTTGTAATAAAACAAGGTTGTGAAATTATCAGTAATCGACGTTTGAACTTCTGCGGTGAATCGAGCAAGTACCGCTCTGTTACAAAAACGGTGGATCTGACCTTTACGATATAAAATGGTAAAGTGTTTGTCATGGGCCAAATTACGATAAACTTCAATTTAATCATCATACATAGAAGTATTTTCTTGCTGAATTACAGATACTTTTCAGTGGAAAATTGAATGAAATTTGAGTCTCCAATCAAGGTATAGTAGACCAACGTAAAGGAGTAAAAATGGTGTAGTTTTCCATATAATTAAGCATACCGTACAAACTTAAATTTCCATTAACTAAGCTTACAATATAAATTTTATCTACTTTATTCTCACAATTTTATGGCTTAATTGCCTTGTGCTCTGAACGCTCCATATAATAAACATACGATTCAGCAATTATTATAGTAGAAAGCAGTGGATATATAATGCGAAGCACTGTATTTCTTGTTTCTCAATTAAAAATTATTTCTCAATTTGTTTTTCAACTAATATCGATCATTTACACTTACTTTTAAAATCAACTCACGACCAGTTTCCCATATATAGAAAGAGATTTTAAAAAAATGCTAGAACACGTTCTGTTTATTTTTAATAAAAACTTAATATCCTTTGTTTCAGCTCCGTCAGTTGAACAACTTGTGAGATACACAATTTTTTGCAAAAGTTCGGACCCCCACTTCCCCCATTGTATATGTATTATAATGAAATTGATTAAATACTTCAGTTGAGACTGGGGCCTAACTATATTCATTTCATTTGGTTTTGCCATTTGGTCGTGATCATCACGTGCACATAGTTACAGTCATTTTTATGTAATAATTCATATAGTACAGCTGATTCAAAAATATATTTTTCCAGTAGTTAACACCTCTAAAAACTCACAGGCTGTATCTGGAAAGCCAGGTTGTAAGTCCTGTTGCTATTATTACAATTATTACCTGTACCTGAAGTTTTTTTTCACTTAAATATACATGTATACACTCCTCTTAGATAAGTAAACACAAACAAATGGAAAAGGAAGGAAAATGGAGACCTTGAAAGTAAAACATACGTAGAAATTCACCAGTGTTCACTGCTGTCTTAGGGATGCGCACGAGTCGAGACAAGTCTCGAGTCTCTACTCGACTCGACTCGAATTAGAGTCGAAATTCGAGTTGAGACACACTCTGTAAAATTCGAGACGAATCAAGACAGACGTATTTCTCGACTCAAATTTTCGAGTCGAGACACGAGTCGAGTCGAGACTGTTCGTAAAAATCTCGACCCGACTCGAATGTCTCGAAAATCTTTCTATAATTTTTAATATTATTTTGAAGAAAGTACTTACTCAGAAACAGTCTTGAAACTAATTCAAGTGAGCACCCATGCATAGGCGTAACTTAGGGGGCAAGGGGCAACTGCCCCCCACATTTCTGAAGTTTATTAGAATAGTCATCCAGTGTTATCTATGAACTGAGCTGAAGCGAATACAACACAATTTTGCTTAATTTTATATTTTTGTTACACAATATTAAGGTCTTTAGGCGAATAACGAGGCAAAGAGAAAGGAGGGGCAAGGAAGTGAAAAAACAGCGACCCTGGCCTGACAAAAGGTACCAAATAAAACCTCAGTCACTCAGTCAGGATGGCCGGTGGGAACAGAGTTCGTGGCCATGCTCCACCTTTAAAATGCTGCTCGTTAGGCATACACACTGCCCAGGGCTTAAAGTGGTTTCAGTGAATAGCCACCTCACCAGAATGCTTATCCACAGTTATTTGCGAGAACGCAGTCAACAATGAAAGTAAATAATCCCTGATCCATGTTCCAGATCTGGTTTGATAGATCATATTGCTAGTCGTTTCATAGACAGAACCAAAAAATTAGTTAAAAATTAATGCACAATGTTTGTAAAGTGACTGTTGTTGCACAGAACTAAATTCTGACAACAGGCTGATTTGCCAAAACTTTGTGCCGAGCGTTCCAGCTCACTTTAAGCCTTGACACTGCCTCTCTACTACTAGCTTGGTAATTGTCACTCACTTTTGATGCATGTGTTCTGAATTGATTCAAACCTCACTTTATTGCTTTTTTCATTTTTAGACATTACATGTTCCTTTACGACAGTAATAATAATTTATAAACTGTACTGTCATGATTTCTTTATTTTTCTGTTATATCATAAATGCTTGTGATTTGAATAAATATAGGACTTATTCAGAACATTTGGGGGGAGGGAGGGTGGAGGATTACAGAGGCAGTGTAAGATTGTGATTGAATATATTTAAAAGAAATTTCTCATGTTCAGAGATGTTCATATACCTTCTCTCTTACTGATTCTGGCTGTTTCCTAGACAAGGGACAGTTATTAAAAATTTTGTCTTACGGTATCTATGCTTGATATTATTATAAAATATTCGACTGTAAACTGTCTTTAAGTCTGAAAATTGTTCTAGAATAACAACGGGAATGGAACTCTGATTTTAATCATATCTGGTAATGTCTTGCAATAAATGTTTTGCCACATCCATCTTAATAAAGGTGTGTGTGCTGGAGAAAGGGAATGCGGTGTACGTTGATGCTCAAAGGAAGAACAGGTCGGTCTGTTGTTTGGGATACAGGGTGAGTTTTATAAGGATAAGCAGATACATACAGAACTCGGCTCTTTGTCGGAATTCTTGTGGTCCTAAATACAAAAGATATTTTAATCTTTCCCTGTGTCACAAAAATAGCAACATCTATTGTTGTAAAGTGGAAAGGGAGAATTGTAAGGTTAAAACAACGAGTTATTTTTACTAATAGCCACCCTGGCACCCAAACCAAAAATAATACACTTGATTTATTCTGAAGTTTGTGTTTGCAGTGAGCAAGGGCGCCGATTCTAGGGGGCCGGGCCCCCCAAAGCTCATATGGGCCCCCATGTATTTTTTGAATATGTATATTTATATGCATTTTGTATTGTTATATGTATTTTTTTATGAATATACAAACCCACATCTGAATGCCCCCCCCCCCCCGAGTTACAGAGAAATCGGCGCCCTTGGCAGTGAGCAGTTAGTTTTAAGGGTTTTTTTTTTCTGTATATATAGCCTTCACGTGTATCGGTGTATAGTGGTTTCATTTTTTATATTTTATCTAGGGTATTTGAAGATTTCTCAAGTTTCACAGGAAGTTGTTGTGACTAATATCCAGTGCTCCCCCCCCAAAAAAAAGAAAGAAACTTTGTTGGAATATTTTAGTAAGGAGCCGAAACTTAGCAATATTGACAGTGCCAGCGGAGATAATGAAATAGTGACTAAACAATCTACTTCTTGCGTTTCAGAAGATAAGAATTCACGATCTCGCTTCATGAGGATACCTTATTACAACTACAATGTTGAAATTTGACTAAATATTTATTTGAATATTTCACTTAAAGTTTAACATTTTCAATAATAATAATAATAATAATAATAATAATAATAATAATAATAATAATAATAATAATACGGTATTTTGATCTAAAAGGTGCAAAGTGTTTCAGCTTTATACCTTCCATATAGAAATGCGTGTAACTCTGAAATGGTTAATTGAAATGTGTTTAAAATTTAAAAGGTAATCGTAATTTTAGGACATTTAGGTTGTTATATCTTATTAAGGAGAGGGTGGAATGTCCTCATGCTAGTGTAGTAATGAAAGGCTGAATAGTGTATACTTTGGAAAAAAGTTTTGTTCACAATAATCATTACATTATTCACAATAATCATAGGTTAGAGATGAAAATTGATCACTGTTGTTCTTCTGTTTTATGAAGAAATGACGCAGGCAAAATACTCCCTTGCACCATGAACATTTTATATGTGCAATTGTGTTGCATCCGTCAAGGGAACAGTTCGCAGAACCAAAGCAAAAAGCAAATTCGACAAGTGATTCAAAAGTTATAGGCCTATAATTTGTTCGTAACCTGCCTTGCAGAACGCAAACTGAAACAATCTAATGTATCGCGGTGATCGGAGGTGATTCGTATGGACACGAACTTTATTTGATTGTTTCGTTGGTACATTATAACGTCCAGATGAAGAAGATTCATACTATGTACAAATCTCCTGCCATAATATTTGATTGATCGGAATCAAAACACATCAAATGATTGCACAAATCGTGTGCAATTCTTTGGTATCTTCTCAACCATTAGTTTGCCATCCATCATGCAACTTGTAATGGACAATTTGTCTGCGAATGGACCCTAGTGATTAAGCAATAGCAAGTTCAAACCATCAGGCTTCGCCATGGGTGAGTATACTTAACGCATTGAAACGTGCATCCACTCATTTTCTCATATAAATTTCCAAGCTGAATATCTCAAACAGTTCTCAACGTACAGGAGTTTTATTACCTATTGTAATCAGCATGAATTGGTCCTTCAAATGACGTGCTTATTTCTCTGTAGGCGAGTGCTTCTCCCAAACTTCCCTTGTCAGCTGGGTTCAGACCATTATATCCATTAAATAATACAATAAAACAATTAATATAAACAATGAAATGTGCAAATTGTACCTTATAACAGAAAAGACAATCCCTTTATAAACATCCAAGTGTATGTCGTTCCACTTAGTGAGCAACTTTGTAACTTATAGGATGCCACATAGATTTGCTGTGATTACTACTAAATTAATCCCTACTAAATTAATTAATAATCATAAATTTAGTATGAGGGATTAATTCCTCTCTTTCCAAATATAGTTTCTCCCAGGCACGTGGCAGTCAGCACGCCGTCGTGTCAGTCAGCAACTTCATATTTGCAATCAGCGACAGTCGTGGCAGTCAGCACCAATAATTGGCTATGGCAGTCAGCACCCGTGGCAATCAGCACCTATCCGTTCCAGCGTGACTACCACGATGCGGTGTTAGTTCAACACATACCCCGCGGTGTTGGCGTTTAACACAGGGGGTGTGTTACGTCTTTAACGCACAACCGGTGTTGAGCCGTGCCGTAAGCGTTAATGAACCACAAAATTACTCCCCCAAAATATGTTAAGTCGCCTATATGCGTAATATGTTTACATTATGCTGAGTCTAAAAAACCACTTTAAACAAGTAAAAAAAAATGTACTCCAGTGGTGGGGAGGGCACGAATCACCAACCTTTCAATTACTAGCCGCGTGCTCTTCCGACTTGGCCACGGAGGCGATGAAGAAAACGTCGCTTGTAGAGGGATAAAACGTTGAGGTCTTTTGAATTTGGCTAATCAGAGTGCTCCTTTAAGCCACGTATATTCGACGATAACCGTTCGGGATAAGATAAAATCTGCTCGCCATGTAAACCTAATTTTATAACAAATGACGACTGTCTATTTACTTTATTTTATAGTTCTTTCATATACACTTTCAAATAATCGGCGCCAGTTCCATCTAATAAAGTTGATGCGTTTGTTGCTTCTAGTATGCAATCGCTTAGAAAAGAAGCAATAAATGCATCAAATATGGGAGATGAAATTTTGCGTATACCTGGATTTGTTTAAGTATTTCTTTCTACTTTGTTTGTGTGTAGCTTCAATTCGTAAGCCTTTATAATTAGATGCCCAACATATTTGACAATCACGCAGAAAACAACACCGAAGATTCTACACTTGTGCTGATTTAACACACAGGCTGTGTGTCATTTCAACTACCGGCATTTGACACACAACTCCAAATGGAGAGGGAGTTGTTCTAACCACTTGTTTGTGTTATATTTTAACACAATCGTGTTAACACATAGGCATGCTGTTGAAACAACACAACGATTTTTTACAGTGTAGCAGTGAAAGTAGCAACATTTTCTGAAAACGTCTGCTGTCATGTTTCCATTTGGGTTTAAAAGAAAGCGAAGTTTTCAAAAATCAATAGTTTAAGTCAATTTTTTGAAGGTTGAATGAAAAGGATTCACCGAGAGCAGACTCTTAGAACTTCCAGGGCAATTCTTAATTCACACCACAGGTGCCTAAAGACATTTAAAAAAATCAAATTTAATTCAAATGTACTGGTAGTTATTAATGCACCCCCATCAGAAAATCCTGGATCGGCCCTGCTTGGAATTGGAATGTGTACAAAACTTTACAAATATACTTACGAATTATTTATGTTAAATATAATTTGTCAGTAGACCCTATGTAAAATAAATAAATAAATAAATAAATAAATAAAATAAAGAAGTTCAATATGTTGTGACACGTAGTTGATACACAAAAGCTTTTACTTCATTACTATTAAAGATGAACGGGGACGTAATATGGAAGTTAACCTCTGTAAAGGTCAAAGATAACCACAACTTTATTTTCAAGGACTATCCGAACCTTTGAAAGTAACGTTTTTTCTACTGCGTTAATTTAGAACAAGAGAGATTTTGTAGGGTCATTAAATGGGTATAGTGAACGAAATTTCTTTCATATTTGTTTCCTTCTGCTCTGCATGGTAACATTAATTTTCTTATTCCCTATAAACATTATTTCATGTTACAGAGTTTTCTTTTAATAGTTTATTATATTTTCATACTTTCGTGTTAATGCTCTCTAATGAAATTTCATATCGACGTGTCGTTACAGCCTACAAAAATATTATTGTTTATTTCATCCAAATCCATATTGTTTGTCGAGAGACAATTCGAAATTGTTCATCTTGCGAACTCGCAGTAGGTCTGCAAGGAGGATGGGAAGGTGGGATCTTTTTTAATTGCAAGGCATTCGAATATGTATATATATTTTTTCTTTTTGTATATACATATATCAAGGAAATCACGGGTTGCCCGGTGCAGCAGTCTTTTACAAGAATACTCTATATTGCATATACATTTAAGTACCAACCCATTGCCGGCTATGATATCTTCTCTCCTTCGAAATGAGAGTAAAGTTGCATTTCTTACATTCTCATCGGTATCTTCGTGCTCTACCTAATGACTCTCCAGCACTTTGTGGCACATTTTGTATCTTATTTTATCTTTAACCAGAACAGAATTCCTGTTCTGCCTAACCTTCACAAAATGTATATTTTGACTCCGGAAAAATGTAATAGTAATTATTTTCTCTACAATTGCAGTTGCTTTCAGGGCCCCTTAATTTTCATCTACTATTTCAGCATCCCTGAAATTAAATTAATTATCGTAGATCGCCATTAGTTCACTACGAGTATATTTATGTCGTGAATACTGACCAACTACAACTTCACCGATGTTCCTTCGCTATATAAATTGATTCAGAGGTTGTGCATAATGGTAGTTTCCTGTATTAAAAAAAATATATGGAAAGAAATTACAAATATAACTAAAGTGTTGTATATGAAAAAAGTGAGTTAGATATAACAATGCAGTTTTATTTTTTTTAACTTTAAAGCATTTCGTACTACCTATAATGTTCCCTCTTAAAATATTTTTATCTGTCAACATAATTATTTAAATTTACTTCTAATATCAGTTTAGAAATGTTGGACCGTAAGTGCTACACCACTTAAGCACAGACACATTTAAGAAAATGCTAATAGTTAATGGGGGATGTAGTAAGCAAGTAAAACAGTGCAAATATATGATATCTTGTCATTTCTCTTTACACAAATTAATATACTACGAATACCTATGTTTTCATTAGTTTTCTCCTGTCAAATTAAATAACAAGATTTTTTTCTTTTAATAAAATGCAATAATAATATTTCATAGGTTCAGAGGTCCGAGAATTTTTGGAGGGCACCTGATTCTTCTAGTTGCGAACGTGCAACTAACTAACCAGTAATGTAGTTGGCGATATATCCCTGCACCAGTGGTGCTGATATTTATTAAATTTGTTGGTCCCGGTAATGTGTGTGTGTTAAATTGTCATATATCCAACACATACACTTAGATTCTGGGGAGCCCAAACAAACTTGGGACGCCCATGACCCCCAGGACTTTTTTTTTTTTTTTTTAAGATTTCCAAACTGTGCTGTCCATAAGTGTGGAAAAGTGTGAACGTTCGTGTCCGTCCGTCTGTCTGTCAACATATACCAGAGCGAAAACTTTAAGATACGCAAGCGATTATTTTTCAGTCAATTTAGCGTCGCAAGAATGGATTCTATCTCCTCTGTTAACTCTCTATTCACAACGGAAGCTTCTCAGATAAAGCATTTCCAGTTTCAACATTAGTACCATGTGTACACAAACAACAAACGTGTTTCTGAAATCGATTCAATGTCTCAAGAGAATACATCATCACTACCTGCAACAGTCTACTAATACCAGAAATGGTTGAAATTTACTAGTGTTTCAGGTTTCAATATTGATTTTCATAACACAAAAATGATGACTCAAGAAAGTTTTTTTTTCGGTCTACTCATTGTTCGACGAATAGACTCCATTTCTTTCTTTAACCCTCTATTTAAATCGGAAGGGGTAGAAGTCAACCATTTCCGCCATAGAAAGCTACGTTCATAGCCATAGAACAAAAATGGTAATAGATAGCGACAAGCGGTTTCTGTCAATCGATTCAGAGTCTCAATAGAATATACCATCACCATACTCAGCAATTTTACCAAAACCGTAAGTGGTTGAAATTTACTAGTACTTCTGGTTTCAAAACTTGGTTTCGTTGATTAAAAATGGTGTTTTATTTCGACTTTCATCTACTTGTTCAACTTGGAAATGGTAAAAATCTACGATTTTTTAGTTACAACACTGATCACATAATTGATAAAATGGAAATAGATAACGATAACCTTTTTTTGTGTGTATGGGATACAATCCTGAACAATATGTTTCACCTCTGATTTTATTCCTCTTTTTCAGAACTAATATCAATTAGCAATTACAGTTTCAATATTAATCTTCGTAAAACAATAAGAAATATCTAGTAATGACTCTTTGTAATTGATTCAGTGTCCGAGGAACAGAATCAATCTTTGATCTTATTCCTCTGTTGCAACCAGTGGTTAGAGATGCATACTTCAAGGTTGAGTACTGAATTCGCAGTTTGGAAGTCTATCCTAGTGTTTCACACTGAAACGAAACTCACTTGTTATTCTTTTATTATTATTATTATTATTATTATTATTATTATTATTATTATTATTATTATTATTATTATTATTATTATTATTATTATTATTATTATTATTTAATTGTATACGTTGGAACTGGAACTATCTCATTGTGTGTTGGGAAAGATAATTTATACTTACATCACATCACCTCAAAATGGACTAGAACGGCATTTCCCAAACATTTTTAAAATCAGAACTATTTTCACTATTTAGAATGTTTTGTGGACCACAATACTCTTTACACTTTGAAAAACTAATTTATCATCAACATTTGACCATATCTGCATACATTAATAACAATATACAGTATGTTCATTTTTACAAAAAAATAATAATAATAATAATAATAATAATAATAATTTTCGAATATCAATTAAGGTTCCCTTATTTTGTTTTTGTGTAAATAAATACATATTCCTTTCATTTAATAATTCAACCGTGTGCGTAGGTTTTCACGGGGTTCTCCCCTTTCCTACCACATTCTTCATTCCACCATTTCATTTATTTCTCATCATAAGAATTTCCTTTAGTCTAGCCGGCATAAACGTGGGACGTAAAACTTAAATATTTCATTTCATCTATATATTAAAAGCGGTGTCTGTGAACAAAAAACTTTAGTTCCAAATTGAAAGTGGCTATGATTGTGACTCTTAATTTCTTAAACCACCCGAATGATCTCGATCGAATTTTGACGTAGATGCAGTTCTGGCTTAGGAGTGTTCTTAACTACTCACTTTGATGTTAGAGCATAGGGGTGGGGGAGGAGGAGGAATTATACAAAAATAAATAAACCTTAATAATACTTGAATCGAACGACCAATCTCGATCAAATTTTCAACATAGATGGCGTTCGTGCCTGGGATGGATTTTACCATTTCACCTTGATGGAACAAAGTTGGCAATGGGGTGGAGGGGCAGATATACAAAAATCAATAAACATAAAAATAAAAGTGCTCAGGTTTGTGAGTTAATAACTCTTGAACCACCCGATCGATCTCAATCAAATTTTCAGTATAGGTGAAGTTGGAACCTGAGACGTTTTTTTATTATTTCATTTTGATGGTAGAACTTAGGGGAGGGGAGGGGAGGAGGGCAAATATATGAAAATGAATAAAACTTAATAACTCTTGAATCACGCAGGCGATCTCGATCAAACTTTTAACATAGATAAGATCCGTGCCTTTAATGTTTTCATCATTTTACTTTGACGGCACAATGTAGAGGAGGTTAAGGGGGACATATACGTAAGAAAAAAATAAAATAGAATAGAAGAAATACAAAGTAAGTGTTTCTGTGACTTCATCACGCTTAAACCACCGAACCGATCTTAATCAAATTATCAACATAGGTGAGGTTCGAATCTGAGGTGGTTTTCATCATATCTCTTTGTCGATAGAACTTAGGGTAGGAAGAGAGGAGGGGAGAGATATAGAAAAATAAATAAGACTTAGTAACTCTTGAACCGACCACCCGACCGATCTCGGACAAATTTTCAACATACATGACATTCGGGACTGGGATAATTTTTATCATGCCATTCCCCCCAACATGGGAAGGGGAAAGGGTTATATAAAAATCACCGAAAATGACCAATATCAAAGAACTCTATTAATAGTAAAAATGGAACATAATACTATTTTCTTAATTTAATCCAGCGAAATTGGGGTGCGTCTTGGATTCGAGGACGTCTTAAATTCGAGTAATTATCGAGAAATTCTTAATTAAAGATGTTATTAACGTGTTATTAAAGCTACTTTGCTAGCCATAAATATTTTAAATTTTCTATTATATTCAATCATTCAGACAACAATGGTGTCCTGCGTGCGGGTTTGTCAGTTTTGTAATTGAAAACGAAGAAGAATATCTTATACACTAGAGTCACAAAGTTTATAAAATGTCAGTCCTGAAGCAGAAAGTAAATTATGGTTGCGTATGTAATTTTCAAATTATGTTTGAGATTCTTAGCTGTAGTGTCTAATTTTCATATCTGATTTGTTTCAATTTTATCTTCTCTCTCGTTTTTGGACCAATGTTCATTTCTAAGAGCATCAGAAGGGTAGATCTCGAGTATCACTTTTGATTCACGGACTACAGTTTGCAACACACTGGGCTTGAGTATATGCCTATTTACGGAAGGCAAGGGGACTAAAAGATTTGGTACTTAATATTGAAGATAGTCGTATGTCCTTTGTATGTCATATGTCGTTTCCATGTTCAGCTTGAAAAATATATAAATGATTCTTGATGCACTGCACTATAATTGATTTACATATTCGGAAGACACGGGTGAGATCTTGGATTTAATACATACATTTCGCGGATTGCCCAGAGGGAGGTTCTTTTGTCTCAAACTCCTTTAAATACCTGTTTAGTGTGTGTGTGTGGTGGGGAAAATATTTTGAGATGACTTGATTTTGAGTTTAACGTCCCGTTCAGCAGCGAGGCTATATGAGACGTGGACCTACTGATTAACGTGGAATTCGAAACACATGAGCTCCCGTCGGGAATCAACCCGAGCCTCCCACGCCAAAGGCGCGTACGCTAACCGCTTAGCCACGGACGAGCTCGGGAGGATATGTTATTGTTGTTACACAAAGAATATAAACTAGAATCGAATGAGCCATAAATAAACGAATGATAGGAATTCGGAATGATATTGTACTTGGAGTCTAAACATGAATGAGGGGAGGGATAATGTGTCAAAAAGAATTTAACTATATCTTATAAAATAGATTATTAGTGTTATTAGATTTATTGCATATCCCTCATATAATATTTCCGACTACACCAGAGATAGTGGTATTAGAACTCCTACGTATAGTCGAATTTTATATTTAAACGATATGTACGTAAACATTTTTGTTACCATGTCAGTCACTCAATTACTTGTGTTACTAGCATATTATTGAAAACCATTAGAATATTGTTCATGTAATACTCGTGCAATGAAAATTTTAAAGAAAGGGGGCACGGTGTCTCAGTAGTAAGGTGCTTACCTCTGAAGCGTCTAGTCCCTGACTCGATCCTCGGCCACGTAAGTTTGTGGTGGACAATATTTTCATGGATTTTCTCGGGGTACTCTCTTTTCATCTAACATTCTCATTCAATTAATTCCTCCATTATCATTAACTTGTCTTAATCATCGACTGCCTTAGTCTATGGTCATAATCGTGGGACGTTAAAATGAAAGATTTTATTTTTTAAATTTTTACTTTAAAGATAGAATTAGTTTAAATAACTGCCTTAATAGTGCGAGATCATTGCACATGTTTCAAATTTGAAATATTAACTGTTGAAATGAATATTCTCATATATTTTCTTTTCTCTATCTCCTTTCTTTGTTTTTGATATACCCAAATAAAATCCTGATCTCGAAAATAGGATATAATTTGAAAATTTTAATCAATATGTTATTGCTGATGTGTAGAACAGTATACACATCTATAAAATATTGAACAGTGAATTCTGTGCTTAAAAATCTTAAGTCAACAATTTCCATACAAAAGTTAGTTGGTAAGCCTGATTGGGATGAAGAGACCTCGAAGCTTCAAAACGACCTGTTTGGATATTCATTTGGGGAGGAAGAGACCTTTTTTTGGGGACGGAGAGACCTTACGGGGACAAAGTGACCGCTTGTGCTTTCTGGAGAAAATTGCAAGAGGTCGATACGTCCCAAAATGGGGACCAAGAAACCTGTTCAAGATATCTATCTATCTATCTATCTATCTATCTATCTATCTATCTATCTATCTATCTATCTATCTATCTATCTATCTATCTATAACAATAATAATAATAATAATAATAATAATAATAATAATAATAATAATTAGAGTGACATATAGACTGAGACTTTGCCATACCTCCAAGACTTCGACTTGTCTTTAAATTGTCTGCAACGTCTTTTGGCGTTAGGTAGAAGGCAGGGCAGGTATCGACAACTATTAGTCTGACTGTGAAGTACTTGGAGCGTATCTGACAGAATGCGTCTTGCTTTTATAATGCGGATATTGATTATTTGCTATATATAGATTATATCATAGCGTCTATTTTTCCATATGGAATATATCAACCAGCCAACGTCTTAACTTAAATTCCGAAAGACGTAAGGTTCCATCAGAAACCGAACCTCGATTTCCTGAACCAAAGACTGGTGCGAGGCCGCAGTGGCTCAGTGCTAGAGAATTCAACTCTGGTGAATGGGATCCTGGGTTCAAAACCTGCTCCCGCCAAGTGAATTTTGTGGTGGACAAACACCGTGTGCATGGGTTTTCTCGGGGTTCTCCCGTTTCCTCCCACTTTCTTCATTCCACCATATCCTTCATTGCTTATCATCGCCGTCTCCTTTAGCCTAGCCGGCATAACCGGAGGACGTAAAATTCAAAAAATTCATTTCATTTTAATTTTCAAAGACTGGTGCGTAACCAAACACGAGGTTACCATGGTGTTAGTATATTTAACGAAACAGGTAACAATATCACGTAAAGGAGTTTTGTTAGAATATTGAGATTTACTGAATATTATGCAACCAAACACACATTTAGGTACAATTGGATTGCATACTACCGAGGGGGCAATGACCCTATGAGAATACATGGAAGCCCACATTTTCGGATCAACTAGATGGACCACCACCACCAACGAACTCGATTCCTAATCATCAAGTAGTTCGTGTTATATCAGGTAGCTCTTAAGATTTTTTTTTTGTCTCCCGGACGGACGGACACACAGACAAACAAGATAAATATAGAAAGAAGTTCTGGTTGATAAACCAAACTCTTTAAAAAAGAAAGATAAATGGAAACACCTCTTTTGAAGTTAACGATAAGAAATCTGACAATATTGCAAACTGAATATTTAACGACGGTTTTTGAGGTAAAGAAGGGATGGTAAGAGAAAGAAATAAAGAAAAAAGTAAAGTAATTGGTAGATCTTATCTGGTGTACAGTGTATGTGGAAGGAAGGGAGCTGTGTTGTGCGTGCGACCTACTTTTTCTCCTAACACCATCCACTCATAATTCTTCTGAGACCATAAAAGCCATCACAAACACCTTGTCTTAGTGTGATGTCTGTCTTGCTTATCTTATGCTTTTCTTCCTTTTTCTCTCTTTGCACTTTCTTATTTTCTTCTTCTTCTTCTTTTCTGTTGCAAAACTACTTTTCTTCGCAGACTTCTAATCTTGCATATGCATATTTTATGCCTTCTTTGTCATAAAACATGTTGATTGCTTTGTTGTGTATTTTGGCTTAGCAAATTACTTGTACGTACCTCTATTTTCGATTTTCCAGCTGTCTAGCAGTCCCCCCCTTTTTACTCATAAATTTCTTTTTAAAATGTAGATCTAATGTAGATCAATGTTCTTCGAGTGTTTTAGCGCATATCTAAAACAATGAAGTTGAAGTAGTGCAGTGTGTCCATCCATATGGTCAATTATTGTATGATTAGACAATACATTGTATACACCCCAATTTTTTTTGAAGGCACGGACCCCTTGTAGAGACTGTTAATTCTCTCCAGCTCCAGAGAAATCAAAAATGATTTTTGAAAGAAAGAAAACATTTCACACTATAAAAATAAAATAAGAAAACTACAATTTTACAACTATAAACCCATTTTATGTCAAATCAATACCGTTAAAAATGGAGATATTTGAAAAAAAAATGCGATCATCAAATAGGCTTAATATTATAAATTTTAACATTCACCTAATGTGATGGGTGATTCACCTTTCAGCCTAGGTTGGTACTTTTGTTACTTATTCTTTTATCTGTTGGTAATAGACAGAGAGACTCACAAACGAAGATATTTTAAAACGGATAGGAGAGAAGAGGACGCTTTTAGCAAACATCTTTCGAAGAAAGGCCAATTGGATTGGACACATCTTACGAAGAAATTGTTTTCTTCATATCGCCATAGAAGGAAAGATGGAAGGAAAGCGAGGAGTAGGAAGAAGAAGAACACAACTGATCGATGATTTGAAAAATAGAAAAAAAAAATATATAGCGAGCTTACAGACGAAGCTGAAGATCGAGAAACGTGGAAGAAACATTTCCAGACTCAAATCTTAAAAAAAAAATAGTTAAAGGACCTGCCAAAATGCAGAATATTTATTATTATTATTATTATTATTATTATTAATAATAATAATAATAATAATAATAATAATAATAATAATAATAATAATAATAATAATAGTAATAAATATTCTGCTTTCTGCAATAATAATTCTATTCTTGCCAAAACTAAGTAATGAACATTATACATATTCTAACGTGAGCTACATGATAAGTTAAAGTTTACTGAAATTAAATAAGCACACAGATTCCCTTTCAATCTCTCGCAGGTCCTGGGGTCCGCGGAACACAGATTGTAAATACTGGTATACATCTTACAGATTACAATCTTCTTCTTCTTGAACCACGAGCAGATCTAGTGTCTAGCAGTGTCTTTAGTGCATCAGGACCTGGGTTCGAATGCCGGTGGAAGAGCCCTGAAATTTAAACAGTGGTTGGGATTCCACTTTAAACTGTAGGTCCATGTCTGATATAGCATAGGTGTTGAAATGTACGCTAAACTCCAACCTATCCATCTACCAGTTCTTCCTAATGGCGACACCCTATTAGTACACACAATTTTACACTGTTTTTTCTCCATACAACAAATACTTCGGTATTCTTCATCGCTGCATTTGAAATCCATTTTTAGGTATAGAGTCTACCTTACTTTCGTATTTTCGGCATGGGTCAATGAAAGTTTGACCCGTGATATACTGACCCACCATCTACCGTGACTTACAACCCACCGTTAACCACTCTGACCCACGACCCACTATTTCTCAGCCTTCATCTACTTCCTCTTCTACACAAAATTCAGAGGAGAATGTGTTCTCCCTGTTCCCCCGACGAGAAGCCCGTGACTCATACCTTATTTAGTAACGGGTCCCGGGTTCGATCCCAGCCCCCGCCAAGTGGACTTTGTGGTGGACAAACACCGTGTGCGTGGGTTTTCTCGGGGTTCTCCCGTTTCCTCCCACTTTCTTCATTCCACCATTTCATTCATTTCTCATCATCACCGTCTCCTTTAGCCTAACCGGCATAACCGTGGGACGTTAAACTCAAAGATTTCATTTCATTTTTTTATTTAGTAACGCTCCACGTAGTAAACCAAATTTGAAATTAAAGTCAATAAAATCTATAAAATAGACAAAGTATCGTGAAAAATGGTTGTTTTACACATATGTAAACATACGAAATATAATGTTAGGCATATTCCCATCACTCGCACTGATTTGCATGCATTAAAAAAAAAACTTCAGAAAATTGTTGATAACCCTCTTACAGATATCTACCCCAACGTTTGCAATAATGCACATGATTTCCGTCTTCAGTTTCAACAGAACGCGTGGCTTTGTTGGCGTACACGTGTGATTCCTCAAACCGTGATAAGAAAAAATCACAGAGTGTGAGATCGCATGACCTTACCGGCCATTCCTGTTCACGAGCAACGTCTTCATAATAAGAACATATTGCTGAGTCGTAAACTTCTCCATGATTGAAAAAATAAAACTAAAAACCAGTTGAAGTTACATTAATTGAAGTGACAACAGATAACAACAATGATAAAAGCAGCGCTGCCTAGTTCGAAACAACAAAAGTAGACTCGATTTAACTTTGGTGTTCTATATGGAACACCCTATATCGCAATCACAGAGACATTCAGGTATATACAAACTCCATTATCCTCTTGTTTCATATATTTACTTTGCCCAACTTTTTTTTCTATATAATTTATTGGATACATGAACAGTAAGAGTGACAAACATGAGACATGAATATGACCATCAAAAAATGAGAGTAGTAAGTAGAAAGCAAATAATTTGCATTTGTTGTTTCCTCTTGGATGCTAAAAAAGAACACTGTGATTGAGGATCCGTGTACCACTAAAAGCGGAAATGAAAACTTGTGAATAAATAATGGATTCTCGAGTCATCAGTGTTGATTCTATTATTGTGACAAGTTCCAGCTTAACAAATACAAAAGAAATAAATTTCAATTTATCAAATGCAAGAAAACAAGGAAATTGTGACAATAAACTCGTAAAACCAGGAAATTGAATAGAAATACTGTAGAATGAACTTAAAGTGATGAGCAAATACTGATTCAAGTCATGGACTAATTTTGTCTTATTTTGAAGTAATACTGTTGTTCTTAATTATAATTCATTGCCTTATTTTTTTCTCTCCCAAGAGTATTTTTCAGTAAAATTACAAGGAGTGACTGCTAAACTATGACTATGTCGAGTGCTAAGAGGAATACGATTAATATTAAACAATGACTGAATAACTTACACTAAAATTACAAATTGCTGAGTAAAGCAACGTTTATTTATAAAATAATAAATGTGTGACAGTTTCACCAACTAACAGAACATCTTGGCTTCATCAGGCATTCAAGAGCGTTCTCTTGATGAAACTTCAGCAATTTGTAATTTTAGTGTAAGTTATTCGAGATAGCATGAGCTAGTATGAATCAGTTAACCCTGCAATACGCGCGCGGGCTACCACTGTAGCCCAGCGTTTTTGTTTTCTTTGCAGCAAAGTAGTTCGTGACGCTAGCACAAAGGGTGGCTGTGTACCTTTCTATCAACAATCGTTCTGCGTGTTTAGAGTTTGGTCGAATATAAAATCGAAAGGAGCTCATTGTTATTCTGCTTGAAAGTTTGTTGGGCTACACCTGTAGCCCGCGCGACTATTCCTGTCACGAGTGTTTCAAAACGTCGAAAGATTTTTCATCACAGTTTAGTGTTGATCAGATGGTCAATGAATTTGCAAAATGTCAGTTCTGACGAGGAATGTTTTCTAGATGGCAATAGGGATGGTGAAGATCATGTTGAGACCGAAGAAATGCATTTTTCGGACACAGAAATAGTGAAAATTCAGATGTGACTGAGAATCCCGTGCGACAGGATTATTTACATTGGTTGATGATATTTCTAGTAAAGGCAGTTGGGAAGTAAATTATTATGTAGTAAAAGATAATTTCAAATGAAAAAAGGCACTCCTACTCATAATATTCGCACTCGCGCTCATAATATTGTGCTTCGTTTTCCAGGATCTAAAGGTGAGGTTGTCAGCGTTGTCGCAACGTGAATGTCTAGAACTGCTTTTAGATACGAACATTTTGAGATTTATAGTTGATTGTACCAATATTTTTTGACAGTGTTAAAAATAGTTTTACACGTGATCGCAATGCAAAACCTACAGACGAAACTGAAATACATGCTTTTATTAGCATTTTGATACTCTTGATGAGGGGTCAATGCTTGAAGAAAAGTGTGCGTTGACGACTCATCACTTGTGTGCAGAACATGCTTAGGGAAACATGAATAAGAAAACAGAAAAATGAAATATATGAGTGTAAATAGCATATGTATAATTATGCAAAATCGTAACTAAACTTTGATAGCTAGAAATCATATTTTTTTTTTAAAGTTCAAACGGTATATGTTTTGTGGATAATGCGTTTATTTGTAAGCTTTGATTGTAAACTTTTTGTAAAATTATACATACATTTTTTTTAGAAAATCAGACATATATGTTTGCAATAAATAAAAGTTTAAAATGCGCCAGATCGGAACATTTATTGCTAAATACAAATAACTTTTACAGTTTTATTCCTGTATTACTTTCGAAAAATGAATGGTGTTGGTCTTCTTTATAATTCATAGCTTTAAAAATAAACATATTTCTCAAATTTTGTATAAAAACCTTAAAACAGTTTATTAATACAACTGTGTACAAGAAAGATAGAAATATTAACAAAGCTAGGCAATATAATAAAAAAAACGAAATGGGCTACAGTGGTAGCCCGCGCGACTATCCATGTCACAAAAATCCGCGCGCGTATTGCAGGGTTAATGATTGAATGGTTGATTGAATATTCTTGAATGTTTGATTGAAAATGAATCATAAACTAAATTACTGCAATAAAAAAGTTTTAATTAGTGATAAGTATAATACCATACCTTTTTGTACTGGTAAGGTTAGTGACATATCGCTCGAAATGGAACTTTGAATAAAGCTGACTGAGGGTTCATTAGGTACATGACTTGCACAAAAACTGATCTATTGTCCGTACACAGGACAGTAATAGAACAACATCGTTAAGTTTACATTTTCTTCTTGCCCGCCCATCGTACGTACACTAAGACGCAACTATACTTTTACTCTACAACTCAAATGTAAACATTTTTAATACAGACATGTCAATATTTGCATAATCTTGTATTGCAATGTCATTTATGTGTAGAATGGTAGTCAAGGGGTATAAGGTGTATATATTGTAACAGAAGTCACTTTTTAAGTAAGCACGTTGCTGGTTTAAATTTAGTACGATTTGTTATTAGACAATATATACGGAAAGACATTAATACGCAATATCTTTTCCGATGGGAAAGGTCAGTAATTTGCTGTGCTAAAAGTTAGAGTTGTTTTTGCTAATTTTTGAACTGGATTTTTAACATTTACAATAAAAAACATGTTTTGTTGATATTTATTCAGAATTCGGCAACAAGTCGTTTAGAAAGGTGATCATAGTGTTTTCTGAGACTACCAAGGTGTTATCATGATTAACCTAGGTATCTTTTGTAACGCGGACTACCAATGGGGAGGGGGGTCATTTTGTACCCACCTGTTAAGTCTTCATCCCGGCGAAATTAAAATACCGCTAATTTTACAGTAATTATGTGATATCTTCAAATAGGTAAAAGATAATTGAAATATGGAACAAGAGCGCCCTAGACAATATTATTTGGCGTGAGGTACCGTTATCACAAGTTACCTAGCGGCTTTCCGTTGTCAGCTGTTTAGAAACGCGAAAATAAATGCCGAAAATCAAAATGGCTCGAAATCGAAAGCAGATAAGTAAGTCGTGATAACGGTTTCTCATGTAAAATAATATTGTCTAGGGCGCTCTTGTTCCACATTTCGATTATCTTTTATATATTTGAATATATCACATAATTACTGTAAAATTAGCGGTATTTTAATTTCGCCGGGATGAAGATTCTTAAGATTTAATATATCTCGCTAAAGAAACAAATCAGAAACTCTCACAAAAATCTACAGTGACTGAAGTGAACAGTATATGGGATAAGACTAACAGCTATCTATTATACTTCCATCTAGGAGTGACACTTCTAAATGTCAGTCACACCTACCAACGGGGGAAGGGGGGTGGAGGGAGCGGTGGCTCAGTGATAGAGCGTTCACCTCTACTGCCTGGGGTCTCTGATTCGATCTAATCTCGTGCAATAAACTTTGTGGTTGACAAACACCGTGTGTGTGGGTTTTTTTCGGGGTTCTACCGTTTCCTCCCATTTTCTTCATTCCACCGTTTCTTTCATTTCTCATCATCACTGTCTCCTTTAGTCCACCCGGCATAACCGTGGGACGCAAAACTCAAAGATTTCATTTCATTTTCTTACCAACGGAGAGGTACTTTGTGCCCACCAACTTAAAATAGCAAATTTATGAGACACACACTAATGTTCAATTTGCACCACCGTAAGGTATATGCTTTAGCTAAACATGCTGATCAATAATGTTTTTTTTTCTTTTTACGATTTTAAAGAAACGATTAGAAGAGCAATTACAAAAAAAAAAAAACATACTTTGGTGGGCACAAAGTACCCCTCCGTCCGTAGTATGAGGGTTAATTATAATCGTAAATGCCAAACTGTTCCCTGGAATTGTTATCATACTCACATGTTACAGGGTGTTATCAAAAAGAAGTAATCAGAAATACTGAAGAAAGGATCCGGATCTTGCAAAACAATCACCATTATTTTGCTCAGAAGGCAGTGACACTTGCTAGTCCCTTGCACTATGAACTTCTGCCTCACCCGCCATCTATCTTCACCTGCGATCCTGTCCTGCAACCTTAATATAATACTTTGCCGGACCCCATGTCCTAGCAGGTCCTGGTCTTCCAAGTCTTCAAACCTAAGGACTCCTGAGAAAGTGTGGCATATGGTGTAATACCTCTGACAATAACCTTGTACTGGGCTCCGGAAATGACCACAGCTGAACTAGGTCAAGATCTGTATCCGAAGTCTAGCTGGTAGTCGTGCCCGAACAGTAGCTGCCTAGTGTAGTCACACGTGCTATTACGGTCAGTATAACATGTTCGAGATTATCGAAGAGCGCCATATTGGGATCATTAGCCTATAACACTTTGGATCAGATTTGACGATTCCTGTGTTCCAACATTTGGTCAGATTCGACGATTCTTGTGTTCCAACTTTTGGTCAAATTCGTCAATTATTAATGCATGTTTGTTCTTACATATGTTTTTTACCAGCGTATTATTGTGAACCCATTGGTTGGTTTTGAATCTTGTCGCAATTGCGACCTCTGACAATTACGATCAATAAGGAAGTATTCTATATAAATTTGAAGACCCCATGACAATTATTGTAATAAACTAAAAATGTCAAAATATTGAGATGACATAATTAAAATTTATTATTATTATTATTATTATTATTATTATTATTATTATTATTATTATTATTATTATTATTATTATTATTATTAAATGGATATATATATAGCAACATCAGTGATTAAATATGCACTTCTCTTGCACTTTTCTCCAAACTTGACAATGCCAAATAGTTGGAGAACCCCGATCTAATGCTCAGTTGTTTGAGCGTGTTTAAAGCTATTGTTGATCTTCACTCTGTGGAATTTTTTCTGTTTTTTAACATTTGCTTATCTAGTACTGTAGTACCATTTGCTTATCTATGACTGTGAGGTATCTGTGTCTTTATGCATTGTCAGTTTTGCAGGAGATTGTACACAATTCCAGATTCTGAGCAGAGATTAACGTGCTCAGGAATTTTCTGAAATCATCAGTAACTTCATACTTCTGAACCAGAGGACTCTCAATTCAGCCTTTCTACTCTCATTTTTCCAGGATACTTTGCGGTTGGTGACGCCACGTGGAGGTATCGCCAAGGATATTATAAAATAGAGAATCTGCCCAACCACAAAATTGTGAAGCCGTACGTCACAGCCATACGAATGCCATGATTGCTGATTTTCTTACCTGTGAAAGGTTATTTCGGGTAATTTCTTCTCACTCCTATTTGCACACTCATATGTGCAGTATGTAACCATTGTATAATAAAAATCTGAAGCAACGGCTTAAATAAAAATAAACGACACACTACATGTCTATATATGAAGTTTGCAATGTTTTGAGCCAATATAAATGGTGGTCATTCAGTTACCTAATAGGATGGAGATAGATATGGGCAAATTCTCAATTTTATAACGTACTTCGGTATCGCGAGTATCGTTCAAGAGAACAAGTGAAATACTTCTGTACTATATACACAATTACGCTAGTTGGTATATTGTTTCAAGATGGGCAAAAGTTCCTCCATAAGACGTCAGGACAGAGAGTCAATCAGAACACTAAACGCGAACTGGGGCTAACTGTTATTTTATATACCTTTCTTCTGAACGATTCTCTCAGTTCTCCTATCCGTCTCCTATGCATCCAGAAATTTGGAATTTGACGCCCGAAAGGCAAAAAGGAGACATTCATAATGTCATTTAAGCACTTCTGACATATTGTTATTAGAACTTTTTCTATTTCACGTACAAAATTTTGGAGAGGTCTCTCCCCCACCCAAACGTTTTTCTTTTTTTCTTTCTTTTTTGTTCTTGTTTTAAAAGTAAAATACGAAACCTGTATTTCCTCATTTTATGTCTACAATATCTGAGCATAACTTCATTCACTTCGGTTCACTTCTTCTGGCTTTTCGGGCTTCAACTTAAAAAAAAAAAAAAAAAAAAAAAAAAAAAATGGATGGGGGCTTTTGCTCCCAAAAACCCTTTTTCGCAGAAAATAAAAACCGTATTCATTTATTTTTTGGGCGTATTGTCCCTGCACAAAGTTTCGTTGCAATTTCTCGTGTCCTTTATACACATCTCTCATAGTTATTAGCACTTTTTATATTTCGTGATGAAAGGTTTAGAGGGGTTCGTGCTCCACCTAACTGTTTTTTCCAGGAAAATATGAAACACATATTCCCTACATTTTGCATCTACAATATATGTGTGCACAATTTTGTTCACTTCGGTCCACTTGTTTTTGCCTTTCGGGCGTCAAATTCCAAAATTGTGGATTGGGTCTGTTGCTCCCTAAAATCTTTTCTCCGCAGAAAATAAAAAAAAAACCGTATTCGTTTATTTTTTTGCGTGTTGTCCATACACAAAGTTTCGTTGGAATTCTTCATGTGCCTTACACACATCTGACATAGGTCTACTGTTTTTGTTTTTCTTTTAACACTTTTGATACTTCGTGATCAAAGTTTTGGAGGTGTCCGTGCCCCACCTAACAGTTTATTCCAGGAAAGTACGAAACACGTATTCCCTCATTTTATGTCTACAATATGTGTGTACAATTTCGTTGACTTCGGTTCACTTGTTTTTGCCTTTCGAGCGTCAACTTTCAAAATTTTGGGTGGGGACTTTTGCTCCCTAAAACCTTTTTTCGGCAGAAAATAAATAATAAAAAAAAAAAACACGTATTCGTTTATTTCATGTGTAGTATCTACCTGCCAAATTTTTATCAAAATCGGAGTGTTACATGTGGGAAGTGTTACTTGTTAGCTGGTTAGCAGCCCGTGAGTCCAAACAAACTTCAGGTCTTATTGCGGCTACCTTTAGTCACCTGAAAGTTTCAGTTGTTTGTTAAGATAAATAATATTGTTCAAAAAATGTACGCAGTCAATAATGCAAAGTGAAAGGTATCTACATCTGTTACAGATTATTAAGTATTCTGCCTTTTGGCAGATCCTGAGACTAATGAGTATTTTTTTCTTTTTTATTTTAGGCTTCCACGTTTCTCGATCTTCAGTTTCCTCTTTTAACTCCCAATATTTTCTTCTGCTTTTCAAATCATCGATCAGTTGTGTTCTTCTTCTTCCTATTCCTCGCTTTCCTTCTATCCTTTCTTCTATGGCGGTATGAAGAAGACCATTTCTTCGCAAGATGTGTCCAATCCAATTGGCGTTCCTGCGAAAAATGCTGGTCAAAAGCGTTCTTTTCTTTTCTATCCATTCTAAAACATCATCGTTTGTTATTCTCTCAGTCCATTTTATATTATCCATCTTCACACAACACCACATTTCGAAGTTTTCTAAATATTTCTTCTCTAACTTCCATAATGTCCAAGTCTCTGAACCATAAAGTTCAATGCTCCATATATAGCACTTGACCAACTTCTTCCTTAGTTCAGTATTAATGCTGTTAGTTAAGAATGGTCATTTCTTGTTGAATGCTTCTTTGGCTATGACAATTCTTGACCTGATCTCTTTGATGCAGTAAGATTTTTTTTTAAACCTTCCACAGTACAGTGATTCCTTAGAATTCGAACTTAATCCATTCCTGAACCCAGTTTGAGTTTCAAATCGTTCGAATTCCAACACAATATTCCCCCCCTTTAAAACAATAGAAACTGAATTAATCCGTTTAAAGTCCCATGAATTCGAATTTTCAAAATGCTTTTTAACAATAAATACGTTGGATTTTAAGGCAAAATATTAACAAATACTAATAATCTTGGCCCTCTCTGCTTGGTCTACTGGCAACTACGTGTGCCTTCGGTGCACATTGTTCCGGATTTGATTTCCGGTGGGTAGACACAAAGATTTAATTTCAAAATCATTCACTTTCGTTAGTAACCCGTTTCCTTTAGCCTAAAGTAGGATTTCTCAACCTATGATACACGTACCACTGATTAGTGGTGCGTACGACTTATGGTGATATTAATAATTAATATGCTTTGGTGCCACGTCTGTGGAAAAGTTGAGAACCCCTGGCCTGAAGAGCATAACCGTGAGAAGTTAAACTTAAAAAAAAAAATTTCATTAATACTGTTTAATAATAATAAAATAATATATGTGTCTTATCATTTTTTCACATATGAAGAATTCACTTAGAGTTACTAATTCTTGTACACAGATAGGTACAGACAAAACGTTTTTATTAATGCGATATGTGCGAAACGTTAAAAAATGCGTATATGTTTCAGGAAACCTTTCGTTTCAGAGCCAGAAATCACGTTTATATTATCGCGAATTTTTCGAAATTCGGCATATTTGTGATAAATGCGAATGAAAACGAAAAAGTGGAATTCTTGTTAATTATTGCTAATAATAACTGAAAAGCGCATTTCCAGTATTATTTAACATAAAAAACGTTGCATTTACGAAAAAGCTCTACGAGTTATTTGATTCAGAAACTGTCTTACTTCATAAGGATGTAGACATCAACAACACTGAACTGTTGTTTATATCGTTGGCTGTGTTTTGTGGTGAAAATGTTCATAATCTGTTGGTTGCTTACCGTGACTTTAAGAGTAAGGTTGGTTATTGAAATTCTCAACAGTGAGGATAAAGAAGTTGACATTGTTGTTGTCAGTTCGTTACATTCAATGTTTGCAGTCTCGAGTGTTGATGCCGAGAGATTCTTTTCCAAGTATATGATTGTTACTGACAGGAGAACAAACTTTAAATACAATTGGTAATATCTTGCTGTATATTATCCTTTAACTACAGATGAGGTTAGAGGGAGTGTTTCAATTCTTGTATTAGTTTCTATATTTCAGTGAATTACATTAGCCAGAATGTGCACCTAATCAAGGTATATCCTCATGTTTGTATTACACTGTTTACAAGTTCCATAATTAAAAAATAAAATAAATGCGACATAAATTCGAAAATTATGATACTTAATGCTACAAAATATCCAAATTGTTGCGAAAAAGTTTCGTCTCTACAGATAGGTCATCACTTGATATAATCGCGTGCGAAGCAGTTTTTATTATTATTATTATTAGCTCGGAGAGAAGGATTCAAAATAAATGCCAAAAATGTTATGTATATTTCTTGCTTTTTACTAAGAACGCATAGCATATATCTAACCAACATTACCTATTGGTTGTGCAGGCTTACATAACAGTGGAGGATAAATACCTGAGAATGAAATAGTTGTTGCTGTGGCGAAATTCTTTCAAGACATTCGTGTTCCTCTCTTTTTAGCCAGGTTTTAAATTGAAATCGGGAACGACGAGTCTTTACAGCTAGTATCTGAATTTAAAAAAATGTAAATTAATAAAATATAATATATAAAAACCCTATTAACTTAAACAAAAGAAACGATGATAGCACATGTGGAAGCTGGAAGGGGAGGAGAGAGAAATTATTACTTGAGAGGCGAGTCACCTTCCATGATGACATCAGCCAACTGCGTTTTAGAGAAACGTACACACAAACCATAGGAACAACGTGCTGGATGTTCGGGTTCTGGGGCAAAATTTGCTTAAATTTTTCGTTCGGATTGCAAGTTACTCAAATTTTGGTCCGTTCAAATTTTGGTGGCAACATTATACTTAAATATACTCAAGAATGAGTTGTAAATACTAAAAGAACGATTCTAAAATATGTCTGTCGCCACACCCATGCTTGAATGGTACAAATAAGCCATTCTATTATAATAACCAGGGTTAAAAGTGAAGGGGAACGCGGGGAACGTCGTTCCCCCACTTCCAGAAAATATATATAGCGTTCCCCCACTTTCTAAAAAAAATACAATAGGGAAAGATAGCCAAGTGAGACGGCGTGACCTCAAGCGTCTTCCTACCTTTTCAGATCCGCTTTTACCCCTAATAATAACTGTGTGACTAGCTGCAGCTTAGAGTTATATTCTAATTGCAATAACTATTATTATTATTATTCACAATACCCAGCGTTTAATATATAGCTGAGTCAACTCATAAGCTTTTTTCTCTCTCTCACTATATTGACGATATCATTCTTTCAAGATGAATCCATAATGGAATTTCTAATCAAAAATATTATTAATTATTCTTATCGCACGACCTCCAGACAATTATCACATCTTTAATTCAGGATTTGTTATGACTTGGAAACAATCACGAAACAAGCCAACAAGGCTTGTGCAGTAGACAGGGGGGAAAAAGGCGACGGGAAGAGGAGAGGGGGCGAAGTGGGAATTCTAAAAGTGATTGTAATAACAAGAGAAACAAGAACTTGTTCAGTTAAGAGACCGTCAGTCATAATTGCAATTGAAACGAAACATTGCATGTTTAGTACATAATGACCGTAGGGTAACAGTATTCAAAAATGCACCCTGCATAACTTCCTTTGCGTGGTTTATATACTACAAAAAAGTTCTTTATTTGTGTACACTGTATGTATGTATGCATGTTCGTTCCATTACAGTACGAAGAGGGCAATGGCATTTGGAAATTGTTGCACATCATTAAAATTAAATCACTTTTATTTTTATTGAGCTATTTCATGAGTGGACTATTTAACTGGAAATGTGTAATTCATTTAGGTATGTTAGACTTAACGGAAATTCTGCAAAAAAATTATTAATCTTTAACGAAAAACAATGTCCATGACTACCGCAATCAATATATTTTAATAAGATGAACGAAATGGTATAGTGACTAGATCTACACGGGCCGGATTTTTTTTTTGTTTTTAGCCCGTCCGTGAATTTACAATGTGAGGCCCAACCTGAATCCGAAATATGTTTTAAACTTCAGGTCCGAGCCCGTGTGATAATCGAATAAGCCCGAATTACAGAAGCTTAATAATTAACAATGCAAAATTGTGTTTTTATTTACAGCAATTAGAGGTTTAAATTTTTCAGTTGTGCTTTAAAGTTCTCCAGAAAGAACGGTCCGATAAATACTGTTGTACAGTGTATTTACAAAGTAAGGCCCAAGAAATATGGTTGTATATTTAAAGATTTATGGCCCGAGCCTGAAGTGATATATGGTATATAGGTCCGAGTCCGGCTCGCGTGGCTTCCTTATGGATAGACAAGCAAAAAAACTTCATATGACCTTTTACGTCGGGAAATGCATCGTTACAGATTCACGGCCATTGAGCCACCTGACGGTGTGAAATAGTCACATTCTGGTCGCTTCTCAATGTGACTCAATTTAAACCTCAATAACTCAGTCTCTAATTAAGCCAGGAAGATAATTTTGGTTTCAATGTGTTCCTGAAGAACGAAGCTTTTCGCCGATATGCATTTTATGTATGTGAGGGATACCACGGCAGATGGGTGAGGGTAAAGTACATACTTTTTCGTTTTTTGCATCAGAATTTTGAGGATGGTATTCCTTCTCCCTTGGGGATTTACTCATAAAATTTGGTATGTGAAAACAATGTAGTCGTCCACTATATGGTAATACCCTGTATGTATACTTGTTGCGTAGAAAAGTCTTATGTAGAGCAGCCCTGAAAATAAATGTAATTGTCAAACTAAGACTCAAAAAATGGCGAAATTTGCCCTCCTCTTCTCCCCCATATAAGCATAAATACACATACAGGCTATTAACGTATAGTGGGCTATTTCATTGCTTCATATATCAATTTTTGTGAGTGTGCCCCAAGGGGAAAGGAATGCCATTATCAAAATCCTGATGCAAAAATCGAAAAAGCACGTATTTTATCCTCCCCGTCCGCTGTGGTATTCTCCACATACACAAAATGCATATCGACGGAAACTTTCGTCTTTCAGGAACACATTGATACCAAAATTATCTTCCTAGTTTAATTGGAGCCTGAGTTATTAAGGTTTACATTGATGGATGACCTAAATGTGACTATTTCAAACTGTCAGGCGGCTCAATGGCCGTAACTCTGTAATGATGCATTTCCCGGCATATGGTCAAATGAACTTTTTTTGCTTGTCTACCCATAAGGAAATTTACCCTTGAAATTTTGCCGTACCTTTTTGTTACACCCTGTATATATAACCCAAAATTATGATTATCTTTAAAATTGTAATTTTGGTTTAATTATAATATTACACAAAGGTAATACAAATATCAATCTATAAATGGCATCAAGATGAACAAAATGACATAGACCCTACTTGTGGATAAATTCTGATGTGCACTTTTTAAAAAATATAGAGGGAAACAAATCATTACAGAGCTAAAAGTATGTTCTTTCTTCTAAACCATTGATACTTTTATTTTGTTGCTATGGACCAGGGTTTCTCAAGCTGAGATCTCGACCCCTAGGGGGATCGAGAAGATATGCGGAAGAGATAAGTATAATTAGAATCTAATGCCGGAAAATACTTTTAAATATTATTTTGAATTTTATTCTGATAGGCATATTTTTATTTTTATACATACTGTTAAAAGCAACAAAAAATAGGTCTATTAAATATTTTCAAATGTGCAGAGTTGTTTAAAAATCAATTTCAATGAAAAAGATACAATATATGAAACTAATGAGAATTGCATATTGAAACACCAGGGAAATACAAATGCAACAAAACCTGCATATTGAAATACAGTTAAAATTGAAAGCTAATGAGATACCTGAGCATGGTATGATAACTAGTGCGGCAATGTCCGGATCAATCTTTGTGACGAACATTATCAAGTTGTTTAAAATACTCAACAACATTTTTAACAAATGTCCAAGTCTTTTAAACCAAAATTAGAAATCACTTTATTTTTTATGATACGGTCCAAGGGAGTTATGAAGTTTTAAAATTTTCAAACTGCCTCCATTTTGAAACAGTAGGACGAATCGGATTCGATATTTGTAATATAAAGGAACTGATCAAATTTCGTTTTAATCCGTTAGCTTTTAGATAAGTTATTGTGTCCACTATATACAAGAAATGGATTTTACCTAGGTACTATTATAGAAATAGATGGATATCGTGAGATCTTCTTAATACGTATATTAAAAATTCCAAACAAGCTTATTACAAACCAGGAATTATAAGCGGGTCGTTGGCAAGAGGATGTGATAAAACGGGGGTCGTGTTAGGAATTAGGTTGAGAACCACTGCTATAGACTGTTTATTTTTGTAAAAATACACTGTGAACAACAGATTGTATATACTGTTCTTTTCTTACATCAATGACACAATACTCTTAACAATGATGCATATACTCCTAAATGGACACCAGTTAATGGCGTATCCTGTTTTGATGCCTTGGGTTACCACTAACCTTTATAACACCTGTACATTATTATTATTATTATTATTATTATTATTATTATTATTATTATTATTATTATTATTATTATTATTATTATTATTATTATTATTATTATTATTGGAGTTTAGTTTCCACGTTGTTATACAGTCTTCAAAATAAGAAAAAAACCTTACAACACACTTTCCTTTTACCAAGTACATAAATACGATTTTCTCTTCACTAGCAAGACTTATCTTATTAGTATTACACACAAATGATCATACATTTCTACCTTCATTTGGTGCATGAAGTATTCCTACATTTTGCATTGAATACGTAGTAACCCAACTCACCAGAGTAAATGGAAGCTGACCGGGTAGTCTGTAAGAACCTTCGCAACGAAACGCAAATAATGAAATAAGTACGTATTTATAACAACTGTACCAACTATCGCAAAATACTGTAAAATACAAAATTTGCGTTGCGTTGACGTAAACCGCTATGGATGAGGCTCAAGAAGCAGAGACAATTCCAGGTGATCCTCAAAATGCAATGTCATTACTCGTATAATTGTCCTTTACTCTTCGCTTACGCCCAAGAAACCGATTTCTGCAGAGGCAATTGGTGTTACCTGGCAGCCCGTTCGTATGCTGTAGGTGGTGGTGGAAGAAGAGGATTCGCTGGTAACTACATGATTCTCACTACAGTAAAGTAGAGAAGTGGTTTCTGCTGCGTTGTCATATCGAAGACCTCTTACGGAAGCGGGACGGAATGCATGCAAAAAAGTTGGTGGATGTTTCTAAATATGTACAGTTCTCAGAAACTTGTATCATTGAAATAAGACACTAACATATAAAATTATCAATATAATTTAGTTTATATTATAATATTACTTTGCAATATTCTAGGTAGACCCGGTAGCCTACAACATACGCCACTGCCAGTTCTTTCCCGCAAATTCGACGAAGGACTACTTTCAACTGTCCACATAGAACAGTCTGTTAAACACACTGTAAAGCAACTTGTAATGGAGCTTGTTTTCTTCGTTTCATGTTTCTGGGGGAAAATAACCAATATTTTAATACTTCTCCATTCCTACCATTGAGTTGTTTAACGGTAGTTTACTGTTTCAGTTTTACGTACTGTAATTGCCAATAAACAATTATGATAGAACAAGGTACTTGGGTTGAAAACAAATATGGGAAAGACGAAAGTGACGATCTACTTTGTAAGGAAATCAAAGAATTGAAGTTGGAAATTCGGAATTAGAAAAGAATACCTATGTTTACCTGAGACAGAAGATATTCATGGATAGCAACATTAGAGAAGAAATTAACAGACAACTAAGTTAGGCTGGAATACATCCGGGACAAACAGCTTCACGTTGAAAAGTAAAATGTTAATGTGCTTAAAGTGAAAAAAAAAAATCAATTAATGTATTCTGACTGTTAACACGTGTACAACAAAGTAAATCAGTCTATGGACTACATAAGGAAACATGGAAAGATGTATACTCTGAGTCAACCATAAAGATAGGAAAAGAATCACATGGATTAGAAGTGACAGATGTTGCTATTCGGACTTCCTGCAGTGGTAGTGTAAATAAACAGTAAACAGTATCAACCAGTATTATCAAAAGGATTTCAAATGAATACATATAGTATGTTATGATTTTACATTATTATAAAATAAATAATAAACATTGTAAAACCGCTTAGAAGCATTTTCGCTCAGTACTCAGCATGGTCATATCCCAAAGGTGTTTTTGGGTCATATGTTTCTGAGATATGTCTTTATTAATTTTAACTTACAAAATGATCGCTCAGCAGTTGCAACTGCAACAGGAATTTTTATTCTTGCCATGTTCGGAAATGAACATCGCGAAAACTTGAGGCTCCATTTATATAATTTGCTTTTTTTTTTAATTAAAAACTTGTGCGCCCCCTAATATAACGAAACGCCCTGCGCCTGTAGGCAATACCTACTCTGCCTACCCTATTGCTACGCCACTGTTTGGAGAGATATTCATCAAGCAGTTAATTGACGAGGTTGGCTATAATCAGTTATGTCGGATAAATCAGTTATGTACGAAGAATGCATTTCTTATCAGTATGTCATGATCTCCGGAATCCCCTAAACCTCCAATTTTGGGCCATTTATATTTAAACTATTATATAAAAGTGAGTGAGAGTTGGTATGTCATCAAATCATGCTACAACTACTGTATCAATTAAAATGATACATGGTTTGATTATAAATCTTAAGTCTCCCAAGGATCTTATGATATAATAGAGACAGTGGCATGGGGATGGCTATTAGATGGTGACACGTAAAAATAATTTAAAAATGGCTTATATTAGTGTTTCATCTATAATTTGCGAGGTTTCTAAGATGAACAGTGACACTTCCGATGCTATTTAACTTCAAATTCATCCCCCATTGACATGAGAGTGGAGGTGGAAAGGGGGTGACGTAAAAATGATTTTAAAAAATGAATATTAATGCTCAATAGTGTTAGGGTACATTGAGTTGAATAGTGGCACTCTCAATGTCGTTTAGATGCAAGTTTAGGCCCCATCGACATGGCGGTGAGGAGGACGACGTAGAGTGCGAAAGGGATGACATTACGGATTTCTGCCATTACAGTTTCATTGAAATGCGTATTTAAAGGGGAGAGGGATTCAAGTACTTTTCATAAACCTATTTTTGGTGCTAGTTCTAAACCTATTCGAAGAAAGGGCATTTCAGCTATTCTCTTTATAAATGATCTATTTGACGTAATTACTTCTCACGAATTGTTCGATGCGGATGATTTAAAGCTCTACAGGAAGTTAGCTTCGCCAGAAAACTGTGAACTATTGCAAACAAACTAGACAGTGTTCATAAGCGATGTAAGAAAATAACTGATCTTCTTTTCAAAAATGTAAAACCCAATCTACTCCACAGAAACGTCAAAATAAACTACATTTATTAATAAAATGGGATTGATCTAAGTATCTCAAGTTACCTATGATATTCGTAAGTTTCATTCACAGCTTCGCTTTACCCACCACCAGATCTATCTAATTGTAAGTGAAAGTTATAAAGCTATCTAAAGAACAAGAAAGAATTTCAAGTCAATTTGAATTTTGAAAGAAATTTAGTTTACAAATGTCAGGACAAAATTAGAATATATACATTAGCAAAATTCGAATACAATTACACAAAAGTATTCTTAACGATTTGAACGTGTTATTCTACCTATATCCCTCAAACGTTTTACATAGTTGGTGTAAAAGACGTGGATTTGAGTTGATCAACTAGGCTGGAATTTTTATACAAAATTTGAATTATCTTGGTATTCTGGCTAAGTGCAAATTGCTAACATTAAAAAACCGTAGAACAATCAATGACCTGATGTTTACGTACAAATTACTAAATAATAAAATAGATTGTCCTGAATCCATTAATGAAGTTAAAATTAAGGTCAAGTTATTAATATTGATATTTTTTCCTATTTCAAGAGAACCATAACCAATTACCATGATCATTCTCCAATATGGATCATTAACATTAACCTTTTACTTAACCTTAACAGCATAATGAAGGTAACGTGACGGATTCTCAAAAGCAGGATAGAGCTCAAAATACGTTTTTATGATTTCGCCTAGCCTGTCTAATTTTCAAGTAAATCTGAAATAAGCCAGAACTGGACAAAAATTCTCCATTAATACTTTTGTAGGTAATTTGTTCAAAGAAATACCGAAATTTATCAAATAAATAATTAAATACATAATAAAATTGATATATTCAACATAGCAAAGAGATCAAAGAACGATAACCTTAGCAAATGTTTACAATAAGTCTTAGTATATTGCAATTGGACGAAATAGCCTATGGTGTACCTTTCAATAAATAATTAAAAAAAAAAATAAATTCAATAATTAAACTTACATATGGTGTGCAAGACAACCAACCCATAAACAACCAAACTTCTTAACGTACGTTGTTGTAAAAGTCTTAAATATAAATCAGACTACAACACATTAACAAAATAAATATTTAGGTAAATCATGATGAAATATGTAGGGATGTAGTTTCATATGAACTATTTGTATCATTCTGTATTATGAAAAAGAAAGAAAAAACAATAATAATGCAGGGCATATAGGCTAATGGAGACAAGAAAGAATAGGCTGAAAAATAGTGTCATTAACATGCCATTTTCATCTGCATGTGTGCATTTTGTAAATGCGTATGTAATGTGTATATTCATGAAGAAAAATGATTCTACATATTCTTCAGGACTATACGGCATTTCTTTTACCTTTATGTATATAGTGAGAAGACAATTTTACTTCGGCTACCTGACAAAAATTAGTACATTTAAAAGTACCCACTAAGCCTTACTACTAAACTCCATAGCACTACAATTCGCAAGGATTACGGTCTGCCAGATCCAGATTCCGTATATTCAACCGGGAAAATAAGAAACAAAGAGCCCGTTATCAAATGCTCATTAATCAGCTTCAAACTAGAAATGTAGGCTTTTTGTATATTAATTGTTACCAATGATGTCGAAAATAAATACTAAATACTGCTCTGCTCTCTGTCGACACTACCCGCAACTCTTCGATTTTAACGCTATTTGTTAACAATTTACTTTTTAATTGAGGAAAGGTTTGTCGGTGTGTTTGAAAGTACTAGAAGTAAATAAATAAATAAATAAACAAACAAATAAATACGACATTTAAACAATTCATAACTGATTTACAAAACCCAAGAATATACGTATAGCCTACTAAATTATACTTCTTATGGATATTTAACTTACAAATGTTGTAACAAAGAGTCCTTAAAATTAAATATTGCCAAACGCAAAATAACTATTGAGTAAGGACCGAGGTTTCATAAAGAAATTTGGTAATAATAATAAAAATACTGTACTACAATATTATACAGTACAATATTATACGTACAGAAGTCTTGCTGAAAACAAATATAAACTCGTGAGAATAGGACATTATTATTATTATTATTATTATTATTATTATTATTATTATTATTATTATTATTATTATTATTATTGAAGATTTAAGAATTCAATGCTGTATCTGAAGTAAAGAAAGCGTCGGCAAAAAACACGTATGATTAATAAGCAAATAGAACAGGGGAGTGGGGCCGTGAAATATCCAAGGTTTGTGAAGGAGGCGCTAAGTAAACAAGTTTGGGAACCACTGCTCTATAGCGATAAACGTCAAAAGAAGAAGGAAACGTTGATTTCTTCCACTTTTGATTTGAATAGAAGGTTAAAAGAGAATATAACTTTAAATTGAATCCAAGAAAAGTTTCTTGCTCTTATTGTTTTTGCTTTGTATAGATTAATATTGAAACCGGAAGTTGAAGTGGATTTCTACCACTTCCGGTTTTAGTAGACAGTATCCTACAGGATGGAGATGAAATGTTCTTGGGACTCTTAACCGACTGCAGGAAACCGCTTCTTGCTGTTCCTTAGCTCCATCTACGGATTCGGTTCCTAACTTGTGACCCACTACATTGATTGATGGTCCCGGACATAACGATCAAACAGAGTAAATATATAAGTGAGTGTTGGTAATATTCTTAGCATGAAATATATAATATTATTATTTTAAAAAGTTGTAAACAATCATATATTCAACCAAGTCTTTTCATCCAAAAAATGGAAAACTAATTGTTGTGGATACGTTATATTCAAATTCCTATTTGTTTCTATAATTTGTAAATTTTGTGCAATATTATTTAATAGGGGAAACAAGATGGCGCCGGACATCTTTACACCGGGAGTATCATGCTCCTTCAATTGTGCAATTGTGAATTTGTACATAATTTTAAATTTTGACAAAATTTAGTTATATATTATTACATTTTTTTTTTATATGTCCTGAACCTCTAACCCCCAAGTAATTTTACAAATTGTGTGAAACCAAATTTACTTACAAGGGAAGTATGAATGAGCTCATATCGAAACTTACCGTAAAATTTCACTCAGAGGAAGGAAGTCCCACAGAAAGATCACACACAAAAAATCAGCTGCGTTTTCGAAGTGGAATCAACCAAAATGGCAGATTGAAATGTCGCGTATCTATGTCGACAATTGCACAATACGTTCAGTACCACCCCTTGTAAACGGTCTCTTAATAATAAAAAGTCAAGAACAACAATGTGGGTACATACTATACCTAAGGGGAAGTCGTACGGTAATGTGAACCTTGACAGCAGCCATCTTGAAATCCGCCATCTTGAATTCAGGTCAAGTTTTGTAAATAGGAATAGGGCAATATGATACATCATTTTGGCTAGAATTTAAACAGAGAAACAATGGTAGCAATAGTTTTAAGATACGTGCATTTGGTAAAATGTTACAGGCATATTTATTGTGTACGTTTCCATGTGCACAACTCCCGAATGAAGCAGCTGCTCAAAAGTAAGTTGTCGCTGTTGAAATGTAACTCCTACTTGATAGTTCCACAATACACTTCAATGAGGGTCGAAAGAAAAGCAGAAATGAGACAGATCAGAGGAAAATTGCACATACAGCATTTAATATAACGATTTTGTTATCAGCGATTTTGGCTAAATTTTCGTATTATCTGGTCTATCTTCGCCCCTATTCAACCAATTTGGACCAAATTTGCAGACTAATCTCCTACAAGTGTGTAGCTTTGCTCAACAACATTTGGAACAAATTGGGAAAATATAGAGGGTGTTTCCTATATTTTTATATTTTACAAATTGTTGGGCAGCTGCTTCATTCGGGAGTTGTTCACATGGAAACACACACAATAAAAATGCCTGTAACCTTTTACTATTGCTTAATAAAAGTACCTATAACCTTTTACTATTACCCTTAATACTATTGCTACCATAGTTTTTCTGCTTAAATTCTACCCCAAAATCACGTATCATATTGCCCTATTCCTATTTACAGAACTTGACCTGAATTCAAGATGGCTGCTGTCAAGGTTCACCTTATCGTACGACTTCCCCTTAAGTATAGTATGTACCCACATTGTTGTTATTGACTTTTTTATTATTAACAGACCGTTTACAAGGGGTGGTACTGAACGTATTGTGCAATTGTGGACATGGATACGCGACATTTCAATCTGCCATTTTGGTTAATTCCAGTTCGAAAACGCAGCTGTTTTTTGTGTGTGGTCTTTCTGTGGGACTTCCTTTCTCTGAGTAAAATTTTACGGTAGGTTTCGATATGAGCTCATTCATACTTCCCTTGTTAGAACAGGCGAATTCGTCCATCTTGGAACGCGCCATTTTATACAAATCTACGTTTTCAAAAACAATTAAAACAAATTTAGTGAAGCAGTCCACTGGGCTATAAGGTCAAGACTTTCTTTATAAATCTCCCAAAAGGGAGATAACTAGAACTAGAACTATTATTTAATACTATGTTTAAAAAAATAATATTTGAAATTGTATAGAATTTTCATATTGAAAACAAATTGTTTTATATGCGTGAATCCATAAATTTTTCGTGTGTTTAAATCGTAAATGAGTGTTAGTAGTATTCTTAGCATGAAATATATCTATAATGTTTGAAATTGTATAGAATTTTCATATTGAAAACGAATTGTTTTATATGCATAAATCCATAAATTTTTCTTGTGTTTAAATCGTAAATGAATGTTGGTAAATCGTAAATGAGTGTTGGTAATATTCTTAGCATGAAAGATATAATGTTTTAAAATGTATAGAATTTTAATATTGAAAACAAATTGTTTTATATGCCTGAATCCATCAATTTTTCGTGTGTTTAAATCTTTTGTATCTGTAAAAGAAATTATAATAGTTATGTACAAGTGTTAAAATAAATATAATAACAATTTAAATAATATAATCAATCTGATTTAAAAGTAAATAAAGTGTAAAGATATTTCTTGTAAATCTCAATAAATTAAAATAACAATATTTAGCAAATTGTTTTGTTCAAAAACTAATAAATGGTACTGGAAATCGCACTAAACTTTATTGCTCCTATTTCTTACAGTAATTCAATGTCATGCTGCAGCTTCAATATTTATTTATGAAGTATGAATAAAATTGTATTACGCGTTTTGGGAAAGCTTTGTCCCATTCTCAGAAGTAAACAACCCTTCATGGGCGTTTTTCCTTTTTTAATGAGAAATATAATATGTTATGTTGTAGGGCTTTGAATGAAATATTTATTCATGAAATATGAACAAAATCGTCGGAGTAGTGTTTGAAAAATCTTCCGATAAAAACATACCACTTGTAATTTTCTTCAATGGAAAAATCACTTACGCCACATTAGAAAGTTATTAATGAAACATGTACTTACGAAATATGAACGAGTATCAGACGTTTTGGTAAAACCTTTCCCAAAACAATGTTCACCTTAAGAATAAACCTCCCCTTGTTTTTTTTTAAAACTTAAAAATCATTTACGCCAAATGCAGGGGTATTGATGAAACGTTTAAATCGCCTGAGTCGTTTTTGAGAAAATTTAGTAATTCCCAAGAGTAAACTATATCTCCTGAACTTTGTACAGAAAAATGACCTATACAGTATTATGGAGTTATTAATTAAATATCAATTTATGAAATATAAACGAAGTTCTAGGAACTATTTTTGAGAAATTCTTATTCTTTGATTTTCAGGAAACTATCCTTATTTTTGTTGATAGGAAGAAGAAAAACAGGTGAATAGTATTCAAACATCCCGTTTAAAATTTGGTCCAAATACGATGAATAGTATCTCGGATAACTCGGAATTTGGGGTTCATGAAACACTAAATCAGGTGAAATTCGCCGATTTTTCGCACAATCACCATAATTCCGTCTCTTCCGTAAAATGAAAAACAAATAAATAGATTAATAAAAAATCATCTAAATTTTAATAATTTCTTTAAGTCTTTATTTTATGCTGATTTTTTTTATTAAGAAATGTTCACTGTTGTAGAAAACGAAGTCATTCCAATTTTTTGTCTGCATGATAATACTGTACAAGTAGGTAGATTTATAAATGCAAAACTATTACATGTTAAACACAAAATTATAAACTTCATATCAATATTTTAATCAGAAAATAACCTCTCCGTGCTTACGTCATACTTATTTTAAGTCTTACTTGCGTTATAAATTTCGCAAATTACAATTAATGTGCGTATGAACATGTTTCCGTCTTTTGCACCCATCACAGTATGCAACGATGTAATCGATGTAACATATATACATTCTGTATAAGATTTTTTATATATAATCTACATATTTTTCATACTTTTATAGTTTATATCTGAGTAAACAGTTACGTAATTCAGGTAGTTCCACCTAAAAGGTTGTTAAAATTTCTGAGGTTTCTAGAAACAGTTATTACAATTGTCTCTCCACCTCTAGATCCAGTGCGTACGAAATAAATAAATAATAATAAAAAAAAACTCCTGTAATATTTTTGAGAATCTATTTTTTCGTTTCCAGCTTTTAAAGAAACAATTAAGACATGCACTTGAAACGTAACGCTCTAATTTTCTACAACATATCATCAATTGAAATATAATTCTTCTGATGTGCAGACGCCTTTCGTTATGGTACTAATAAATGTAAGATAAAACAGAGAAAATAAAACACTTTGTTTAGCCTAATGTAGTTGAAAAGACATTCTTGGAGTCGTGCAATACGATACAGGCATCAAGAATAAATAAACATGCGTTCATAAGGTATAGTTCAACATCTAGCATGTAAACACGTCATATATCGCGTATTGTGACAATATAATGTTTACATAAAAGTGTATGTGATACTATGCAAAAGTTTGTACATTGCATTTATAGTTTGTCTTCAAACAGAATGGTCGAGCATTGTAGATATCACGAAGTTGCTAGAAAGAGTTACACTGTCACGATGTACTATGACATTTATAAGCAACGTTTTGTTTGTTACATGTTCTTTGAGGAATAAGTAATAATAATCTAACGGATTTGTTGCAATGCAATATGGATTTGCATGGCTATTGTAATTGTTCATAGTATAAATATTGTAATTAAACGCACAGATCTCTAAAATCTTTATAGTAATAATTCACTGATAGTGATAATATAGATACTGCTTTAAGGACTTAACCATATCATAGACTTTTGCAGGAGTCATTGTATAATATTTAGTTCTACGTAGGTATTGATTGACAGGGTTTATATATGATTTCTTTCTCAGTTACAAAGAGCCACTTCTTGTTTATGGTTCGAGGATAGAGGACAGAAAATTATTATTATTTATATATTCAACAGAACAGGCTCTATGCTCAGTTACAGTGTTGTTCGTTAGAAATACATTTATCCACAATTATATAACAAGATTATACATTTATACATTTTCATTATCACATATATTTTAAAATCTATTCTTATATACTGTATCCGACATTTTAAAAGCATCTATAGCAGGTATCCTTTCAATTGCATTGTATGAAGCAATCATCCTCCATATAGGAAATTTAACGAAGATATTTGTTGTTGCCTTTTTTCAGTGAGATGCACTGCTATTTCATACACCAGTTTTACCTGACGGGACATGCAATTAAACCTCCGAAGTAAGATTTGGACAGTCAGTTTTACCATGTAGTAATCTGCGTAAACATAAAAGATCCCGTTTGTTCTCTCCGTTGTTTCAAAGTGTGCATATTGAAGTTTTGTACTATTTCTGAATATGACTCATGTTTTGGATTCATGCCAGTTTTTCTATAAGCAAGTAATTTCAAAAATGTTGATTGTATTCTTTCGATCATATCAATGTGTTTCAGTTTTTGGTGACCAAGAGCGAGTCGCAAATTCTAATTGCGATCTCACAAAACAGAAATAGAGTTTCATTAATGTAACTCTTTGCCTATTCTCGTAATAAAGTCAGATTTCTGTATGAATTATTAATAATTGTTTCAATGTGATAAGTAAAACTTAATTTAGGATCAAATAGCACTCCCAGATCTTTAATTAAGTTAGGTGTCTCTAAAATAGTTCCTTCAATGTAGTAGTCATGCTTAGTGTTATTTCCTTTTCGGGTAAAGGAAAAAGTTCATTTATAGTTCAGCTTAACTAACTAAACTAAACTTAACTCAACTTAACTAAAATGCAGGTAGTTCAGCTTAACTAACTAAACTAAACTTTACTCAACTTAACTAAAATTCAACTTAATCTTGTTATTGTCACACCAGTTCTTAATATTGTAAAGTATATTGGCAGTTTTACACAGTCCTTAAGCAAATTAATTTTGTAGAATATTTTAAGGTCGTCCGCAAATAGAGAAGCCACTTAAAACGTAGTTTTACCCAGTTTTGACATCTTAAAAAGTTGAAAGGTAATCCTACCCCCCCCTTTTTTAAAAAAAGAATAAAACTATAAATTCTCCTGATTTTTAAATGCATAAAGGTATCATATTTCTTATTTGATTCTATTCATAGTTTAAATTTGATTACTTAATCTATGATTGAATTCAAGGTCTAAGGAGCATGACCGATACAAGAAAAATAAATCTAAACTTTTCAGTTTGAAAGAAGAAAATGTTCTATGTGATTTTTTAAAATTATAATTTTCTTACAATTTTGACTTCTAAAATTTAATAGGAAATTATTATTATTATTATTATTATTATTATTATTATTATTATTATTATTATTATTATTATTATTATTATTATTATTAAGACAGATACACAGGAATCCAGCTGTTACATGTAATATTGTACTCCAGATTGATTTTATTTTTGTTTTAAGAGCTATTTATCTCATAATGCTTAAAAAGCTGTGTATGATTACATAAATTTTTTTTTTACTAAAACACGATAATGATTAATAAGCTTAATAAAAACACCATAAAATATATGCACAAAACAATTCCTTCTAAATACTGTACGTGTAGTATTTTTTTTTTTTTAAAGATCATTGGTTGAATCCATGTAATTTTAATTTCAAATTCACACTTTAAAATTTCTCAGTTGAGGTATGTACACCGCTTTCGTCGTTACAAATTATAGTCTCCTATGCGAGGATATTGTAAGGATATCTTGACAACTAACACGCATGTTGTTAGTGAAAACCTTTTGAAAGTGTACGAGTAATATTGTAATATCTCTTTTCATAGTATTGGGCAAACACTAATCAGAACCATAAAAACATGTTCCACATCAAATCTGGCTAAAGGAAATAAATCCATATAAACTCTTTATACATGCATTTTTTTCTTATAGTTATTTGACAATAAACTTCGAAAATTAGCATGAAACTTCATGCACGTCTATTAACTGCATTTATAGCATCAGAATTTTACAAATTGATACTGTTTTTGCGAGTAAGGTAGGTAAATCCTACACAATTTATTAAACTATGTAGGCTGAAGTTGAACGTTTGAAGACTTCGCAATCTTTTGATTCATTTTTGTTTCCTACAATTCTTGTTATATATATATATATATATATATATATATATATTACACTCTTCAAGATACGATCTTGGCCAATAATTAGGTTTTGAATCAGGGGCCACAAAATTTTTGAACGGGCCCTAAATCGAGTTTTCGTATTTTCTACAGAATATCATAAGCACATCGTACTGAGTTACGTGATAGTTTGGATTTAGTTACACTATATGTAGTTCTTCAGATATAAGACCTACAAGAAAAATTTGATTGAAATGTATGGGATCTCTTGCTCCAAAAATACTAGCATATCATTTGTTTTTCATGTCTCTTCATATTTGAACTTCGAATAAAGCTATTCGTGTTAACCGTGCAAGTGAAGAAGCGCCAAAAGTAATTATTTCCGATACAAATAATAATATTTATGGAGTAAAAGTCAAAATATCATCTCAAAGTGTTATCTTCTATATTTATAATTCTTTTGTGCTCCTGTTGTATACATACTTGGAAGTTGTGTCTGAAGATATAGTATTAAAATTGAATACACGACACTAACTAAAACATCCTCATGTACAGTTGAAATTGACCTCCTCCCAACACAGTAATTCATAAAATGCCGAAAAAAAAGTATTTGAACGATTGCGAGAAAATCCAGGCCCGAAGTATTTCATTCGTCGTAGCACTGATATTATGAAATATGGTGTAGAGATAGGCTTACAACTTCACCGTTTCTGATTTTATCTTTCTGGATTTTTTTTTAAAAAAAAACTCTTTCCCTTGAAAGAGATACGCGTACCACGACTGATCCATAACTAAAAGTATATTGTTTTTCAGTTTTGTTTTGAGGAAGTTGAAGGTTTTTTAAATTTCGAATCTGGGGCTGCCACGCCCCTAAATAGATTTTTAAAACACACAGCATAGCTTTCAGATCTACAAAAATCCGATCACCATAAATAATAAAACACAACTTATTTATTTTTTTTTTGTTAAGGAAACCCATAATTTATGTAATAATAGTAATAATGTACTCACCACACCTGACAGTTCTCAATTCTCGCCAGTTGAGTACAAGAGTTTTTAGCCGTTGGATGAAAAGTGTCCGGCGCAAAACACAAAACACCATTCGCTTACGTCATCGCGTAATACTAGCAACTGGACGACACAAGAGATTAACAATCGTTTTGTTGTTTAGTAGTACATAACACACACTTGAACTGATGACGTCACAAAAAACGTGCATTAGAATACTATTTCCGAAGTGGCTGTTTGTTCAAAAGCCTGCTGCAGCACCGAAGTGCAATAGACCTAGGATATGGCATTATGCATAACAATACGCTCAAGTGACCAGACAGAAAAGAACATTTTGTTTTCTCTTCATAGTATTTTCCCCCTCTTTTCATTTGTCAAAGAAATTGATTGGAAACTTCATTTCCTGAATAATTATTGTCACCTTGAGTACACACAGAGAAGAGAAGGCACCTTCAAAACTGGCTACGTCATTGCAAGCAAAAATTATCACCAAACGAAAATTTTTCTTCGTCTTCTTTCTTTGTAATCTTTACTAAGTTTTCTTTTTTCAACTTATGTTCGTATCGGAATAATCACACAAAATGACACCTATACAAACAGATACGAACAAACGCTTTATATGTATACTAAGTCTTATCTCCTTTGCATTTGCAGTGGGGACAAAAAGAAATAAAACATTTTTTTCGTTTAGATTATTTCCTGTGTAATTATTGGTGAATTAACCAAAAAGAACAACACAGCATGAACAAAGAAGAACAAGCTTTTGTCATCTTGTGAAGGAGGGGGAAAAGTATAGTAAGAAAAAGACATTTGTTTGAAAAAATATGTGTACAGTTTATAAAAAAAAATAAAATAAACTGAAAGCCACAAGGAATAAAGGTGAGGAGTAGGTGGGGCATCTGTTCATAGGGGGCAGCAACAGCACGGAGGACACAAGGAGAATACTGCGCAACGACAAGGTTACTTCCACTCCTTTACCTGCATCCAAATGCAAACAATTATCGAGCAGGTGTTGCACTCTAGCAGAAAGCACACTAAACACACACACACATATACACAAATAAACATTGCTCATTTACGTATATATATTATATAACAACTGTCACCAAGTGACATTATACAGTAATCTGTATTGAAAAGATAGATTTATTTTCGGTAGGTATTTGCAATTGGGGATCTTCTTAAGTAAGTTTGTGCAGTTTGTTGTCACCCCTTAACAAATATTATTTGTATATTAATATTGTTAATCATTCTCATTTTATACTTAATTCATTCATATATTTATTTATATTTTGGTTATATATATATGCAGTGGCGGATCTAGTCCGGGGCCGAGGGCTTACGCCCCCAGTTTTTAGACTGACAATGATAATTGAACCTATTATTTATATATTTTTGAAAGTTTGTAGTAAACTTATGATATATCTATCATAGTCTGTATTCTGGCTGCCCCCCAGTTTTTACCTTCTAGATCCGCCACTGTATATATGCATGCTACTCTATGTAAATATATATTCTTTCATATTTTCTGTCTTACGTAGCAACACAAGATTCAGGCCCGGAGATGCAACCGACCAAGTGTAAACTTTTATTTCTATTGTACTTTGACTTAAAATGTAATATTAATTGTCAAGAAAAGATAAACAAAACAAGAAAGACATTGATATACATAAATTCAGATCAAAAAATCTATTATAAAATGTTAAGAATTATTACGTAATTTGTCTGCGAATTCGCTTTATGTGCTGAAGACAGCTTAACTTACATAATGAACTTCCTCATTGTGTAAATCTCGCATTAACAGATTGAATCGTCTAACTAAATTTCGTTTTGTACATGAACGCAGATTTTTAGGTCAGTCTTTCAATCGCGTGGTTCGAGATCATAACCACGGACACTTTAAGAGGCCTAATAGCTGTGAAATTAAAATACCGCTAATTTTACAGTAATTATGTGGTATCTTCAAATAGATTAAAGATAATCGAAATGTGGAACAAGAGCGCGCTAGACAACACTATTTTGCATGAGGTACCGTATCACGAGTCATCAAGTAGCTTTCCATTTGCAGCCATTTAGAAACGCGCAAAGAAATTCCGATTTTCCTAAAGCAGATAAGTAAGTCGTGATAACGGTATCTCATGGAAAATAATATTGTCTAGCGAACTCTTGTTCCACTTTTCGATTATCTTTTATCTATTTGAAGATATAATATAATTTCTGTAAAATTAGCGGTATTTTAATTTCGCTGTGATGGGACCTCTTAAGTAACAACCTCAGCAAAAGTAATAGTATAAAACCTCAAGATACTTCCGGGATGGTATGGTGTGTAACCAGATTTTATATTGTCCTCAGTCTCGATGTCACTCTAAAACTAGTCAAACTCCAAACATCTTCAGTATCTGTTAAAGTTCGGATGAGTATCAATTCCTATCAAACGACAGGCCTCTCTGTAAAGTTCTAATACGTCTAGTACTTGTGATGAAATTGTGCTTTAAAGTGACCAAGTTGTAGAACAATTATTTGAATCAAAAATAAGCAAGTGTGTGCTTAAGTGCAATCTTTCAACTGCCATGCATGTCACATATCACATAAACGATTCACACATACCACATAACAATCAAAATCATTAAATCAATCACACATTAAGGCTTGTATCTTTTATTTACGCCTAAAATTACCAAGTTTAATTTATGTCATAAAACTCTTCTATCAGGAGTATAAAAAGAGTTGGTTATGACATTAAAACCTTTCACATTGCATCCAATTAAAATTTCATGTATAAACCTTAAACATAATCACATTATCTTTAGATATTCCACATAATTTTCACCAAGACATCTATAATTAAATTAATTAAATTTTTGCTGATTCTTCAGTGTTTTATTTAACAGATGTTTCGAAGGCAACTGACGTTTTGTCAATAGATGTTTATAGTCAATGTTATAATAATTTACTATATTGTACCATCATTCTGGTATAATTTTAATTATTACATTGTTATAATTTTATGTTTTAATATTAGAATATTTTGCTTGGCAGAGTCTAAGAAAAGTCTGGAAATCCTTCACCGTTTTTGTTCTAAAAATAGTGTCTTATAAAATTTACAAAGTTTATAGGATATTTTCAAGTGTGGAGACAAGACTCCAGCACACGAAAAGGCTTCAGATTCAATAGACAAAATGCGGCATAGCGACGTCGAACGGTGATTCAAAGGATATCTCCTTTACTCATCGCACTTTCAGAAGATAGTGTAGTTAAAGAATACCTCTTTGCAGCCTCCGTAGTAGGTAGTTATAGGAATACCCCTTTGCCCATGGCGGCTTCAGAAGTTGGGATTTAAGCAAATCTCTGTGACCCAAGGCGGTCTCGGGAAGTAGTTTAGAAAGGTTATCGATCAGTACTGGGACTCTGTCCACTCGAGATTCTCTTTTATGGATGTTGTCTGAAGGGGAGGTCCGTGAGGAGCGGTTCGACCTCCTTCGGTTTCCTTCCGAACCAATTTCTTGTCTTCCTGGTGTCCTTCCATCGTATGCTGGTGATTGTTTTGAACACAATAACACGTGTTTGTGATTGAAGAAAGTATCTATTGTATTTGCTTACACATGAGGGTATGGAACCATACAATATAAAAGAATCAAATACTGTTATAACTTAGAGTTGATTTCAAATTTATAATATTAAACGATTTTCTTAATTATTATCATTAGTGTTACTCTTTATCTTTCTTTGTCCTCAATACCCTGCCATCTTCGGTAATCCCTCTCACGTAATATTAAGCTTGGTTTCGGTCCATTTTTCCTATTCACTGATAATGTCTCGCCACGACTTCTGTATGCGTTGGACGTTATTGCTCTCGACACACCTAACACAGTTGCAATGTTGGATACACTTGCTTCAACTAGTCATACATCCATAATATGCTTTCTTTGAAAATCAGAGAGTCTCCCATTTTGCACCACGAAGGTCTTGCCTATTGCAGTGCACACATGATCAGTCGTTCTTTCAGAAAAAAAAAAGTGTTCCGGGGAGCACATGTAGTATTCCGGGGGGGGAGGCACTGCTGGTACTATAGACGTAATAGTTTGGTCTCATCCGGGGGTCACTCTTAGCTCCGGAGGTACAGTGCCCTCCCCCCCCAAAAAAGTACGTATGGAAGAAACACTGTACACGACTAGACTAGCCCACCTCACACACTACTCGCTATCCAACACAAACACTAACACAAGACAATCACATCACATGAAATGTTCAATGTTACGAACTCACACATATTACTTGCAGGGATATTTTAGAGAGGCTACTTACAACCAAAGTTTCAGTTTCTACCTTCATACAATTTATTATTCAGAAATCATCTCGGAAGAAATATTTCACACTTCATGGAAAACAAAATCAAACACTCAAAAGAAGTTCTTAAAAACCAAAAACTACTACCTTTTTCTTGATTAAACATGAGATAATAGTGATTATGTTAAACAGTTCTTGGTATACTAATACTCCCGATTGTAGACAAATACACAACTGAAATCGAGAAAAAATTATATATTTTCTTGACGATATTTTGATGGGCGTTATTCTGTCGTCGACATGTATTTACTTTTGATATTATGCCATGCAACTAGTGAAGGAAGTCGCAGGGATCCCTCGCCTTAGTCCCCGCAAAGGCTAATGCTGCCTATGGTACGAGAAATACTTTATTGTGAGCTTCAAATATTCTATTAGAACCTAATAAAGTTCAGTTTACAAAATCAAAGCCATAAAAGGTCATTTTGGGTATGATATTAGATTAACAGTAGTAAAAGTTAATTATTTATATAATTTGTTCTCTCTTTCTTTATGTCGTCTCAATATATTTGAATTTAGAAACTAAGGTACACAAGATCCTAAGACGAATATTCGGACCCAAGAGGAACGAGAATGGGGAATGGCGGAAACTTCATAACAATGAACTACATAATTTATATGGTTTACCCAACATTGTTAAGGTCGTCAAGTCTAGGAGGCTTAGATGGGCGGGTCATGTAGCTAGAATGGAAGAAAGTAGAGACGCTTTCAAAGTCTTGACTGGAAGACCAATCGGAAAACGACCATTAGGAAGACCTAGGCGCAGATGGGAGGACAATATTAAGATGGATCTCGCAGCGATTGGAATACAGAGTAGAAACTGGATGCAGTTAGCTAAGGATAGAAGTCAGCGGAGAGCTTTTGTGAACGCGGCATTGAACCTGCGGGTTCCATAGGCCATAGAGTTAGTTAGTTAACTAAGGTACAGGATTTCTAACCCTCTTCTGCTCGAATTTTAATCATTTCAATAAATGCTGTTTATACAAATAGATGTGTACTTACCTCGCGTTACCTCCTACATAAAACGTGTCTTTAGCTCCGAAAAAGCTAAAGTTTTAACTGAATTTTTAGTTTATGCATAAATTTTAAACATTCATTTTGTTACACTAAATTTAATACCAATTTTTTTAAACACTTATTAGTAATACTATTAAATTTTTACTGGAACATTTTTGTCGTTAGAACATTACTTTGATAGCACTACAAACAATTCATTCGAACTAGAAAACTCTTCGTATCTAACGATTTGCCCTTTTTCTTTCCTATCGAATGGTCGATTATCATTGATTATTGATTTTTTAAATATTTTTTCTTCAGAATGCAGTAATTAAATGGTTTTCCGTGTTATTATGGAAAAAGAAAGGTAGGTCATATTTTCAGTAAAGTTGAAATGTCTTAAAAAGAAAAGGTCCAAAGCATATCCCAAGCAAAACAAGTCGTGGAAACAAGAATTTTAGGAATGAACCAACAAGTGGATCAAAAGATTGCGATCTTGGCCAAGAGCTTTAGGAGTAGTGTTGCCACGAGACGAGACATTTCTCGTGTCTCGTCTCGTCTCGTCTCGTAAACGAGACGAGACACGAGACGGGACAGAACCCTCTTAGACGAGACACGGGACGAGACAGACTACTTGTCCCGTCTCGAAAACGAGACGAGACAGGAGACGAGACGGGACGTCTCGTGAAATGTCTCGTCTCGTCTCGTGTCTCGAAAATGAAAACGCTGGCGGGAATGGCCAAGATTGAAATTGTCAGTGGTCATATAGATTGCAAAAGGAAAATCCCCTTTGTGAGAAAACATGTAGAAAAGCCTTCATAGAAAAGTGTTCTCTGTCTATTGAATGAAACAATAGTGATACATGAGCTTCCAGGTATATCATCCTTAATGTCTTGTCCCCAATTCCCCTTGCTGTAAACTGAGGAATTCTCATTTTTTTAATTTCTGGCTGGAATGATGACAAACAAAATCAAAGACAGGGAAGATATTTACAAGGTTAAGAAACCGAACTACCACCACCATCTATTCAATTTGAAAACTGGGTAAGGTCTACACTTGTCTTTATTCTCTGGTGGCGGTATTCTTTTTGCTATATGAACCGAAAACGGCAATTGAAGTATGTCATCTTGCAACTAAAATTTTGTCTTCTCTCTCTCTCTGACACACACACACACATACACATACACATAAAAACACACTTTTACCATTTTACCAATCGCTCGCTTACTATACAGCAGTCATGTTGTAAAATTCACCTCTTCGTTTGGAAGGCGCGCGGAGGACAAAGAAAGCAAAGATATTATCGACCAACCCTTCAAATTGTTTGCTTTCAGCAAATTTATGATACTAATAATACACTTTAGGTAAAGAAGTTTTACAGGGGGACCTTCGTTTTGTTACGCGGAAATTTTTGATCTGACCAGAGTGCAAAATTGCCCTCTGCTTCCATGTTCAGAGGAGGGGAATACTTCCCTTTCCTAGTGAATAATATTCATTAGGACTTGAATTATCTTCAGAAATTGTTTCTTATAGGCATATAAAACCTCTCGAACTTAATAAGTTTAAAGAACATTTGGTATAATATTCATGGAACTCCGTTGAAAACAGAAAATATCATGAGAATTATCAAAATTCGAACATTGAAGAACATAATTAACAGAAAATAAATAGGATACCCAAACCATATTTTTAAACCTGCTATAAAATGTATATCCTATATTTTTACTAATTCCTTACTCCCATTAAAGTATCCTGGGGAGGATATTCTCTCCATTTTTTCAGACTGAAATCCTTTTATCCCGTACGATTTTCCCCCTGACACAATACGAAAAAACAAATGTTGTTAAAACCCATACACATGACCCTTCCGGGACTCAACCCGGGGCCTTCAAGCCGATGGTCTATCGCCGCAGACCGCTCGGTTGGTATGAAGATGTACGTTGTATGATTGCGAATAGATCTCGACAATATAAGAAACTTTAATTCCAAAATGGCCACCCAAAAATCAACCTTTTTTTTTTAGCCACTAGCTAATCTGGGTGTACTGTCATGAGTTTGTTACACAAACGGGGCAACCACCACATAGTAGCACACACCCCGCGGTTATGGGAACAGATTTGAACCATGGAGGAGAAGACTGGCCCCAAGCATTCTTTCGTCCGATGTGTCGTTCAGCTCCCATTACTATGGCACTTTAAGTAGACTTTGTGTGCAGTAACATATAAAATTTCAATCAAATACTTTCCATTACTCAATAAAATTATTTGGTTCCGAGCTTTTTTAAAGAAAAATAATTGCAACAAATCTAAATATGCTAAAATTGAAAGTAGTTTTTGGATTGTTATGGGTTAACACTGTGAAACCTAAAGGCTGGAATATATGAAATCAAAGTGTACACACATACCTATCTCTCTATTTATCTATATATCTTTCCATCTCTCTCTCTCTCTCTCCCTATATATATACAGACACTATAAGGCAAGTGGGACGCTCTACCACTGAGCCACCGCGGTCCCCACACACATTCAATGTTTGTCCACCACAAAGCTCACATGGCACTAACCAAGATCGAACCGACTACCACATACACCAGAGGTGAAGGCTTCACGGTGTAGCTACCGTGATATTTCTTGTCTTTTGTGTTCTGGGTAATACTTGTAACTTACAAGGGAAGAGAGGAAGATTATATATCGAAGTGGAAGATGGTTTATATACCAATCGAAAGCACTAATGACGCCTATTCCAAAACTGTAATAAACATTTTCCAAATGCATATACTATTCGTGTTATATGAATATATAGAGTGTCCAGATAATCCGTTTCCACCCCTTGAAATCGCAATGCATGGCGATAAGACAGATGCCAAAACTGGAAAACACGTATTTGATCATTTTTAAAGTACAACGTATCAAAGCAAAAATTCTTGTCACAAGACCACCCGCAGTGTACTGGGCGGGGTCCAACTCAAAAATTACAAAAGGTAAGGGGGTCAAGTAGCATATCGTTCGAAACTTCTTGGGAAATGAAAGAAGACGAAACAAGTCTCAATACTCTAAAATTACCTTGTGCAAAATGGCGGCCGGTCAAACTGTCAGCAAAAACGTCGTTGTAAAGTCGATGGCCACCCCCCAAAAAAATCCTGAAACGGTGAGGCAAATGTCGAAACAGGAAAACATGTGTGTCATCATTTCAAAACTACAATGATTGGAAGTAAAAATATTTGTCTCAGGGTCCTCTACAATGTCCCAGGCGGGGTCATGCTCAAATTGTTCAAATGGCAAGGGAGGTCAAGTAGCAAATTGTTTAAAGCTGTTATTAAATGAAAACAGATAGAACAAGTATGGACGCTCTACGATAATACTATGCAAACATCTTGCATTTTAGTTGTTCTTTCTGTAACCGGGTTTTAGTTTATTTTCACTTTAATTCTTGTACTCAACGGAAAGAAACGAATGCCCCTACTGTGAGATTCTGCTCTTTGAGCCCAGTAATGTCTAAATAAATTTAAAAAATAATAATAAAATAAAAGCAAATTAAGACATAAAGAAAAGAAACGACAACATTTGACATCTTTGAGTATAGAACTGACTAGTTAACATATAATGTACTTCCACGAACATAAATAAGTAGAGGTTGGAGCCATCAGAAGTAAAGACTCTTACCTCTACTTATTTATGTTTATGACTGCACAACAGTTGTACTTATGCTCGTTATCTGGTTTATCAATTATAAAATGATTCAAACGAAAGAATTCCTTGCACCAGGAAGAGTAAATACGTACAAATGTCTCAGAATGAAAACAAGTGCCGATTGCAAAATGGAAAGTGAACGTGCTCAGAAAATCGAAATGAAGATGCACATTTTGACCGGCCGCCATTTTACACAGGGTAATTTTAGAGGATCGAGACTTGTTCCGTGTTCTTTTATTTCTCAACAGCTTTATTTGACCATATTTGCCATTTGAAAATTTTGAGTAAAACCCCGTCTGGAACCTTGTGGAGGACCCTGGGACAAACATTTTTACTTTCAATCATTGTACTTTTGAAAAGATGACACACGTGTTTTTCTTTTTTGACATCTGTCTTACCGTTTAATTTTTTTTTCTTTCTTTGGAGGGTGGCCATAGACTCTACATTGACGTTTTTGCTGACAGTTTGACCGGCCGCCATTTTGCACAGGATAATTTTAGAGAGTTAGGACTTGTTCGTCTTCTTTCATTTCCCAAGAAGTTTCGAACGATATACTACTTGACCCCCTTACCTTTTGTAATTTTTGAGTTGGATCCCGCCTGGGACTCTGCGGGTGGCCCTGGGACAACAATGTTTGCTTTGACACATTGTACTTTTATAATGATCAAAAACGTGTTTTCCAGTTTTGGCATCTGTCTCATCGTTTGCGATTTCAAGGGTTGGAAATGGATTTTCTGGACACCCTGTATATTCATATAACTCGCATAGTATATGCATTCGGAAAAAAATTATTACAGTTTTGTAATAGGCGTCATTAGTGCTTTCGATTGCTATATAAACCATCTTCCACTTCGATATATAATCTCCCTCTCTTCCCTTGGTAGTTGTATCTTGATTAGCATGGTGCAGCCTGCTACATTTTACTTTCGTTCCCATGGTATGCTGCTATATTTTTACGAGACAAGACGAGACAAAACGAGACAAACGAGACGAGACGAGACGAGACGGGACAGAACCTCTCGAGACGAGACACGAGACGGGACGAGTACATTTTTCCGAGACGAGACACGAGACGAGACAGCTTGAAGTCTCGTCTCGTCTCGTCTCGTGGCAACACTATTTAGGAGTGATCAAAGAAAAATGTATCAAAAGATCGTGATCTTGGCCAAAAATTAGTTTTTGGATCAGAAGCCACAAAATTTTTCAAAGGTCCCTAAATCGAGTTTTTGTATTTTCTGTACGGAATAAGTGCACCATACTGAATTAAATGATAGTTTGCGTTTGGCTATCCTATATGAACTTCTCTAGATATAAGGCCTACAAGAAAATTTTGGATTGAAATATATTGGATCTTTTGATCAAAAAAAAAAAAAAAAAGATTCAGTTTTCTTCCGAGCCTTGCATCTCTATCCCCGACGTTAGGTACCAAATTTCTACGTATACTTTCGAAACTTCACAAAGATACAAGACTGAAGCCCACAAACATGAAGTTGTCCACCAAAACTATAGTCTGGGATCGTACCCTGAATCCCCCACACCAGAGGTGAACGCCCTACTATTGAACCTCCATGCCTCCATTCTTCAATTGAAGAGTTCGGGGGAAAACAATGATAACCCTCATTTCAAAATCAAATGAGTTAGTTACAGAAGAAAAAAAATGATAACACTTATATGAGCTGAATTGCCGGAAGAGTTCAAGCATAATCTAGTTAAGTTTTACTTTTAAGCTAGGAATGAAAATATGGAGAAACACGTAATTATTGGGGAAGCAAAGGTCCTAAATGCGGCAATGGGCAAACCTATTATCAATTCTTAAATATGTGTTATAATAATAAAAACTGCTTAAGAGCAAAACCTGCGTACTATTTCTGTGAACATTTTATAGTATTTCTATTTTGAATTTGTATTCTCGGAAACATTTAGTTTCTAGCCAACCACGCTGCTTGCGGTTTTTACTTAATAAATAATGCAAGGTCAAACCCTGAGAGGCTAACACCCACTATACTTCTGTTACATAGTACGGATTTCCTTGCTGCTAGAACAAAAGAGGAAAATCTTCTTACTTAAAGTTTTTTCAGGGTATAATTATCTCGAAATACTCACTTCTTGTTACATAATATATAAGGTAGGAGGTTTTATAACCAGACAGGATTCTGACGTGGAACGTTTAATATATTTATACAAGCAGCAGGAATGACGAATAGTCAGTCAGTCCTTCTCTTCATGAGTCAGTTACATGCACAAACACATCAGAAGTTGTATTCAGTCTGTACTTGAGTTATTAATAGTACAAGATCTTAGTTTATGTTACAACAACTCATGCGACCAAGGTTACCTTATCTGACGGCAAACTTTATAGTTATCTAGCATGTTGCTTGTATATTATCTAGAGACGTATTAAGTTCCTTTAATAATAATTATACAGTTATTAGGTTGTTATATTCCTTCTAACAATGAAGAAAATGTCCCTATTCCCACCAACCGCCCTCAAAATATTAGTCTTCATCATCCTAATAACTAATCATCAGAAACTAAAATTCTCTTAATGTCTCATAATACATCATTATATGAGAGCATTGTCTGAGATATGGCAGTTAGAATATACAACAATCTTCCAACCAACACTAAGTGAAAAAATAGTATATAAAACTAAAAAACTGAAGAAAATATAGTATATAACTTTTTTATGACTGTTTCTATTCACGAAGAAATTAAATGACGACCAAAAAGAGGGAATTCGTGTTATTATTCAGTTCAAACTCTTTTGTCATCCCGAATTCTGTCGAGGAATTTGAAGCTTAAAATATATAAAATGATAATCATGCCTGTTGTTTTGTATAATTGCGAAACATGGTCATTTACACTGAGAGAAGAATGTAGACTGAAAGTATTTGAGAACAAAATTCTGAGACGAATATTCGGACCCAAGAGGAACGGGAATGGGGAATGGCGAAAACTTCATAACTTGGAACTACATAATTTATACCGTTTACCGATTTGTTAGGGTGGTCAAATGTAAGAGGCTCAGGTGAGCAGGTCATATAGCCAGAATAGAAGAAAGTAGGAACGCTCAAATTTTTGGAAGACCAATCGGAAAAAGACCATTAGGAAGACGGGAGGACAATATTAATGGATCTCGCAGAAATAGGAATACAAAGTACAAACTGAATCCAGTTGGCTAAGGATACAAGTCAATGGAGAGATTTTGTGAATGAGACGTTGAACCTGTGGGTTCCATAGACCATAGAGTTAGTTTTCATTCTTTAAACGAACACCTAAGTTAGAGCTAAATTGAATCTGTTTTTTGTGTCCTTATGGAAACACCAATCTATGAAGAGCGGAGATCTTCTGTATTAACGGGGCTCCGAACCAATAGTGTATTAACGCTATTAAGCAAGACTGTATCCAATTCAGTTGGCCACCGTACAAAATTAACATTTACAGTATAGGCCAGTTTCCACAACACTATTTCGCCTGCAAGAAAGTTGGTATTCCAGTAACATGCCACCAGGTAGCAACATTATTATTTAGGATTTAGATATTTACTATGTCACGAGTCTGAACCCTAAATGCCCTAAAGAAAAGCAGAAATTGTTACAGTGTTAATACAAGTCCTACACAGGTTCTTCAGGTTCAGGCGAGTTGAAATCTGAAGCTCGTGGAGATATACAGTAAGAAATAAATACAGCTTGCGCTCTCTTCTCAGAGCGTTTTGTATTCTGTGTCTATGTATATGCTTATACGGGACAATTGCTAGGGTACTGAAATACAGCGATATACACGACTTCTTGACTGTTTATTATCTAATTTTTAGGCACATACTCCACTATGTAGTTCCTGAGCACAGGAATTAAAACTTCCTATCAGAGACACATGAGTTTTTCTTTCTGCAATATTCTTCTTATTCCAATTCCTTAAACTAAATCATGTTGTGATCCAATTACGACTATTAATGAAACATTTTCTCCTGAAATAGTAACAAAATTATAAGCATTTTCGGGAAATTTCCCCCAAAGAAAACTTACCCCAAAAGTAAACTACCACATGTAGTTTTTTCCATACGAAAATGATTTACATGCTTTATATGTTATATTTATTGATGAAATATTTATATACACAACAACAAAATTACAGAAGTCGTGTTTCATAAAATTGTCAAAAACTCTCCTCCAAGAGTAAACTAGCCCTTGTGAATATTCTAATTGAAGTTATTTATGTAACATTATAGAATTATTAACTAACTATTTATTTATGAAATATGAATGAAATCGCCTGAGTTGTTTTTGAGAAAATCGTCAAAAAAAAAAAAAAAAAAAAAAACGCCCTTAAGAATAAACTACTCGTCGTAGTTTTTTCAGGACAAATGAGTTATGCTACATTGTCGGGTTATTAGTGTAATATCTATTTATGAAATATGAACGAAATTGTCCCACTCGTTTTTGAGAGAATTGTTCGAAAGAAACTCACCCCAAGAACAAACTACCCCTTCACGAGAGAAATGACTTATACCACAGTTCGGGATTATTAATTAAATATTGATTTATGAAATATATACAAAATCGTTAGAGACCTTTCTTGAGAAAATCAATTTTCTCTCCTGGAGAATAAAAAAAAAAAAAATAAAAAAAAACAAGTTAAAAATTTGATCCCGATACGTTGTACAGTATGTCTCTTGGCAAATGTACATCAGGACGAACGGATGGACAGATGGCGAAAAGTATTTTTTTTTTCGATACGTATGGACCATGAACGTGTAAATCCCGAATTCGATTTTTTTAAAAACGATCACCACACTTTCTTTTCTCCTTCATTGCTCGAAAGTAAAAATAGAAATGAGGTGTATATAGTTACTAGAGCGGTACAAGAATATCAAAACCTGTGGCTAATAGGAGGAACTACAGTTTTTCATTTAGAATTTACAAATAGTATGTGCGTAAGAATTAGGAGTATCTGTGAGACTATTAGGATAAGGCAAACAACAGAAGATACAATGAGGTTCAGCAGAATAAAAAGTGTCTGTCAATGGCAAACTGTCAGTGTGTGTATCACAGGGGCACAGAAGTCGCTGCTCAGGACGGGGCTTGAATAATCTGGCTATGCTAATATCAGAAAATGACTTTACTATAAAGCTGAGATTTGAAAATGTTATTAGTGTGTTTTATAGTACCAAAGCAAGAAGAAGATGAGTTTTCTAGTGGAATTGCATGTGTTTGTTAAACTGCTTAACAGTACTTGGAAACTTGTGGACAATATTGTGTTGTATTTTTCTGTAGACTAGCATTTAGTATTGTTATTGCTTTTTCTTTTATTTTGTATCCTAGGGACATATAATCTTTTGTGTTTAGCCAAGTGTTTTTTGTGTTGCTTTTACTTACACATGACTGAATACGAACAAATAATGAGAGAGGAAGATTTTCTAGGGCTCAAGGTTGTAATATACCTGGTTTTAAAGACCAAATGCAACATTTTATTTTAATATTCGTAAATTTTGAAACAACTATTAGCTTATTTTGATATATATGTCCAGACGCAGTAGACAAAATACATAAAAGTTTTGAAACACAATTGGTACACATACTGTATCAAACACACCATATCATTGTGACTCAACAGAAATAATGTTGGTCTGGTTCTGTACAAGAAATGACGCACAGAAATGTGTATACGGGAAATAATATAGATGCATAAATCTATCAAATGAAAACAGATGTTTGCTGCATAAAATGATATGCATGCACCTGTAAGAGGGATGTAACAAAGACTTTCTGTTGACACATTTCCAATTGTCATCTTTTTTCTTTTTTAATGCATTGTCTTCTGGTTATTACGTCGAACTGTTTGCGAATCTTTTCTTTGTGCACCGAAAAAGTGTTTTCTTAAAAATGAAGTTCTGAATTGTTTATTTAAAGTAGAAAAAGTTTTTAATGATTCTGCCCTTATCCCTATACTGATGACCAAACTAGTAGGAATTCGCCTTTTCCGGTTTCATATTGGAACCTTGTAGAACAAAAGCAAATTATAGTTGGAAATTGTTCTTTTAAGAGAATTCAACGTTCTAAGATCAGTCAACGTTCTACAACATTAATACACTTCTATTAAAACAACTACATCCTCTTTCGGTGTTTGATCTCAATCCAGCAAGAAAGGATAAAAGTAATGTTTTTAAAGTCGATTGCACTTCCGAGAGTAAGTTCCTCCCCACTCATTACCACCTTCAGTGTCAGTAGTTGATCCTCATAGAGCAAAGTGGTAACATATGCCCTATTGAATTTTTTAAAATATAGAAAACCTAGTTGTTCTTCCCAAGCCTTAGGCTCGTTGTACGCCATAAGTTAAAATTGTGTTTAATTGAAAGATTTAATTATTTAGAATTAACTTTTATTTTTAGTTTGCCCACCGATTAATAACTTGCAGTCACACAAATATTATTGCTCTAAATATAGTTACAGACTGTTAATGATAGTGTGCTCTTGTAGGTTGGCGGTAAAGCACTGTCCTAAATGTAAACGGTAACAACTGTCTGTAGTTTATATACTGTTTTCATGTTACTTATTTACTAAATTATATTGTGTTTAACGTGGAATAAATATTTTTCTCTAGTGCTTATCATTATCGAGGTACGTTCCCTAGTAGCAAGAAAGCTTCCGGCCTGCTTGCGCGTGTTTGGCTTTTGGCTTTCTACGCCTGCACTTTATACGCATACTTTCATAAATCTGCCTTTGTTGTACTTGCAAGCGATGCTTTAAACTCTTCGCAGAACGCCATAGCATCACTGGCTGTTCATTGGCTATTAACTTGACTTGACTTGTAAAATGCTTGCGTCAAGCTTGAATGGAACACTGAATGTAATGTTGTCCTCATGTAACTTCGTTACTGAAATCCAGCTTTCGGCATGCTTGCACGTTTTCCAATCAAGCTGGATGCAAACTTGGTCGACTTGCAATTCAAGCTTACAGCAAGCGGTTAGCAAGCTGTCTCTGCTACTAAGGTTACTTTTTGATTGATCTACGTATATTAATGAACAATGTTTGAATTGTTTCTCTAATCTGCTTCAAAAAGATACAAGAACACTGTTTCTTTTTCACCTCATATGTGATCTAAATTACTATTTATTTATTTATTACATGTATGAGGACTTTTGTACAGCTACCAACTCTACACAACGTTCTTCTTCTGTGTGGAGAATCTCCCTCTGTCGCCCCGTAATTCCAAGGTCTCGTCAAAGTTCCTGTATATTCCTTTCCCGTGTGTGGAGTACTGCTGTTAAAATTCGAATAATTTATTTTAGTATTCCAATAGTCGAATTATGAATACTTCGATTATTATATATAACGAATAATATAATTATTCGAATTAATATCGAAGACGAGCATTCAATTATAATACTCGATTGTTTAGAACCTTAACTCAATTGGGGCTCATATTGCCTGCCCGAATGGAGTTTGCACTTTACATCATTCTTTATTTTTGGTATTTATTTTTTTTTTTTTAAACTTACGGTTTGCATTATACACCGTATTTTATCTTCAATAATGTTTTGCAGAGGTTTTTATTTGCTTATTTTAACCTTATTCATTCTTTTGTCCTTCTTCCCCTTACTCTTGCATCTGTTGTCCCTGCTTTTAAGTTTAGCAACTGTTGAAGCAAAAATATGTAACCATTGATCTGTATCGTGACGGAGACTAGTGTTGCGCACGAGACGAGACGACACGAGAAATACTAACAGTTTTCTCGTCTCATTCTCGCAAATTTTGTAAAAGTTCCGTTTAGGCTCGATTCACGAAGATTTTTTTTTCTAATCTCGTCTCGATTCTCCGAAAGATATTCTCGTCTCGTTTTGTGAATGTTTGTACAAAATTTATACCCCGATTGTTTCTAAATTTAATCTAGAAGTTATCAGAATTCTCCCACGTCACGAAAGTTTTACGAATACTGTGATATAACAATATTTATGCTATAATTATTATTGGAGTATATTATGTAATGTATCTTGATAAATGCTCTTCTCTGGGTTCGTACAATCACCTCATTAATTTATATTTTTTTTAAATACTATGAATCATGCAAAACCAAAATAATGTGAGATCTAACAAAGAACCCCTTGAGTGCGAGGTCGGAAGTGCAATCTTTAGTAAGGCTCATTTGAAAGTGTAGTGTGAACAATGATGACAGGAAAAATATTAGCTGCGAATGGCTCACCATGTGCATCAGGAGGGCGACAGAAATTACGTGTCCGGGAGGTGCAGAGATCAACCTTCTATGGGAAATATGCAACACACTTCACAAAATGTACATCATCGACGTTCACGAAATGTTCAAAACAAACTATTAACCCCTTTCTTCATGATTTCTCTTTTAGCGAAAAAAATAAATCAGTATTGGAAATCCTCATATGGGAACTTGAAAAATGAATTAAAGCTTGAATTTTAGATTTGTTACTTAATTCCGACGAGAAATAAGTAATTGCCTTATATGACACACTTACAACTTACAAAGAACATGCCAGATGACACCAAAATCTCTTATTCATACACGTCAGTATCTCACACAGCAGACAAAACAGTCATTTGGTGCCTTTGATAAATCACAAAAAAGATAAAGTGAAAAAAGGGTATGTGCCATATATGGTACGCACGTCATGCGGTAAGGGGTTAACTTGCACCATGAACACCGAATGAAAAATGACGCAACATAGTGATCACAAATGTTCGCGCTATCAAGATCGAAGGCAAATTTCTTGGGAGTTACAAACTGTTCAGGATATTCAGGACTTTTAAAGAATGCATATAGAATCATATTGATACAACGGGGAAATAAGAACTGATGGAATGTGATGGCATCCGTTACACCAATATGATTCTATATGCATTCTTTAAGAGTGGATGCCTAGCTGAACGCCCTAAACGGTTTGTAACTCCCAAGAAATTCGCATTCAATCTTGGTGCGAACATTTGTGATCACCGTGTCGCGTCATTATTCATTTGGTGTTCATGATGCAAGCTAATGATTTGTTTTGAACATTTCGTGAACGCCGATGATGTCCATTTTGGGAAATGTGTTACATATATCCCTTAGAACGTTGATCTCTGCACCTCCCGGACACGTATTTTCTATCGCCCTTCTGATGCACATGGTGATCCTGATGGCACCTTGGTGCGCATGCAAGATTCCATAGAATAATTACTTCTCACCATCTTCCTTAGCCTTAACACATAGTACCTCAGTCTATGGCACTGAGCCACTTCTATAACAGATCTCAAATCTATACTATAGGAAACTTCTTCGTGTGATGTCAGTATTCACACTGTCTCTTTTGCGAAATGCATTCAATGCTTTCATGGATAGTTGGGAACTGTGCAGAAACATTGATGTCAAGGGAATATGTGACACCATTAGCATGGTACAAGGATTCAAATGATGAATTGTGATCGCTCACTCAGTTATTCCAATATTCTGCTAGAAATAGTTCCTTAGTTTGGAGACACTCTAAATACCTTGAATATATTCTCAGCTAAATTCCTAAATTCCTCTCAGCTAAATAAATAAAAAAAAGCCCACATGAACATACGGCGAAAATCGCGCGGTGCCGAAAATGAGGAAAGTGTACAACTTTGAGGCTGCGTAGCTCGAAAACTATAAGACATTTTAAAGCAGTTTAAAGAAATATTACAGGAGCTAGTACACTCTCTATCCAAATATTCATGTTTCAGCGTTAGGTCGTACCGGCGCAATGGATTTTATAGAGGGAGCTGGGGTATCAAAACCCTGACTTAAGTCAAAAGAAATACGTCTAATTGTCGGTTTATTAAGCTATTATGTCATGTACATGAGTATTATCATTTGTACATTTCACATTATCACTAATTTTTAATATCTGCAGTTATGCAACCACACATAACACAGCTTAACATAAAAGAAAAGTGGTTTATTAGCATTTGTAAACCAAGTTCCAAAGTTAAATATTATTTGATGACGATGATCTAAGAAAGGAAAACGTCATACAAATAAAAGATCATAAACGAATGATTTCAGAGATACAGAAATCCGAAATGTTGTCAAAACGGCCAAAGGGTTCGAAAAACTACTTAGCGAAGAGCGTAGGTTCTACAGTTCAGAAAAATGTTACATCTATGTTCTCAAAGTATGCACGTGCGTGTGGGCCAAAATAACATGGAAAAATTATTACGAACATAAACGAAGATAGCGTATTTAAGATGACAGTTGGTTCTTCTTGTGTGAGTATGTAAATATAGTCTAGAACGGTTTCTATATAATTCTATAGGTAAAGACTTAAAATTAAATCAATTTTGAAAACAGTTTTTGCTCTTCATTTTAAATATACTTTTGACATGTAGTCATTTTGAAAACAACACGTATATATGTGCTTCTTGGATTTAGTGTCGGCCATTCGTATTTTCAATACCAAGAAAGAAATAAAAAAAGTTAACGACAGAGTTATTAAACGAAGTCAAACATATGCACATAAACAATAGATTTTCCTTTTTAGACTATAAAATACCGTACCGTTCATTTACTGCTGACCAGCTCATTACTTTATGACACTATATCATGCATCATGGTGTTCGTGAATAATGTCTGACATCAAAGGTTGGTACTCTATTTCTTATGTTCGATTACGCAAGAAAATATCAATCGATAATTTCATTTTCGAATGTTGCACTGAAATCAGCACACTTGCTTTGCCAAAGTGCGTATATCTGTCTGTCCTTCGTATTCTACTTATGAATAACCGCAACTTCGGAACGACTGAATGAATTTCACTACTGTTTTCTGTGGTTTAAAGGAAACGTAATTCACTCCGTAAATTTTTATGGAAAGCATGCTCATATTGATCCATTTCTTTCGGAGTTGTTGACATCAGAACATATAGGCTTTTGTAGTCGATTATGCACAAGAGCTATTATAGCATATCTCAGGGTTACTGTTCAGAAGTAATATTATTTCTACACCAGATCATTTAAAAGATCGTTTATCTGACTACCCACCTCTCTTTGAAAAACCCCCTATATTCTTATTCAAGTCTGAATTAAATTGCTCACATATGGATTTTCTTCGGTCAATTCTATTTACAACAAAAGTATTAGAATTTCCCATCGGTACGTTTCCCAAAATATCGTCTTCTAAAACAAGGTAGGTGGCCAAATGGTAACCTAACTTGCTCAAAATCTGAAACTGGAGCGAAATGATCATTTGTTTGTTGATATGTGAAAAACAATTCCTTATGGTTATAGAACAGGATGTTTGTAATTAAGGTAAAAATCATCCTCGCCCCTCTCTTGCAACGATGACATTTTTGTATATTTAGTTATAGAGCAATAAGAATAGTCCGGCACCTTATGATAACAAAGTTTGTGGCCAGACTTGTTTGAACTTGTTTTATTTATCCTGTTAAAGATACAATAAGTGAGGAAGCCATAGTTAATGGAAGTCTTTTTAATTTCTGTGAAATGAATGATATGTATTAAGGAAATCTATAAAGTTTAAAATTGTGTTCGGAGTAGAAAAAAAAAAGCAGAGGCGGTATGTTTTATTACGATTTTGACTCGACATACCGGCTATCTACATGCTGAAATACAGTGAAGGTATATTTATTGCCTAAAAGATGCATTTCTATTTACATAACGACTGGAAACCATTTGAGAGCTTCTCTGTAATTACAAGAGGATAAAGGATATTGAGAGACTTTGATCCCTCACCAACAACTTTCTGAAAATAAATTTAAAATATCCCATTTATGTTGTATTATAGAGAATTATACACGAAAATGTTCAAAAATCGAGTTTTTATATTAACAATTTCCTGCGAGAAAACTCTTGGAATCTCCACTCGACTGAGGAATATTCCACACTCCTGGAAGACTCGCCTATGCTCAAAACACGACATTTATATGCATTAAGACAAGAAGACACATACATACATAAGAAAGAAACAATTCAATATGTCACATCAAAACATGCACCAGATGAACTTCTTTGAAGACACCTCATTTTAAAAACCAGAGATAGGAAAAAGATAACAAAAATGTCGGTGTTGTCAACTTAAAAATTACTCCTACATAAGAAATAAAATATTTTAACGCGAAAAGCTATTCGTCAATTACTGTGTATAAAATGGATTTATTAAAGATATTTAGCATGTATTCTCCAGTGACGGTATGTCTTGATCACTGAAAAACCAGACGCGGCATGTCTTCATTACTGAAAAATCAGAGGCGGTATGGCATACCACCCCATACCGTCTCACTTCGACCACTGGTTTAAAAGGAATAAAAAATAGTTTAATTTATTGAAATAATTATCGTGGTAAGTTTCGATGGATACTAAAGTAGTTATAAGCGAACTTAGACTGTAATATTTAATTATATATGTATGTTACATCTCTGGTTGTCTTGTTTAGAATTAGTTGAAACAAGGAGTATGGAAAGGAGCAGGTTGCCCAACTCAGTGGCTCCCAATCTTGTCCACCTGTTGCCCCCCTTCGTAAACCCTGCATAGCTCACGCACTCTCTTCCCACTCGTTGGTCATATGTGCATTTTGTCATACCTCTTCTGAAGTTTCAGGTGCAGCATTGATTTCTCAAATCTTCAGTAATAATAATAATAATAATAATAATAATAATAATAATAATAATAATAATAATAATAATCTCGTAAATTTATATTTATTTCCAGTAAGATTTACGCATACTCTTGTGGTGCAGTATTATTTTTAACCAGTTCTGTTCTTAATGAAATCATTGTCCTTATTCAATAGTTATTATGTGTTTGTAAGGTATTCAATTTAACGCCTCCTTGTTACAACATTCATGATATTTGTAACCCAATGTGTTTCTTTTTCTGTGAGTATGTTGTGCCTTGCTAGGAGAACACGCCCCCAGCTTGGCACCCATTGTTCACTAACAGGTGATGGAATCGAGTATACCCAGAAGCAGCATTTTAAATACAGTCAGTTATTGATAGAGATATTAAATTGGAACGTTTAAACCTAAGTTTATTTAGTAATTAGAACCCTGGTGTTAAAGACCTCTGACTGAATGAGTTTCATCATCTCAAGCGGAAGGCAGGAATAGGTGGCAACGGGCACAGACAAAGATCGCATTGTATGTATACACTAATAAGACAGCAACAACTTTAGAAAAAGAAAAGAAAAGAAAAAGAAAAAAAGAAAAAGAAAAGATACACAGGTGTGCAAAATAACGCCGGCTGCATTAACGGAAGAAGGCGTCTTTATACATACAGTACGTACATACATGTAACGTTCGTTACATACATGCTTATTACATGCACTGGATTCAACTACATACTTCTGCACAAATGTATGCCGCTTCGCTTTTTCCTTCATGAATTTACAGTGTAGCTCGAAATATATCAGTAAACAATTCTGAAAAATCGTGTCCTCATCAGGGAAGACTAAATCCAGGAACCCGGCTGTCATCTCAGACTCAATCAAGCTCGAGTTCAATAATTGGCCTAAGACAGATCCATTAAGAAAGTAATTTAATTAAGATACTGGAACCATATATGGGCATCTTAAGACATTTTGGGTTCGTGTGAGAAAACGGGTTCAGCTATCAGTCTCAAAATTAGCTTATAACATTCCTATCTAATGAAGACTTTAATCATTATAAATATTGACACATTTGAGAAAGAAAAATTCGGAACTTGACCCTTGCAAAGTGCCCATATTGGGAAAAGGGTCATCTAATATGGGCACAATATACATTAGTGAAATTAAGACTCAGTTATAAGTGAGAAATTATTGTAATACTGACACTAAAGTGAACAGTGTTAGAAGTACAATAACAGTGTTATAATCATGTTATGAGTTATAACATTATGAGTATAACTAGATGCTAAGATTGTGAAAGCAAAACATTGATTTTCATTAAACATTAATTCTTTAGTCTAAATTTCTACTATAAAAATAATAAACCACAATGTCAGTCATGGGCAGACATATCTCTAAATCTAATCGTTTGAGTACAAACTCCGTGGCAGACACAAAGAAGCCTGAAAGTGTTCTACGGTATGAACGTAAATGCTTAATAACAATTTTCATAAAGCGGGCACTAAGAAGTACATCGCCATGACAGGCGTCCTTATTAATTCCTGTTGCATAACTTAAAAAATGACTTCTATAACAACATCTAACAAAACCCCGTAAAATGTGTCATTTCTATTTTATTCTATAAGATAGCTTATACAATTTAAGATACCTTGCTGTGTAAAATCTCTTTAATTAGTAATTTTATAGATTTAAATGCACTTACCAAATATTAGAGAGAACTCACAGGTGCTCTCAACACAACACAACACAACACCGGCTCCTGCTCTCGTCACAATGTTGCTAGTTCAGAGTCAACTTAATTCATTCTCCTTCAGTATTGGACACATGAAAATCTCTACATTGCTCAAACTCTATTCCAAACATCCACTGTGGAATACTGAAAGGTGCTCATATTGGTTACAGTGCCCATATATGGTGCCAGTACCTTATTTTAAGAACAAGAAAAGATAGACAATTGTAAACATTCTGTTTTATTAGAGAATCAATAATGGAGATGAAATATGTTATTGAGACGCCTAATTGATTCAAGAAATTCACTTCTTTCTATCTTTTAACCATTTTGCTCTATAGTTATCAGTATTAATATCGGAAATGATTAATTTCTACCACTTACGGTGAACGGATCATCTCCATTACCGAACTTGATTCACAACTTTTGACCCTCTTTACATTCTGATCAAAATTGATGGTGACCCATCAAGTAGTGTTTTTAGTAAACCAAAAGCATTAAGAAATCACTTGAACATAAAGTGTGGGGGCACAGTGGTTTAATGATAGAGAGCTTACCTCTGGTGCGTGGGGGACTCGGGTTTGGTACCCGGCCAAGTAAGTTTGTCGTGGACAAATTCGTAGTGTTTCCTCACACATTCTCATTCCACCAACTATTCCAATTCTTTCATTTGCCTTAATCATCCGTCTCCTTTGTTCTAAAGAGCATAATCGTGGGACGTTAAACCAAAGCATTTCATTTCATTTCAAAACAGAAAGTGATAGAAAACCATTACAAATTCGGTTTCAATGTTGACCTACAGACAGCATAAACAATAAGAGACAGCGAAAAGCGGTTTTTAAGGACGGAATCGATTTAGTGTTTTAAGAATAAGTGCCATATCAATAGCACAATCTCGCATAATGGATGTATATCTAATCAATATCTTGCCTGATAACTCAAATTGTTATTATTAAGTGTTCTACCTAATGGTAGGTTCTAGGTCTAATGAGTTTTTCTTCATCATCTTCTTCTTAGGTTCATTCTTGGAAATGTTTCTTCCACGTTTTTCGAGCTTCATCTTCCTCTTTTAACTCCTAATACATTTTTTCTATTTTTCATTTAATCGATCAGTTGTGTTCTTCTTCCTACTTTTTGCTTTTCTTCCACCTTTCCCTCTATGGAAGCATGAAAAAGATAATGTGTATCCAATCCAATTGGCCTTCCTACAGAGAACGCTGGCTAAAAAAATGTCCTCTTCTGTTCTCATTTAAAACATTCTCATTTGTTACTCTTTCCGTCTATTTTGTCTTCCCCATCTTCTTCTCACATCACATTTCAAAGCTCTCTAAATATTTCTCCTCTAACTTCCGTTATGTCTCAGTCTCCAAACCATACAGTCCAATACTCCATATACGGCATTTTATTCCAATACTAAGATTGTTAGTTATGCGTAATCTTTCCTTGTTGAATGCCTCTTTGGCCACGGGATTTATTGACTTTACCTTTTTGATAGAGTAAGCGTCTCTCATCAAAATACTTCTTACATATTTGAAATGATCTATCGATCTCTTCAAGTTCTCTTCTTTCTACTTCGACCCGTAAGGGGGCGTCTTCACGGGATATTTTCATGACTCGATTTTTCAACATTCATTTGCATTCCATATAGTTTCCCAGTGTCAACTATTTTGTCCGTCATCTCCTGTAATCTTTATTCGGTTTTAGCTATAATAAACGTATCATCTGCATACCTGACCTTGTTAATGATCTGCCCTCCAATCTCGAAATCTTCAGTCCCTATTAGTAATTCCTTCATTAAACATTCACTGTAAAAGTTGAATAATTGGGGTGACACCTACTCCTATTCCTACTCCTTGTCTGACTCCTATTCCAATTTCTACACTATTGGTTTCTTCTTGATTCAAGCGTAGTTTCACTCGTAGTCTTATGTATACCTACAGATTGTAAAAGAGTCGTCGATCTCTACAGTTAAAACCAATTTCTTTAAGTATTTTTAGACGTTTGGTACAATTGACTCGATCCAAAGCTTTTTACCTGTTGATGAAGAACATGACTCCTTCTTTACGTAAAAAACTCGTTCTGATATAATAATTCTCATCAACCCAACAGTATCTCTGGTGTCTTTTCCTTTAACATAATTTATCCTCATATTGAAATTGGACGACCCCCCCCCCACGAAATAAATACCTGCTTAAGTACCTGATGGCAATCATTAAGATTAACTACAAAAAAAAAAGTTAAACTTCCATATAAAAAGATAATGATCAAGTCATACTGTTGGAGTAATGCCTTGTATGAGAAGTACAGTAAGCTACTGTCCATTAACAGAAATAAGGGGGTGACATCCAGAAGTCCTAAACGGCAGAAATCCTAAAAATATAGGCACTAGATCTAAATTTTAGGACTTCTGCAGTTTAGGACTTGTGCCGCGGTATGATTTTTAGGACTTGTACAGTTTAGGACTTGTACAGTTTAGAACTTGTGCCGTTTAGGACTTGTGCCGTGATATGATTTTTAGGACTTGTGCCTTTTAGGACTTCTGCCTTTTAGAACTTCTGCCATTTAGGACTTGTGCCGCAAAATAATTTTTAGGACTTGTGCATTTTAGGTCTAATGCCGTTTAGGTCTTGTGCCTTTTAGGACTTCTGCCGCATTCCCAAATAAGGCACACACACACTAAAAAGTTTCCGAACCTTGAGCAATACTTATTAGCACATATAAGATTGGAAGTCTCTCTTAACCCTCTATTCAAACCGGAAGTGGCAGAAATCAACCACTTCCTGCTTTAACATTGATCACTATAGGGTAAAAACGGGTAATAGATAACGAGAAGGCTGTTCTCTGTAATCAATGAAGCGTCACAAGAATATATTTCACTTCGACTCTAATCTCTTTACAAAAGCCGGAAGTGATTGACATTTTCTCAATTAATAATGAAAGCGGAAGTTGTAGTAAATTTCTGTCATACAAACCAAACTCTTTCACGTGGTGTACACGTGACTCTGTTTATTTGTTTTAATATTGAAAACAAAAAAGAACCTATTGCCGGAATGGCTTTTTATGAACGTTATATTTATTTTCCGTCCATTATTGATCAGTCGTACATGTTCATTAAGACTGTTTTTGCTTTCGTTTTTTTTTTTTAAATAGAATCTTTTAAAGGCTTCTCTAATACGTATTAAATACTATGACTACATAAGCATATGTAATATGATTATAAGAATGAATATCCTGCTTGTTTGTTATATGATTAAATCAACCTGTTAGATTTTGCGTTTATATCTTATCTATGTAAATATGTTTTTGTTAAACAAATCTATTCCATACTTTATTCCAAACTAAATTAGATATAGATAATGTACACATCTGAATTACCCAACTTGTTAAATTTTCTAAAAGTTACTAAATAATTCCATTTTTATCACGTTCATTATTTATTTTTATTAAATAAATATTGTTAAAACTATAAACATATTGTGCAATTTTTAAAAATATTATACTCGTATAATAAAATTAACGTCTAATTTTTTTCTACTATATTCAGATGACTATTTTTCGATACCTAAGTACTATTATTAGAGATGCCATGAAGTACAACGTGAAATAAAAGCAAGGATAGGAGTGTGAAAGAAGTCTTTAAGAGGAAGAAAAGGGTTGAGTTGATTTTGAGTTGAACGTCCTTTGCAACAGCGAGGCTATATAAGACGGGATATACTGATTAACGTGGAATGCGAACCACATGAGCACCCACTGGGAATCGAATCCCGGCCTCCCACGCCAAAGTCGCGAACGCTAACCGCTTAGCCACGAATGAGCTCAGAGGAAGAAAAGACTATTATGTGGGACCTTGAATAAAGAGCTAAGAAAATGACTCTTAAAATGCTTTCGTGTCGAGTATTGCACTACGTATGACAAAACCCTGGACAATATTTAGCTATGAAAAACAATGAGAACCGCTGGAAGTGATCGAAATGTGGGTGTGGAGAAGAATGAGTTGATTTTGAGTTTAACGTCCCTTTCAGCAGCGAGGCTATATGAGACGGGACCTACTGATTAACGTAGAATCCGAACCACATGTGCTCCCGAAGAGAATCGATCTCGGGTCTCCCACGCTAAAGGCGCGTACGCTAACCGCTTAGCCACGCAGGAGCTCGTGGTAAGATTTAACTGGGTAAAACGGAAAATGAATGAGGTGTTAGCAATGGGGAAGAATATTACAATTGTAGATATTGAAAAGAGAAAGATAAGCTAGTTGGGATATTGACTAAGAATTAATTATATCATGAGGGACATAGAGAACGTGGTAGGAAAGAATGGGAGGGGACAAAGGAGACTAAATTTGATGGGTAGTATTTAAACAGATAAGTCGTAAGTGAAGAAGGAGAGGTTAGCTGGAGACCATGGTGCATACATGTTTGTCAGTTGCTACAAGTGACCTGCCAATATTAGCAGAATACGTATGGTGATGATTGTAGTGATTCTTTTAGTTTTCTTTTTTTTTTTTTTTTTAAAAAAAAAAGCCTGTCATCTACCTTTAGAAAGTCCAACTGACAAACTTACATGCACCATGGTCTCCAGCTAACCCCTTCCTCTTCACATACGATTTATCTGTTTAAATACTACCCATCAAATTTAGTCTCCTTTGTCCCCTCCCTTTCTTTCCTCCCACCTCCTCTAGCATGTCCCTTATGATACAGTTTCTTCTTAGTCAATGTTCCAACTATTCAATAACACTTAGTTTTTTTCACTCCCACTGTTTCTAACACCTTATTCATTTTCCGTTCGACCCAGTTAATTCTTCCCATTCTTCTCTACACCCATATTTCGATAACTTCCAGTCATTCCTCATCGTGTTTTATCGCTAATTATTGTCCATTCTACATGTTTCTGCCCCATATAGTACATTACTTTACATGAAGTATTTTATGAATCTTTTTCTTACTTCTTTATTCAAGGTCCCACAAAATAGTATTTTCTTCCTCCAAAAAGCTTCTTTCGCCGTCTTGCTTTTATTTCAAGTTCGCACTTCATATCATCAATAGTAATACCCAGGTATCGAAAACTATTATCCCCTGTTCTATTTTCTCCCCTTTTATTTCTTTATTTGACACCGTTAACTTCTTTCCAGTCACCATGACTTTTATCTTTCTAACATTTATTTTCATCCCATATTATTCACAGCTCTTCCTCAAGTTTTTAAACACCTTACTGATTTCATTTTCTGATTCCGGAACAAGCTACATATCATTTGCAAACCGTATACACCTAATCATTCTACCTCCTACTGAAATGTCATCTTTATCTAGACTCTTTTTCACTATCTCTTCTAGATAAATATTAAATAATGTTAGTGAGAGAGTCCTTGTCTAACTTCTCTTCCAATTGTGCTCTCCTCTGTCATTTCGTCCCCAATTCTAGTACTTGTTGGTTCACACATGTACTTCATATGAGTCTTCGATCTTTATATTCCAACCCACACAGTCAAAAGCCTTTTCTATTTCAATAAATACAAAATACACTTCTTTCCTTTTTCCGATAAACCTTTCACTGATTACCCTTAATAATCCAATTGCATCTATTGTGCCCTTACCTCTACTAAACACGAACTGCTCTTCCTCAGCTTTTTTCATTTGTTCTTTTGCTGAGTATACGAAGCAAATTTTTGAATTCATGCGATAAGAGTACTGTAATCCTCACATCTCTCTGGATTCGATTTCTTAGCCATCGGCATCATGATCGTCTTCAGGGAATCTTTTGCCCATTCTCCTGTTTCATATAGACCTATTCCATTACGGAGTCGAATAATTCTTTCTTACTCTTGTCTCCCATATTCTTAAATGAATTCGATTGATATATTATCAAATTCGATTGGTATATATTACCTTTTCATTCCTTACGAGGTAATGATTTATTATTTATAACGCATTGAAAGACTGTCGAAAAGGTATCATGAGATTAGAACACTAAATTGGTTCATATGATCCAATACGCAAAATTTTCAAGAAAGGAAATGTAAACTAAGCCAATATTGTTACTTTGACAATCTGACAGTTTATCAACGTTTTGTCCCGTTTGTGGAAAAAGAAGAAACAACGAAGGCTGTGTGAATCATCTGTATTTACTTCCTTACGTATGTATATTGACTCAGACATCACCTTTAACATATGTTAAAAGACACGTCATCCCCAGACAATATATTTTTTTTTCTCTAATTTGTGGTTTTATGTCGACTATGACATTCACAAGATAGTCATTAAACCCTAGCCTGTTCATGTGAACAAACAAGTTACAGTAGTTCTGAAAACGCTGGTCTACATAGATAAAAGTTCTGGCAACACTGGAATATAAGCTTTGCAGAAAAGAAGAAAGAGAAAAAAATACTACAATTTTTGCTGCAGTATGAAAAACGACAAGAAAACGCAACAGGTTTTGCACAATGTGTTAAAAGCAGTGCAGACATTCTGCATTTTTACCCAGGTCTAAATTATTGATGACGTCAGTAACTGATACAAGAGGAGGGTCTTTTAGCTATGCACGTATATATGTGAGATTGCAGCAAACAGCATGACTCAAGCTCCTCACGCCCAATCACGTGAAATTTTTTGCTGTTATGTTATGTGCACATCCGAGCTCAACGTGTCAAATGGGTAGAATATCCATGCATTTGTATTAAGAAAAAGGATGGATTCAGAAGTAAAATAAAATAATAATAATAATGAAAAATACCATTGAGTCGGATAGACATACTTTGTGATATTCTAAAATTGGAAAAGAAAGAAAAGCGAGTTTTTCATTCACAGTGTGAATGCAACTACTGGAGACTTCCAAACAGGGAATTCAATTCAATACTTGAAGTAATGCATCTATAACTTATGGTTGCAATAGAGAAATAAGATCAAAAATAGATCCTGTTTCTCAGATGCTAAACCCATAACAAAAAGCTATCTCCTACTATTTTTGGGTTATGAAAATATATATTGAAACCGGAAGTACTATGAAATTTCAACCAGTACCAGTTTCGGTAGTGTTATAAGTGGTGATGATACGTTCTTTTGAGACACTGAATCGATTGCCAAACACCACTTGTTGCTTTCTGTTATGGTTTTGCTCTATGGTGATAAACGTTGAAATCAGAAATGATTGATTTCTACCACTTCCGGTTTAAATAGAAGGTTAACGGAGGGAATGGAACTTATTCTTGGAACACTGAATCGATTGCAAAGAATCCGTTTCTGGATATCTCTTACCGGTTTTGTTAGGGATAATATCGAAACGAGGCGAGAGGAGATGAAATTGTATACAGTCTTGGTTAACAAATAACGATATCGGTCTCGACTCGAGTTGACAATTGCCATGTCGATCTCAGTCTCGTCTCGATCAACAGATGCTTGTCTCGGGCTCGAGAGTCAAGTCTCTATCTCGTCTCGGTCTCATCTCGATAGTCTCGTATTAAATTGTGTGACATTAAAAATGTGTAAATAATATCATTTTATAGCCTCTCGTTTGCTCTTTTTATTATTTTTTTTACTTCATTCTTTACTTCATTCTATAGACAACAAACCCCTTCATAGTAAAGTGACTAACGCTGGTGCTTTCTGAGAGTTTGCAGGTTCAATCCTCAGTGGGTGTATCAAGCCTTGAATAAAATCCAAATAATGATCCACATCCCGCTTTAACCGGAAGTTCTTTGAAATGCCATGTTTTGTTAAGGTTAAAAATATTTTAAAAAAGAAATTAGTACCTGTAGACTAAAGACTAAAATGGATAAAGGCTTTCCTCAAAGTATATAGAAAGTAATCAACTCTGCAAAGCATCATCTGCATATTAATATTAAAGTTCATCTATTTATTTCTTATATCATAATAAGTTATTTTAAATAGTGGCCCAAATATTCAATACTATGTAGCTGTTTGGTCTAAAGAAACATGCTAACCAAAATAGATTTATTATGTAGCATACAATATGTAATTAGTCTGTTCAATCCGTTAAAATGTTCGTTCTTGCGAAATAACATGCATATCCTTGAAAAAATTAGAACAACGACGGTAAGATGTCCACTTACTAACAGAACAGTCCAGTTTCAATCCTCGATCGGACAGTAATTTATTCTCCCGTTTTACTCCAGTCCAAATACAACATCGGAATTCACTCAGTCTTAATGAAATGGATATATCTGGTGAAACCTAACGGTAAAGGTAGGCGTAGTTTAATACTGACCACATCAGCTTCTGTCAATACCGAGACCATGGAAGTATGAGTCTGACGCAAATGGAGAGCGTAACTTTGTAGTTACATCACTTTTACTTACTACGAGTGTTACAATGTATATATATTGATAAGAGTAATAAAGTGCAATAATTTACGTATGTAAATTTGGCTCACCATTTTAGCAGCTGTTAGGAATATCCCTACAAATGCTAAAAACAAAATTTGAATAATATTTAATTCAAAGAATAGAATAAGAATTAATAAGAATTAATATAAGAAATAAGAATTAATATTTATGACTCTTTCGCAACGGTAATCTGACTTATCATAAACCTGTCAAAATTATAATTCGAAAGATATATTTCACGTTCGTCTTTAAATGTTTGAAAATTTTATTGTTATTGCTAATAATAATAATAACACATAAAATATCATAATTGAAAGTAAACTGACGAATTCTTACGAAGTAGCTTTCAAAATCCAAAGAAATTATCTAGCTAAATACTGAAATAAGATTGTGTATTGGTTAGGTTAATCTTTATTTACAGCAAAATGTATACGAATATTTTACTGTAAAAAGGACAAAAAAATATGTAATGAGCATCTAGTAACAGCTGATCAGAATTAATTCACAATTTCCTTAACAGTCGGTGCTGTAATTGATTTTCAGTAACTATGAAATCCAGAAATTTTAAATAAAATACATTATACATTTTTCGTACAAGTTTGTGTTTATGTGTTTACATGCATAGTTTATGAAATGTTACATCATTATTTTCGATGCCTGCAATATCAAGCTCAAGATACCTATCAAATTCAAATTAAGATAATAGCATTGCATACTTTCTACACATTTTATAACATACATCACTAACTTCCTATTTCTACACATTTCATAACATACATCACTAACTTACTAACTTTCTACACATTTTATAACATATTTATAGAAATCTAATTTTCTTTTAAAAAAATCCTACAGGGTTAATTTTTTATGATATTGTCATAATTTGTTGCCAATTTCGTGTATTAGTAATTTTTATTCAATCTTTATAATTTTCCGTTTATTACAATTAGTTAGTCATGTTTTAATTTGACTAGCTTATATGTGGGCGTATTGTACTAATGATCAATTTTGTTACCCATTGAAATATATATTGGAAAATTCTTCTGAATTATGCAAATTTATATCATTTTAGTATTTTCGTATTCTAAATATTCAATTTTTTTTTAAAATTCAGATAAATATTTTCAAAATTATTCGCCTAGAAAATTTTATGATTGTTAAAGATAGGCAGATTATATTCATAGGTTTGTATATATTTACATTTCCATACGTTTTAATGCAAACGTTGTCATAAAAATAGGCGTGTGAACCCCAGTTTTGAGAAATTCCTGAGGTTGAGATTAATTAGCTGATAGTAATTACAAAGGGAAGCTAGTTATGATTAAGATACGTTCTGGAATATACAGTTTTTTTTAAAAAAAAATCAGTTTTGCTAATTTAATCAGAAGTAAGGTATGTTTGACAACTGAATTATAATTTTAAAAAAAGCTCAAAAAGAAGTACTGAACTGAATTTGCGAAAGAAAATCTATTAAATACAACAATTTGGAAAAATATCTTAAGCGAAAGAGCACCTCTTGTTTCATCAGTGATTTAACTTGTTTAATATGCTTGTTGACTAATAAACTTGAGCATTACCATAAACTGAACTAATATGATTTGTGGCTAGTTTTGTGTTAGTCCTTCCTTCCACAGAATAAAACGAATGTATTTTACGAAAAACTGCACAATGTTTTACTACCTATCTACATTATTATTATTTTAGCAAAACGAAAGAATCTTGGTGAAAAAAAAAAATTTTAGTTTTTAATTCAATGACTTTAAATTTATAGTAGTGACAAAAATTTTCAACCCAGTTTTATTTTGTAAAATATTACTCATTATCGCCCAGATAGTCACATCAACTTAATATCAATGGAACAAATAAATTTTAATGGATACTTTTATTTTCTTTAAAACGATCCTTTCTTGCTGCTTTCAAAATTATCACAAATATTTAGACCTAAATTACCTTTCTGTTTTGATTCTGGTACAGATACGTGCTAATTGGACCAGGAAAAATGGGATAAATTATGTTTTGATAATATTTGTGTTTAATTATGACTACCGGATTTTGAATTATGAAATACGAATAACACACGAAATTTCTATTTCTGTAGGGGCCAATATTAGAATATGGAAGTGAATGTTATAAGATGGTAGAAAGCATGTAAGGCTAATATAATAACTTGGACTTATATATATATATCTTGTAAAGTTTTTGAGCAGAAGGGAGTGAAGTATTAAGTAATGACGTCATACCCTAGCAGGTGGTTTGTTCATAAAATCTACTGGAAATTTGTTGTTGTGAAGTAAAATAAAGTAGGATGAGTGGTTAGTGCAGTCAAGGCTCTGAAGCTCGTTTCTTTCCTCTAGTTGTAACACTGTCTTATCAGACCAACAGCAGCACTGGTGAAGAATGCCGCTATCAGCAGAAGGCGAGGAAAGTCAAAATGCACCCTTGACAAAAAAAAAAAAAAAAAAAAAAAGGTTGTAAGTGTTTCTTGCTCATGCTGTTTGCTATATCAATGATACTCAATCATGTTTATTCTTGTTTTAACTGTCAACTCATGCAGGAGAATGTTGTCCTTCATTTTGATCTGCATTCTCAAGTCAGTGGACACTTACTCGCTGTAAACACTGACAAATTTCCACTGACAAATTTCCACTGACAAATTTCCAACACACCTCCTAGAGTATATGACTTCATTACTTAGTACTTTGACTCCCTTCTACTCAAAAACACAAAACGCGTTTTGTTGTGTGTTATGGTATACTCAAGAACTAACTATTCCCAAAATTTCAGATTTTTCTATCCAGACTCATTGGAGATATTGGACAGTGAAATATACTAAATTGGCATAATTCCCCAACTTTACGATTTTCTTCAGGCCTTTGGGAGCAACTACAGGTCTGCAAACTTTTGTGTATTAACTTATGTTCCCGTACTACATTAACACAGAAATTCAGACCTCTACATTAGTTGTTTCCTCTTCCCAAAAATGTTCAAAAATGTTGCTACTGCAGACCCTGATTTCACCCGCTTCAAGTGGCCTTAGGCAAAAATATTAAGAGATCAAAGTTTTAGCTTTGCACGAGTTGGAGACGTCCAGCAATTTTCAATTTGTTAGGACAAATACATGCTGAGCTATTCAAAACAACGTAAACGCTTAAAAATCAAATAAAATGCAAAATGGCGCCAGCCCCTGTGTCGCCATGGAATGTTGTAAAAAAAATAATAATTAATTGTGGTTTTGAAGTACCCTGATATAGGATAAACATTCATGAAAAAATTAGATTTTTTGGAGATGGTCGAGCGGCACATGCTTGATCACTTAGAATGGATTGACTTGTGTCTGATGTAGCCAATACGTTCCGTTAGGTGGCAAAACTGTCATACATTTTTTTTTAAATTTTTAAATAAACGTTGATTTGTTCAGTAATTTGTATTTCTAGTTTAAGTAATTTAAGATATCAAAAACTAGTATGAACTTCTTAGTGCTATAAAAATTATTTTCCCTCAATTGTCTCTAAAACTTCGCATGATAATTTACCGTCACGAGCATCTCAAATTGTACAGTTTGACAGAATGTATCCCTTTACCGAGTGTACTGCATTTTTATAACAATACTATATCACAACCGATAATTCCTTGTAATTTTACAATAAAATTTTGGCAACACTTTTGCGATAATCCGATATAGTTTAATAATGATAGTATGGCAATACTTTTGTCAATGCTTTGTTGTAATTATGGAGAATTTGTTACATTTTTGAAATGATTCGTTGTAATTTAATTATGGAATTACGGAAATGCTTTTGTCTCTACTTCGTCGTATTCTTACTGAATACTAGCTGAAATGATGGAGAGAATAGGTTTATTGAAAGTATTTGAAGTCCATTTCCCTTTTAGAAGACATATTTCAATGAAAGTGTATATTTAAAAAAAGTCAGTCCAAGTGCTAAATTCAAAAATTCACTTTAGAAATAGTTCAACTGTTCTTTTACTTTCGCATTTATCATAAATGCAAAGTGGTAACTTGAAAGACAGAAATTTCCCTCCTTACAAGCAGAATTTTAGAAAATACTGCGATAGGTGTCTGCTTATTTTTGATGAGGAGTTAATATCCCGAGTTTCATTTTTTTAACTTGAGGATCTTGCAAGAACTATTAGTAGCAAAAATTTTAACCCTGTTCATTCCCTGTTAAACATGCGGATCTTAATTAGGGATGTGCACGAGACGAGACGAGACGACCGAACTTCCTGACAAAATTCGAGTCGAAACACACCTATTCCAATAGAAAAATATACGTTTTTCGAGTCGAGACATAACTTTTACAGCACATTTTCGAGTCGAAACAGCCTCAAATCTTGTCTCGTGTGCATCCCTAATTTTAATAAACGTAACATGATAAAATCTTCAGTTCGAGGTAGATGAGAACTATATATTTATAATACAAAATCATCTCATTCTGTGAGTAACACTAATTCTAATAGTTAACAATCGCTGTTCACCTGTTTGCCTTCATTTGAAAAAATAGTGATGATGATATAAAAGGTGAACGTGATTTCGCTGTTTATGATTGAGACATCAGCCGTATTAAATGTAAATAAGGTTGTAATTACTAGACGTCGTATTTGGTTTGCTTATATGCATCTCTGGTAAACTTGGTAGGAATTTATAACAACAGTAATACAGCTCGAATTTGAAGTTTTATAGTGCATCTAAATCCATATTTTTAAAGACAAAAGCATACGTTAGTTCTTAAGGCCATATTCAGCATATACTGTAAGTTTGTAATTTAGATATACGCTTAGAGGATGCAATAAATTCAGTTTCCGGTTGTATTTTTAAGGCATTTAAATGTGTATGTAGTAGAATGGCTCTTTTCATGGGAAGATGGAGGAATGCGTAATTTATGGAGGACTAATATTATTAGCAACCGGTCAGAAGAGAAAAGAAACTTTTTCAACTGTAAACACGTTAACATAAATCTGATAATGATAAAGACTTATTTCAAGATCTTGTCGACATCAATTCAGAAACAATAGACGCGAAGAATGGTGCTCAGTCAATGCTTAGGTCTAACTGATAACGTTGATTACAGGTCCAGTTAATTCCTCGTGAATTCGGGCGCCCTGTAGTAAGGGAACTGACGGATGTTTTTGCCAGAAATTCTGGCTACAAAACAATTGAAGCCATGGAAAATTACTTTCAAGCTGTATTCCAACTTGCCACTAAAGATTCTTACTTATAAAGGGTACTAAACTTACTCCCCTCCTCTTCATAAATATTGTCCGGTAACATCTGTTGAAATTAACAGAAATGGAAGATTTGAAGATTGGAGGACAAATCAAAGGATCTTATAAAATAGAGGATCTGCCCTTACAACAAAATCTTAAAGCCATACGTCACAGTTTCGCCACCCCTACTCTGCCCACTCCGCCCAATAGGATCGCAATGTTTTGAGCCAACAATCATGGCGGAAACGAAAGTATCCAATCAGACAATGGCAGAAACGAGAGTAGCCAATCAGACGTGCCGATGCTCGGTTGTTTGTTGACTTCATCGATTTAATAGGATGAAGATACATATGGGCAGATCCTCTATTTATAACATCCTTGGGCAAATCATTATCAAAGTCAGGTATGCCAATGATTTGGCTATTATAGCTAGAACCGAAGAAGGATTACAAGAGGTGATGGACAAAATAGTTGACCCTGGGAAACAATATGGAATGGTAACCATTGTCGAAAAATCGGAAGTCATGAGAATATACCGTGGAAACGCGCCCTTACAGGCAGGGGCGGATTAAGGCTTTTGGGGCCCTGAAACCGATATTTCAAAGGGGCCCTATGTTACGAATAATTCCAGCGCATAAATTTTCTTTGTTGCCTTCCACAGCCTCATAGGCTTACCGAAACACCGAGAACTATGCTGTAATATCTTAATGTGCTCCAAGTTTTACTGTTATGGAGATTCTGAAAACCTCCTAGATTTGCTCTAAGTAATGACAGAGATATTTCAAAGGAATTGTCACCACAAACTAATAATTTGATTTGTAATAGAGGCCTAAAATAGCTCACTCTCTCACAAAATAAATATCATGAAGACGCTAGTGGAAGGAGACTTAACTCTAGCGGTATACCACAAGCGTACCGAGCAGAAAAAAAAAAAAAAAGTGGTTTTGAGGCCTAAGTTGCTTGCTATATTTTAATATTAAAGAGAGGTGTTCCCCCCCCTGAGCCTCGGGGCCCTGGAGCCTGGGCTCCATCGGCTCCGCCTTTAATCCGCGCCTGCTTACAGGTCAGAGTAGAAGAAAGTGAACTTGAAGACGTAGATCATTTCAAATATCTGAGGAGCATGTTGACGAAAGACCAAAGAGATATGATCAAGAATTGGTGTAGCCAAATATATATATTTAACAAGAAAAACATCACTCTTAACTAGCAGAAACTTAATATTGGACTAAGGAAGAAACTGGTCAAATGGTATATATCAAATATTGTACTGTATGGCTCAGAGACTTTTACATTACAGAAGTTAGGGAAGTATTTAGAGAACTTCGGAATGCGGTGTTAAAAGAAGATAAAAATGGACAGAGAGAGTCACAAACGAAGATGTTTTGAAACGGATAGGAGAGAAGAAGACATTTTAGCCAATATCTTCGTGGGGAGGCCAATTGGATTTGACATTTCTTGCGGAGAAATTGTCTTCTTCATACCGCCATAGAAGGAAAGATGAAAGAAAAGCGAGAAGTAGGAAGGAGAAGAACACAATTTGTCGACAATTGAGAAAATAGAAGAAAATATTGGAGGTTACAAGAGAAAGCTGAAGTTCGAGAAACGTAGGGAAATCATTTATTTCCAAGCCCGGGAACCTAAGAGGAAAATAGTCCTAGGACCTGCCAACAGGCAGAATTCATAATAATAATAATTGATGATGTTGACAGGTCATTTTTTGGTTACTAATGTCACAAACACCAAAAATATAGAGCAGCAACTGGTGGTACTGTAACGCTGATTACGGTAAAAACGATTTTTATTTTATTTTATTTTATTTATTTATTTTTTGTATAATGGAAACGTAGAATGTGAGCCTCGTATTAATTCGTGTCAATAAATGCACTCCAAAATACAAGGTTATCATATAACTGTGGTAATTTTAATCCCACAATCTGTTTATGTTTTTTTTTTCAAAAAAATTATAGTGTATAAACTGTAAACACCATAAGAATAAATTCTGAAAAGAAGTTCCTGAAAGGTAAAGTACACTTTCGATGTTGTATTTCACCCATAGAACTTCGTTGCATGTTTGAAAATGACCTCTTTTATTGTATTGTTAGTGCATATTAAATGCATAGTTGCACGTATATTTCGTGAAGTTTAAGTGCATAAAAATTTGATGTCAAGTTAATTACTCATTATATAACATTCATAAGTACAGAGGTTGTTCAGTCTACATTTGGCCAATTTCGACTTACCTAAAAATTTAGAAGAATCCATGGCGTCAGGTCCGTAACTGCTCGATGTGTTTCCCTACTTCCCTAATAATAGCCCGAACGTAATTTCCACTGTAATAGGCTTCTCTGAAGAACTGGGAGAGGAATCTTGTTCCATTCCCTTTGCACAGCTTTTCAGTGTCCTTCCACAGTTGTCAAACGCCGTTTTCCCAAAGCCCGCTTCAGAAATCCAAATCCACAATAGTTGCATCTGGAGATTTAACAGGTACCTCTTTGAGAGGTATCACCTGTATACCACTTGCCTCCTCCATCTCCCTGTAGAATGAGAGGCACGATCGTGAGGTATGTGATGAGGCCTTGTCCATGTGAATGCGCACCAGATTGGCGTCATTTCCATACATTGTTGGAATCTCATGCTCGTAGATCGGCCGAATGATCTGCACCTGAAAATACTGCGAATTTATTTTGCAGTTCTTTGCCACCCTACGAATCTTCAGTTTACCTCGGTAACAGTAGCCAGTAACGACCATGAACCCTTTTGGGAAGGATTCTTTACAGACAAGGACCCACCTTCTGAAGTTCTTGGCGCCTTTCTCTCGGTACATAATGGCTCTCGGTTTGCCACAATCGGAAAGGTAAATCCATGCTTCATCGAGCGTTACAACGTACATCCGCCTTTGTTTTGCCAGATGCCATTCGTACAGCTTCCGGGCATTACACTTTCGTTCCTTTTGGTGGGCATCCGTGAGAAGATGGCCGCGAGCTTTCATGACTTTTTCTAGCTTGAGTTGATGGTGTAATGTCCGACTCACAGTCCCCAAAGACACGTCAAGACGATTAGCCATACACCTTTGTGTTGGCGGATTTTCTTGCATTGCCATTTTGCGAAATTTCCTCTGCATGGTGGAGGTGGCCTTGGTACATTCCCGCTTCCTAGGCAACTTCGTTGGTGATCCAAATGGTGGAGCTTAGTTGCACTTATACTTTTTAATAACATTTTTTATTCGACTTAAACTGATGTTGCAACCATTATTCTTGCACTATTTTCTCTTGACAGAAACACTAAAGTGGGCGTCATAAAGAGCCGCAACATAGCCTTCCCAAAACCGGCTTAGTTTGGGCAGCATTTTGGTCACAGAGCGGAAACCCACACATTTGGAAACAAATTTAACACAACACTCACAACAATGGTCCTGTTTTGTGCGTTATTGTCGTCCGCGCAGAAAAACAACTCCGTTCCCAGGAAGCCACTGCACAACCCTGCAGGACGCCACGAGCCAGGTCGGGTGAGTCCTTTCTGTCCGGGGGAGGAAGGAAAGAAATCGGCTAAACGTAGGCTGAACAACCTCTGTATTTATCCTATGTCAAACACAATATAATTTAGTAATTAAGCAAGATGATCACAGTTGTTACCGTTTACTTTTAGGACAGTACAATATTTAACAAGCTTTACCGTCATTCCCCATGAAGCATATTATCATCAGTGTTCGTAGGTTTTGTTAAGGAAATTTCTCTAGACTTACACGAAATTTTCACTTTTCTTATCAAATTTCCTCTAGTTTGTTTACTGTCCCCTATGAGAGAAGCTATGTCATAAGATTAATTTAGCTACATTAAAAGAAAATGTTCCAATACGATTATGAAAAAAAAAATGTCCATACCAAATCATGTTCTCTTTTATGTTTCACGAGATCACGAGATTTAAATGTACGAGGTGTGTTCAAAAACTATTGAACCTGATTTTTTCCCGCGTAAACCAATGAAACACAGGTAACTTCATTCAGTGTAGATGTAGAAGGTCACTCATGCGCAGTCGCTGGCAGTTGGCCAACGAGTGTAGTGAGCGACCGTCAGATTTCAGTTTTTTTTTCTTTTTTGTAAAAACAGAAAACTTGAGCAGCGATATTACAAGCCAAAAGTTTGGCGATACCTAGTGGAAGCTATTCAATCGGATAGTTATATTTAATACTGGACGAGAATTTGGGCATAAGGAGTGTGTCCGCGAAATTTGATAAGGCTTTCATCGCCAAACACAACATTCCTGTGTGTCGTCACGCTCCCTATTCACTCGACATAGCTCCTTGTGACTTTTGGTTATTTTCCAAGCTGAAAGTGCCACTAAAAGGGGGACTTGTCCCGATTTGAGTCAAGAGTACAGATGCGGAATGTGACGGCACGGTTGCTCAACATTCCAAAAACTGCGTTCCAGTCAAGGATGTTATAAAATAGAGGATATGCCCTTACAACAAAATCGTGAAGCCATACGTCACAGTTTTGCCACCCCTACTTTGTCCACTCCGCCCAATAAGATCGCAATGTTTTGAGCCAACAATCATGGCGGAAACGAAAGTAGCGAATCAGATGATGGCGGAAAGGAGAGTAGACAATCAGACGTGTCGATGCTCGGTTGTTTCTGGGCTTCATTGATTTAATAGAATGAAGGTTGATATGGGCAGATCCTCTATTTTATAAGATCCTTGGTTCCAGTAGTGTTTCTAATAATGGCGGGACGCTGGGAGAGGCGTGTGCACTACCAAGGAGACCGCTTTGAAGGTGATTAATGTTTCGGATTTCCAAATCAATAAATGCACTTTTGCCAACCTAAGGTTCGACACTTTTTGAACACTCCTCGTATTAGTGAGAAGAAGAGAAAAAAATGAATCAAACGTTTAAAAACGTTAATGTTGTGTCTCAATACGTAAACTAGGACATCCAAACATTTCTTTTAATTGAGAGCAACTGCAAAGAAAACTTATGAAGACAATGTGTACTTAGTGTGCAAATTAGGGAGAATAAATTAACTTTTATCGCGTTTTTGTAATTAGATTTTTCAGGATAAAGAGAGAGAGAGAGAGAGAGAGGGAGAGAGAAAGGAAAAGAAGAGACACATACACATACACATTTTTATAAGTTGGCTCTTGGCTAACATCGTGACTTCCTTACCATTTATTTGGATTATTGGATACAAATTCCAATGGGATTATGCGACGATAAGGAAAATAAAGTACCTAAAACGTTGCAACAGGGAAATTTAAGCATATGTGCTTAAGTCGTTAAGTGTCGATGCAAGTTTACGGTATACGGTTTTACAAGAGTTGAGTTTAAAACGTACTCTATTTGGTGAGCCATATATATATATTACAAAATATAACAAATACATATAAATATATAATTCCTAATTTTTATTATAGCTTATTAAAACCTACTAAATGCTGTGTTATTTTGCAACGAATCTTGTGAAAAAAACATGCCTTAGCGCTCTCTCATGGCTAAGGGAGAGCCTTAGTCCGATTCCTAATGAGTCAGTGTTGCCAATGAGATGAGAAATTTTTCGTCTTGTCTTACAAATGAGCAGAGCCGAGAAATTCATTTTTAAATTCGAGAGAAGAAGAAGAGAATTATGACAACTGTTTTCTTGTTTTTGAGACGACAATCGAGACGAGACTAGAAATTTCTTAAGTCCTGTAGGCAACACTGGTTTACCGAACTCTTAAATCTCAAACATTCTTTTAGTATTACATAATTCATAGTATAAAATCTCTAAATTGCTACAGTGATTATACAAACACAATGAAGAGCAATTATCAACGTTTAAAGATACACAATATATTTCAAGAATAAATATGGTTTCAATGTTATTATATCCCACCCTCTGTTGAGGTTTCGTGACGCGAAAGGATTCTTCTGATTATTTCTAAATGAAATTAAGAGGCCCTATCACTGCGAAATTAAAATGCCGCTAATTTTACAGTAATTATGCGATATCTTCAAATAGATAAAACATAATCGAAATGTGAAACAAGAGCGCCCTAGACAATATTATTTTGTATGAAATACCGTTATCACGAGTCACTTAGTAGCTTTCTATTTGCAGCCGTTTAGAAACGCGAAAATAAATTCCGATTTCCTAAATGGCTGGAAATTGAAAGCAGATAAATAAGTTGTGATAACGGTATCTTATGTTGAATAATATTGTCTAGGGAGCTCTTGTTCCAGTTTTCGATTATTTTTTATCTATTTGAAGATATCACATAATTACTGTAAAATTAGCGATATTTTAATTTCGCTGTGATGAGGACTCTTAAGAAAAAGATAAGGGTTTAAATTTTGTTAATAATTTTTTTAAAAAAACGAGACGAAGCAAGAAAAGTTTTCCAAGAATCGAGACGAGACTTTTTACAAAATTTACAAAAATAGTTTTTTTTTAAAAAATATTGGAAATGTATTTCGCATTTTTTAAAATTGCAAACATCTTTCTCGAGATGTTTTGTTTATTGTCAACCTCAGGTGATGTTCGATACTATTAATTTTTCATGCGATTACAACGCCACCTAGGAAGATAATGAAAATGTGCTTCAAGTAAAAGTTGTGTATTTTTGGTCTCAAAATCCGAAACTAGAATTAAAAAATTAGAAGTTCCCATTTAAATTTTAAATTTAGCCCAAGCCTCTCCCCTTAGGAAGTGGAGAGCAACTTCTTTTTTTAGAATAGTTGAAACAGATTTATCAAAAATATTGGACACTTATTTCTTGATTTTTAAACTACAAGTGTATTTCTCTAGGTATTTCACTATCCCAACATTTTCGTTACACCCAGTGTATGTAAGTCTATTATTATAGATCTTATTTCTCTGTGGTTTAATGGAAAACAATTAAAATGTAAAGTTAAAAACTGCATGCGAGTTAATAGATCAAATAGATGTAAGCTACATTTTAATACAAAATTGCATACATGTAAGTAACACCTCAGAAAAGTACACGTCAGAATCCACTTGTTTTTAGTGACTGTGAAAGATTTATTGAAAAAAAAAATTATTTTATTTCAGCAAAAAATGAGTATTTACGTATACTGACGGAAACAAATTTTGTTGTTTGAACTTGTAAAATCTCTTCACGTTCATAAATGAGCCACTATTGTTTATTATTATTATTATTATTATTATTATTATTATTATTATTATTATTATTATTATTATTATTATTATTGAAGTCACCTTATTTGATTTTTATTTCTCTGCAAAGTCTTTTAACAATGTTGTCTAAGTTCAAACTCTTGCTAATTGTAGGGTCAATGGACATTTCCGAGCTACTCAAATGTTCTTGTTGAATTGATGATCTCAACTATATTTTGATCAGTAGCAACTAAAAAAAAAAAAAAAAAAACTCCTTTCTCCAAACGCCACAAGCACTGAAATTCTCAAAGAAAAGTGTTTATTGCAATGTGTTCTTGTATGCGACTTAAGAACCGAGATAGATTACACTCTAGTGCGTGTGGCCCCTTCTAGACACGGAGACCGATTCGGTTAAGTCCGGCCCTGGTTCGGAAATAGTATATTGGATATCATATAGGTCCATTTGTTTGTTTCTTGAACTTCAGCCTTCTTTTTCAACACCTAGGGTACGTGAGACCTGGACCTTCACTTTAAGACAAGATCCGAACCACTGTAATGCGTTCAATATTCGATCACGAGGAATCGGATCACGGACCTTGTGCACAAGAGGCATAGGTCACAGCTACTAGACCAGAGGTTCCCAATATTGTTTACCTTTCGCTCACTTCATAAAAACCTACATACTCGCCTCCCGCTCCCTTCTTTCGATACAACCAAAGTCAAACATGTAGCCGGGGGGGGGGGGGCGGTGGCTCAGTGGTAGAGCGTTCACCTCTGGTGCTTGGGGTCCCGGGTTCGATCCCGGTCCCCGCCAGGTGAACTTTGTGATGGACAAACACCATGCTCGTGGGTTTTCTCGGGGCTCTCCCGTTTCCTCCCACTTTCTTCATTCCACCATTTCACTCATCTCTCATATTCACCGTCTCCTTTAGCCTAACCGGCATAACCGTGGGACGTAAAACTTAAAGATTTCATTTCCTTTCATTTTTCAAACATGTAGCCTTGTGTCAGTTTGCTAAAGCTGAACTGTTAACGGTCACTACAAGTAGTGTTTTATTCCAAATTTCATAGTTTTGTCAGTAGATTGCACTGTTTTGAAATGAAATGAAATGAAATCTTTAAGTTTTACGTCCCACGCGTATGCCATAGGCTAAAGAAGACGGTGATGATGAGAAATGGATGAAATGGTGGAATGAAGAAAGAGGGAGGAAACGGAAGAATTCCGAGAAAACCCATCCACACGGTGTTGTCAACCACAAAGTCCACTTGGCGCACCAGAGGTGAACGCTCTGAGCTACCGCGGCCCTTTGCACTGTTTTTGCTCGCTCCACATCCCTAGAGAGCTTCCAGAGATAGGAAACAGGAAACCATTGTACTAGACAATCAGGGAAGCTTACTGTGACAAAAAAATAACGATGTTTAAAAATTAAAGTACGTGTATTTTTTTTCTTTCTTGAAAGAACCTGCGTCAATTCTTGAAGATTAAAGATGGCCAATTCTTGAAGGATTTCTGTTACAAAATTGGATCAGGTAGTGGTTAAATAAATGTCCGGATTTCCGTCGATGGCGACTGAACACAATAAATTGGATTGATTACAGAAGAAAAAAGACTTTCTGAATTTCGTAACTGATGGACTAGACTTACAAAAAGTAAATAAAAATTTAAAAAATCAAGTACGACATTATCTGTTTTTACCATTTTTATTGGTCTTATTATTATTGTTATAGTTGTTTCTTAAAGCTTGTTGATTGGTTTGTCTCTCCATGACAGCCAATGAACTAAACCTCTTTTATCCATCAGTCTTTGGAAACAAAGAGACGGTCGAGATAGGGGGAGGGAGAAGAAGGAAAGCACAAACAAAAGGACAACAAAGTTAATCTTGTTAAGAGCGCTGTAGAATTTTTCCCAATTGCATTGTCGCCTGTGAGCTTTAGTTTCTTATGCAGTGTCTGTCTGCCTTCAACAACGAAGTTGTATGCAGTCCAGTCCATCTACCCACAAGGACACAAGACAACAAGAGACTGACTGACGGAATGTACACATATCCTCCCCGTCCCAATTCCCCGCCAATTTCCTCTTTACTTTTTAACACACACACACAACACGACAACCACTCGTTTACCCTGGCGTGCTTACATTGCATCGTAATGTTAAACAAGTGTAGCTGGTTTGCCTTCTGGTAAAATCGAACCAATGTTCTTACGCTGATAAGTGTTTACACAATACCTCTTATCTCTGCTAGCTCTTTCGTTACGTATGTATTTATGTTACTTTGTCAGAGTGTGTGTGTCTGTGTGTGTATGTTGAGAGACGTTTCACAAGAGTATGTTAGAAATAAAAGGCGGAAGGAAACAGACGGAATGGGTTTAAACTACTTGCTGTCTAGACTTGGGATATTTTGTAATGTCTACTACACTACTACATACAAAGAAAGGAAGACGACGCTGTGTGACACATTTTCTGTTTTCTTCTATATAACCTCAAATGTAAGGCTTCATTTCTTTCTTAAGTATTTGTTTGTTCGTCTCTTAACAGTTTTACGAATCTCTAAACGGTAACAACTTACAAGGTATATTTGTGTGTATGTAGTCTGTATGTCAAACTGAAAAAAACAAAAAGTCTTAAAAAGTCAGTAACTGGTTCGTAAAGAAAGGATTATCGAACATTTAGAGTCAGACAGACATCAATAAGGGCCCCAGACCATAGATCAGGATGAGACAGGGGTGTAATGCACATCTTATTACTTAGTTTCTAATTCAGGTAACTGAGTTTATACTAGGTATGCATATATCAATCAGGTATTGCATTATTCTTAAATCATTATTACATTATTTACAGTCATTTGCCTTTAAAGAGTGGGATTAGTATTATGTTTCCTCAAGAAAAGCGGTGATTCAATAGCTTCTAACGTAACGCCTCTTTTATAATATATACTAGGCGCTTGTCAAAAAAAGTGTTGTTTTCCTTAAACGTTAAACTGGCAACACTGATGAAGCTGTACGTACGAGGAAACATGCTCTACTAAAAAGTATTGTCCTGCAATGTAGAGTTGCGTATCTGTGAGTAGCAATCAGCTGAAATGACTATCATTCTATATACGTATCTATCTTGGGTTGGCAGCTAAGTTTCCGCCGTTTTTAATAGTGTGAGTTAAACGGTTATTTTTCAATAAACATACACAAGTAGCTTGTTTACCGGGGCTAAGCCATTCCTTACGCGGCTTCATATTCATGTAGAGGCAACATTTTTCATCGCCAGTAACGATTCGGTGAAGAAATCGTTCCTTGTGTCCATGGGTTGCACGGTGACGAGCAAGCAAACCACGATGACGAGATTGTGGCTCGTTGATTTTTGTTGGTGACACTTAAAGTGTAAGGCACCCATGCTCTACACACACACACACACATTATATATATAAGAATGCATATGATATCACAAACGAATGCATATTGCCAAACACTGTCTTGATTTGGGACGTGCCATCCAAAATCGGCGAACAGGAATGTTAAGATCTGGATTCTTTTGACTCATGACAACGTCTGGCTATGATGTTGACACAATTTTAATATTGCTATTGCAACTTTTTAATCATCCCTCATACAATCTCGGCTGTAGAAAATAAATAAATAAATAATAAAGGGACTCTCGGCAAACTGGCATCATTTGACAGTTCACTTAGGTGTACTCAACTCAACTCCCTCTTGAATGTGCCACTGATGATAATTTTAGTTTAGCGTCCCTTTTAGCAGAGAGGCTATATGAGATGTGGACCTACTGATTAACTTGGAATCCGAACCACATGAGCTCCCGCCGGGAATCGAACCCGGGTCTGCCACGCCAAATGCGCGTATGCTAACCACTTAGCCACGAGGGAGCTCGTACTCAAGGGGGAAGTTCACGGTTTAAGCACTCCACCGTTGAACAAAATATGCAAAATAAACATTTCCATATTAAGATTTTTATATAAAAATTTGAAACTATACAAACTTCGGGGCTTGAATTTTTCTTTGACGAACTTCTGTATACGCTAATGATCATTGTTGTGCCGTTACTCATGCCAGCGAGGAAGAGACTTTTCAAAATAAGTTTTTTTGTTTATTTGATCTTATTCCCATGTTAATTTTTTAAAAAAACATTTAACAGAAATCAGAATTTATTCTCTTTTGAATTAATATTTTTTTGATGACTAAAATTCTTGAGGAAGAGGCTGGTCCATATACAGGAAATTACTAGTATATTACATAACAATGCCAGAAACAGAACACTTCCTTAAGAAACGAGACATTTTGCGTCATGTTTGCACTTTTCGGGGCAGCGGACGACTTTCGGATGTTTGGCCTCCCTACCCTTCCTCTACCCTAGTGAATTTTTTTTTTGTTTATTTTATTATTATTATTTGTATATTTTGCACCTTCACCTGAAAAAGTGCCTGGCTTCGGTACGTTTGAATTGCAATGAAGTTCTCTAAGATACCAATTCTCGAGTGGCTGAAGCCTCAAGCGGCGGCAGCCAGGAATACGTTGTCGGCAAGTCGATAATAGCAATTGGATTTAACATAGGAGAGTTTCAAAATTTATGCGTGATTGCGTAACAGCAGAAAGGACTTATTAAAACCAGATTGCCATAATGAATATGCCTAATATCGGATGGGAATTTAGCATTGAACTTTCATAGCATTATGTATATTACAAAATTATTCTTTCAATTGTATTCTTTCAAACTGTTAAGTGTATGAATTATTATCGTTACATCCAGAGCGGGATTAACCCATCTAGAGGTCTGGAGCTAGAAAAAAATATGTAGCCACTGTTGACTTCACCTAATACATTTCTGTGAAAGTACAGTGGGAACCTTAAGAAAATATGTTTCATATGTTTTTGTCATATTTTATCTTATGATGACGATTGTATCTTGTATGATTCTTTTTAGACAACCAGTTGAGATTTTGATCACAGTGGAGTCCCTCATCCACCTGGAGGCCTGGGGCTACGGCCCCCTAAGCCCCTCCCTTAATCCCCCCTGGTTACATCCTGTTATAGTTACAAAAATGGCTATTTGTTTTAACGTACAATAACAATTAATGTAACTTATACCTTGGAAATATCACACACGAATGTCTTCTAGTTACCACTGTCAGTACACAATTCATGTACCCATCGGAGGCAATAGGTGCACCGAATTAATCTAATAAAATTATAGAGGTACGTTATAAATAGTGATGAGCGCAAGAGTCTAGGTCCTGCAGTTTTTGCAAGAGTCTTGCATGCAAGAGTTTTGCAAGACCAAGACCATACCTGCAAGGCCAAGACGAAGACCAAGACTTTTGCGCAAGAGTCTTGCACAAGTACCGGTACTACTTGAATTCTTTTATAGAATGTAAAAAGGGGGGAAAAATCATTACATCTTTCACTTGAAGTTCTTGGCTTCAGTAAAAATGCCGCTGGAGTGAATGCGTTCACAGCAGTTTATGCAATTCGTGTGAGTTGATCTTCCCATATTGTTTTGTGGATCGGTTGTTCGCGTTTTCTGTAGTTATTACTCGTTTTCAAGCTACACAGATGTCAATCTAATCAAAGCTTGTTGCACAAAGAAATATGTCATTGGTGCTGGATTACGAAGCATCCCTGCGTTTTTAAACAATGAGGATTATTTATCGGGAAATCAGACACTATTCTAAAGGTGTGTGTTATCTGGAGTAAACTTAAATGTTTGACCTTCAAGCTGGTAAAGTTTGTCGGCTCGTCCGTAATTTTTTACTCCTCGTACATTTATTTCACATCGCATTCCAGAACCTCTGCGACCGGTCTCACGAGTGTGTGGCATGGGAGGGACATATGTAGAAAATTAACTTGGTAATATATTTTTATTCTACCATCGTTAAGTATATTATTTTAAGCTAGTCCCGGAACTTATTGAACGCACTGTAAACTGAGAATTAGGAATACAACTTATGCAAGAAGTAAGTAATTATCACTAATGGATATTTTTTTTCTTGTATTTGTGTTTTGAGTATACTTTGAGTATACAACACTAAGATTATTAAGGGTAGGAGATACTGTTAATATGGAATCCAAACCACGACTGGGGTTTGAATCCATGCAGTTGGCAGGTGTAAAGATCGTCATACAAAATGAATCCTCACAGTGTTGGACATTCTTCACCACACTGTTTTCCCTCCAGGCGAGTTGGGTTTCAGAACGACACCACTAGCATCAGCTATTAATGTGGAGAGGTTTAAAAACTTGTAGTGATTTGTTTTTAAATCCTTTCTTCCCAGTTAGCCGCAGACTTACTAATTTTAACCGTATCATCGAAGTTCAAGACCAAGGATGTTATAAAATAAAGGATCTGCCCATACGTATCTTCATCATATGAACTCAATGAAGCTGAAAAACAATCGAGCATCGTCTGAGCCGGCACGTCTGATTGGCTACTGTCGTTTCCGCCATGATTGTTGGCTCGAAACATTGCGATCTTAGTGGCGCGGAGTGGGCAGAGTAGGTGTGGCGGAGCTGTGACGTATGGCTTCAAGATTTTGTTGTATGGGCAGATCCTCTATTTCACAACATCCTTGTTCAAGGCTCATTTTCAACACTGCTTATTCTCTGGTGCGTAGGACCCCTGCCTTGATCCCCGGCCAAGTAAGTTTATGGTGGACAACATCGTGTCCGTGTTTCTTCTCTAAGTACTCGTTTCCTCCCACATTTTCACTCCACCCAGTATTTTATCATCATTTTATTTTCCTTTGCCTTAATCATCCGTCTCCCTTAGCTTAAAGAGCATAATCGTGGGACGTTAAACTGAAAGATTTCATATCATTTTCAACATTGCAATATCTTACAATATGATACAACCCACTTGGCTAGTCTACTGGCTACAGCGTGTGCTTTTTGTGCACGTGGTCCTAGGTTCAATTCCCGGTAGGAGAACACAAAAAATAATTTCACAATTATTTACTTTCATTAATTATTTGTTTCCTTTAGGTAAAGGGCATAATCATGGGAGTTTAAACTAAAAGATCAATTTTTTAAATATAGTAATTTGATATAGAATTTTAAGTAAGGTAACTGCAGCTATATACGCCAGTGCAGATAAATACGCCAAGTGTTCAGTGCTGGGATGTTTCCACCGACGAAATCCGTTAAAATGTGCCTCCAATATGTGCCACAGTCTTGGACAATTCCGATTTGACGAATACTCCCGAGAAGCAATGCTGAGACCTCCACGCCGTGCAGTGTTGCCAATTTAGGGGAAAAGTCGCTAAATCTAATGGATTCAACTTCCAGGATAGCGACAAAAAAATATCTTTTCCGATTAGCGACTCTCTTTGGTGATTTTTGAACGACAATTTGGCGGTATAAATCTAGCGACTTTTGTGCTGCGAATAACCCTTATCCTTTAATCAAGTACTATTAGCTAAAACCAGTTCAGACATATGTTTATTTTCCTTTTGCTTATTTGAATCAGCGCAGGTGTTGACGAGCTGTGATAGACCATAGCATTTATTTCCATATTCCCTCTTTGATTTCTATTATCTCTTGTCCTCTAACGGGGACCAATTCCAACCTTTAATGTCCTTTAGTTTGCAGATCTTCCGTTCAGAAACATAAATAATACATTACCGATAGCAAGCTGAATATTTGTAGAAACGTGAGACATATATATACAGACAGAGAGAGAAAGACGAAATACGACGAATATTTTTTTTTAGCGACTTTTCACCCAAAATTGGAGTAATTTCATCTCCTGTTTAGCGATTTTTTGTATCAACTTGCTGTCAAGCCGTGCAATGTTGTTTGTTTCGGGAAGGTTCCGTGGAAGGACGTTATTATTTCAATAGAGATAAGAATCCGTTATTAGTACCGTGCTAACTCAGAACATTGCCGATTGTTTACAGCAATGTACGCCTTATTTCGTGTCCGTCTAGGAACACTTTGTTCTGTAAGTGTAATTTCAGTATTTGTGATTCCATGGCTACTAAATCAATACCAAGCATGGTGCAACGAAATACGCTAGATCTTGTGTAGGTCGGACTGCACAAGACAAAGATGTTTTCATTTGTCCCACATGTTCCATGTAACATCGATGTAGTTTTTTAAGTCACAGTACATTGACACTGTTTGTTTATCTTCTTATGGACTAAAACTTTTCAATTTGGAACTTCATTTCAACTTTGAAGATTATCGTTTTTACATTTTATCTTTTTATCTTCATCTTGCACTTTGGTTATTCTATGTTTTGTTTTAGCCATGTTGTGTAGTAATATTTGAGTTCGTATAATACAGACAATGTAAACAGTTACAAGCTTTATTACAGGTTCCTAATAGTATACTAGACTTGACATAATTACCTGTACGTGTTGATAAATACGCCACTTTATTTTTTTTACCTTGGGTAACACCTTTTTCTTTTACCTTGGGTGCAAAATAGAAGTGAGTGGGATCATTGCCACAGTTTTTTCTACACGCGGAAAAAACTACTCTGCAACACACATGTTTTGTTCTTTGTGTTTTATGAAAATTAAGGCCATAAAAATACAAAACCCTTAACATGGCGTATTTACCTGCACCTACCTTATATTTCGAATCGAATACAAGTTGCAATTTCAAAAGCTAAGTCCCGAACTTAGGCATCTTAAATTTTGAAACTATTACTTTCAATTCGAGAGATTTTGGTAAACTTTACGTGCAGACATCCTAGTAGCGTCATTTCAGATTTCACGTTTTTCTTTATTAGTATATTAACTAGTATTCAATTTATTAAAAAAAAAAAATATATATTTCTCAAACTAAGTGGAGTATTACTGTCCAGCCCTTCAAATGACGCCCCTGGAACGTCCTGATGTGTTGAGAGAACTGTACGAAGGAATAATACAAACTGGATATACCCAGTGCAATCTGCAAGTAAAACGCAACGACCTTGACAATGCTTGATGCTTTTATTAGTTTGAAGGTAACGCCCACAAATTAGCTGCAGCGTCATCTACTATATACACAGAACAAAGTGCATCAAACGAAAGACGCAGAGAATGTGTTTTATGCTGTATAGAAATGTTTAAAAACTGAACTTCTATGGATATTTGGCTATCTTTTAGAAGCTATTAAGTGTTTGCAGCGTACTCTTTCTCTCTTTAAAAATTATCTAAAGTTTGTATAATAAAACCTATCATTAGACTTTCAAACTAAGCAATGTATAAACATAGATATAATGGGCATATACGGGGGAGTATACGGCGTTAACCCATCTAATGTTTTTATGGCCCATTGCGTACTCATCTTAAATTTACAAAAGAATGGACGTACATGGAATTGTGTGTGGATATACACTAAAGAATATCTTTGCAATCGATCTAGCATATACTGTATGTACCAAAAATTCTAGCATTACATGACTATGCATAAGTAAAGAGAAGTCGCATAGAACAGCTACGCCCGTTTCTCCGTCTTTCTGTCGAACGAATTCAGTATCCTAAGAACAAGCTCCATCTCTTCCATCTCCTTCTTCAACCTAAAGTTCACTCAACGAACCTTCTGATCCTGATGTAAACATTGCAGAATTGTATTACTCCGCCAGTCATCGGATGATTGGCTATCGGTCAGCGCTTCTTTCGAGAAGCACGTGCTTGTACCCTGTCGATGTTTTACTTAGTCCCCGCATGTGGCCATATTCGCGCTAAAGTTGGGTCAAAATCACTTTTAATGCATGCGTTTTTTTCTTTTATTGCATTAATTCAATTTAGTTCTTAGATAAAGTGTTGTTTCTGTTGTCTAATTCTAAGGAATTCTGGTAATGAGCCTTATAAGCAAGGACTATTTTCTTCTGCCGCATAGGTGTTCTAAGGCTGTCTAACCAATAAAATCAAACAATCACCACGTGTATTTGTTTACATGAGGTACTGAACGTTCCTTAAATAAACTTTATATTTATTTGCAAACATAATACCATATACATCTGAACGCCAGTTCACACTGGGATATCTAATAAATCTAAGACATGGTAACATAATGCCATAAAATAATAATAATAATAATAATAATAATAATAATAATAATAATAATAATAATGATCATCTAATTAATATCAAGGAAGGTTGATAATAGCTGACGAATTTATCCACTAAAATGACATCGTAGTGCAGAGCAGAGATGACCTGCTTTGGTCAATTAAAACTTGACTTACCATAAACCACGATCCACTTTGACATTCTATGATCCCTCACCCATAATGATACACTGACCCCCCACCCACCAAAACCCATTGTCACCATCTCTGACCCAGGATCCACGCCCTCTTCTCAACTGGCTAAATAGTTTTCACATATAATAAAACAAGACTGTGATATTATCACTAATCAGAGTTTCAATTTCTGCAATCAATCCCTCAAGTAGAGCTCTGTTACAATACCGGTGGATCTGCCTTTACGATATAAAATTGTAGTTTGTCAGGGCCACTTATTACGGTGAATTTCAATTTAATTTTCATATATAATTATTTCCTTGTTGAATTACAGATAATTTTGTGACAAATAGGTTGAAATTTGAAAATCTCAAATCAAGGTAAAGTGGGCCAACCTAAAAAAAGATGTAAAATTCGACTGTGTTTCCAAAGCCAAGTAGTAACTGGGACATTCCATGTGAAATCAACGAATGAAATGACAAAAATCTGACCTGACGATCTTAGATTTTTGTAAAAATTGGTGCACAGCTTTATTACAGTGGGAGATGAAAAAATCCCAAATATTACCTCTCTCCTCTTGAAAGTGTCCTTATGCAGGGTGTTCAAAAATGTCAAAAAGGGCATTTTTTCAGTTTCATTGATTATTAAAAATTGTCGTAAAATAATTAATATGTGCACTAGAAACATGAAACAAACACCGTTGAAAAGCTTAAAGATTGCTCTACAAGTTGTACTAAGTTGGAAAAAAACCTGTAAAATAAAAAAAATAACACTTCAAAAATTTGAATTTCGCATTGACATACATGTATCCCTGTGAATTTGTTCAAAATTGTCCAGATTGTAGTCTTATATGTGCATTGAAACACCACAAAGTTGCATTTTGGATATTCAATGGGATCCGATTCAAAATTGAACATAAACCAATCATTGCACGATATTGACCATGTGAATATCTGGGTTCAGATCGATAACCATTTGCCTGTAGCTATTAACTTGCAGCATCAGAGTAATGTATATTCAATTTAATTTGTTTCTTGATGTATTCATTTGAATTTACACAATTATCCACCTTTTGAGTTATTTAGAGAGGTAGTACGTTTCCGAACAGTACTCAATACAGGTCCATTATTCTTGTTAGTCAGTATTGATGTTTCTAAATTTATATTGGTTACATTGATGCATGTTATTTCATTCCTTTGTTTCGGGATTGCTGTTACAGAACTTATTATGAAAGGGAGAGATATATTTCCCTCTCTTTTCCAATATTTGTACCAAATGTATTATGAAACACAGTGACACTGTTCACGACGACTTCACACACTTTCAGCACAAACAATTAGTCAATAAATTCTTTTTTCTATTTCAATTATGCACTTCTACATGTCTGTGACAGCAATCCTGAAACAAAGGAATGAAAATAACGTGTATCAATGTATCCAATATAAATTTAGAAATATCCATAGTGACTAACAAAAATAATGAAATATATTGAGTACTGTTCGGAAACAGAATACTTCCCTAAATAACTCGAAAGGTGGATAATTGTGTAAATTCAAATGAGTATATCAAGAAACAAAAATGTAGCTGAATATAAATTCCTTTGATGCTGCAGGTAAATAGCTACAGGCAAATGGTTATCGATCTGAACCCAGATATTCACATGGTCAATATCTTGCAATGTTTGATTTATGTTGATTTTTGAATCGGATCTCACTGAGTGCCCACAATACAACTTTGTGGTGTTTTAGTACACATAGAGACTACAATCTGGACAATTTGAACAAATTCACAGGGACATTTCTATGCGAAATTCAAAATTCAAATTTTAATATGAATTTTTGAAGCGTTATTTTTTATTGTACAAGTTTTTAATATCATACAACTTGTAGAGCAATCTTAAAGCTTTCCAATGGTGTTTGCTTCACGTCTCTAGTGCACATATTAACTATCTTATGACAATTTTTAATCATCAATGTAACTGAAAAATGCCCTTTTTTGATATATTTGAACACTCTGTATGGAGACACTTTCAGGAGAAGAAAGGAAATATTTGGGGCTTTATCATCTTCCACTGTAATAAAGCTGTGCACCAAATTTTACAAAAATCTGAGATGGTCAAGTCTGATGACTTGTTGATTTGACATGGAATGTCCCAACTCCCATTGCTGTTATTACAATTACAAATATCAATATCCAAAAGTGGCTGAAGTTCTTTTTCCACTTAGATGTATTCACCTCAGGTAAGTAATAGGGATGGGCACAAAGTTCCGGTTCCGGAACCGGTTCCAGACCTGGATCCGAAAGCCCCAAAGACCCGTAAAGGAGACACAAAGTTCACCTTCAAAACACTGCAAAGAGGACCACGTGCTTATGCCCTCCCAGCTCACTCCCGTTTGTGCACCCCAGAAAAAAATTGGTTCACCAGTGGTTAGCCAAATGAATTTGCCAGTTTGCCTGTTTAGCCAATGAGTTTGCCAGTTACCCAGTTTCTTTAGCCAAATAAGACAAGCGGCCGCCGCCTCGGCGACTGCCTGTCGCATCCACCATTTTATCTAGTACACTGTTCACAGCCTGCCACCAGCTCGGATTTAGCGTAGGGATAGCCACAAAGTTCTGGTTCCGGCGGTACCGTTTGGTTTTCAGAACCGATTCCGGAACCGTTTCCAGAACTGAATCTGAAAACGGGTTCCAGAACCGGATCTTAGAAACCGGTTCCTGACCTGGATCCGAAAACCCAATTCCAGAACCGGGTCTTAGGAACCGGTTCCAGACCTGGATTCGATAACCCGGTTCCAGAACTGTATCTTAGAAACCGGTTCTAGACCGTTATCCGAAAACCCGGTTCCAGAACGGGATTTTGGGAACTGGTTCCAGACCTGGATCCGAAAATTCGGTTCCGTTCACAGCCGAAAACCGGTTCCACCCGGTCTACCGGTTCTGGGTGACCCTAGGCAAGTAAATAGAAACAAGTGAAAAAGGAAGAAAAATGGAAGCCTTAAAAGTACAAAGTAAACAGATTCACCAGTGTTCAGAAGATGCTGTCTTTAATGCACTGAACAGAGTGGGTCAATGGGTCAAATTGGGTCACATCGTGTTGATCCATGACCCACTGACCCACTCACAAATCTTGATCGACTTGACCCACTACCCACTTACTCATTCCATCTGTGATGCAGAGTTATATGCAGCTTCAAAATTATAGATCTGAGTTGGCCATGTGTGAGATTAAACTGATATTTGAGATCACTGATTTCATGACGAGTGTCGGGTAGTTGAATATTTAGTGTTCGTAATATCGCACTTGCAGGCCGGTAGCCAGCCCAAAAATTTAGGGTGGTGGTGGTTGAAGTTAGGGGGGGAGAGATCAAACCATATTATAGTTAATCACCATATTATAGTTCATTTGCAAGGCTACCGTGAAAATTTTAGGGGGCCAGCAAAAATTTAGGCGTAGCCCGGAGCCCCTCGACTCCCCTGGATAGGGGCCTGCGCACGTGTGCGAGGTACTCTGGAACGTACTATTGCAAGAAAGAAATTTAGTACTGACTTTAACCGGGATAAGTTTATAGGAGCTCTTACTGTCCAGATATGTGAGCAATATTCCATTTTATGAAGAAATATCAAACCAGAAATGATATAAAAACTAAAAATTCTGGTTTTTAACATTGATCACCATAGCATGGAATATAATTTGTAATAGATAGATAGCGAGAACCAGTTTTTGCTACAGATTCAGCGCCCCAGGAATAGGCCCGATGTGCTCCCTTATATCTTTACTAAAACCAGAATTGGTAAAAATCTATGACCATTTTCGGTTTCAATATTTGCTTTTATAAAGGAAAGACGACAGGAGATACTGGGAAATTATTTTCTGATTAGGATTGAGCATTCCAAAAACGATATATTGTTTTTACTTCTATCTTTCTATTGAGATCGGAAGAGGAAGATGTACTTAGTCCGGTTTTAATACTGAATTCCATGGTTTGGGAGCATACGTAGTTTTACAATGTGAAAGAAAAGCCACTCAAGTCTCTGTAATTTCACAATGTTATACGAAACCCACTTAAATCTATTGTAGTTTCACAATGTGAAACAAAATCTATTTAAATCTTCTGTAATTTCACAACAAAAATAAACCTCAAATCTACTGTAGTTTTATAATGTGAAACAAAACCTATTTAAATCTTCTGTAATTTCACAAGAAATAAAACTCAAATCTATTGTAGTTTTACAATGTGAAACAAAACCTATTTAAATCTTCTGTAATTTCACAAGAAATAAAACTCAAATCTATTGTAGTTTTACAATGTGAAACAAAACCTATATCTGTAATTTCACAACAATAAACAAAACTCAAACTGTAGTTTCACAATGTATGTGGGTCATTTAAGGAAAAAATTTCCTTATTGGCAAAACTTATTCCTTAAGGTACAGTCAAAAATCAAGTTGCACGAAATAGCATGGTTCTTTTCTCACTTTTTAACATAATCCCTAAGGCGGCACAAGCATTTATCCCATCGTTGCACGACTTTCTGCGATCTATTCATTAAAAAGTCGAGGTCAAAAGAACGTAGAACATTTTTCACAGCTATCTGAACCTCCAAATTATTCTGAAAAGATTGACTCTGCAGCTGAAACTTTAATTGATTAAACAAGTAAAATTCACTTGGGGCCAAATTAGGGCTGTAGAGAGTGTAGTAACTTTCCCATTTCATTTCTCGAAGTTTAACCTGTGTTAGTGCTGCCGAATGGGGACGAGCATTGTCATCCAGAAAGGGGTCCAGAACGTTTGCGGCGAATTGCATTTTTCATTTTCTCTTGTGTTTGGCAATAACGTGCAGCATTGAGTGTTTCCTCCTTTTTTTTCAAAAACTCTGTGAGCACTATTCCCTTGACATTCCGAAAGGCAGTCACAAGAATCTTACCTGCAGATGGTTGAATCTTCAAGTTTTTTTTTTTTTTTTTTTTTTTTTTTTTCGCTGGGTACGTGGAATGTCTCCATCAACGTCCGCTTGGATTCTGGAGTGTAGTGATGATCCTGAGTCACAATACGGCAGAAGTTGTTCCCTTCATTGTGTTATCGGGTCAGAGCGTTTACACGTATCTTCAGTGAAGTTGAACTTGTGTCAACATATCTACATTTTGAAACCAGAAAAAAATGAAACCCGAACATACACCTTTATAATATTTTTCATAATTTATATTCTTATTCTTCCCGTGTAAAAAGCGGTCATTCTTCTAATTATTTATAAAATCATATGTGCAGAAGTTCGAAACTACCTGTATACGAGGAAAAGTATGGTTTGATTTGTGCATTGGAACAAATTTTATATATATAAAATTTGTTCCAATGCAATCCGGGAAACAAGGAAACACATTATGAAAGCTATGTTTATTTTTCTCTGAAAATTATGAACATATTCAAAAGGTATATTGAATTTGATTATTTGTGAAATTGAAAAAATATATTATCTATATACAAATTAGGTTACTGCGTTGGATACAACACAGTTAATAAAAAAAACACACACACACAATTATCATTTGTTGATTGACATATTCAATTAAAGAGTATTTTTCGTTTTTCTTTTAAATATTGCTCATCTCTATGACGTTTTCCTTTTAAAGGTTTGATAATATGATATTTATTAATCATAAACATGTATAAACTATAAAATAAAATATTAAAATAATAATTTAAAAATTCTGTAAAATATTGCGTTCTATAAATTATTATTAAATTTGTGAATTCAAGTTTGTGACATGAGTGGTTCTATTATGTACTTTAACGAGCTGGTGCTCAGGGACTTTTTGAGTTAATAATTCTTCATTTTTGGTTAAACGTTATCAATCTTTGTATAGTTGGTTACTTTGTTGGTTATTATGGGTATACTAGTTGAAATACTCGTTCTAAGCACGGGGAGAATAGGTTTGTGGGAAACATTTAAACTCTTTCCCCTTTTTGAATATGAATTTCAATGCAAATACACCGATACTGATCCAGTTATCCTCTTGGATAGTGTTTGTACCATATGAACTGATTTCTAGTTTATTTTGTTTCTATACTTCCTTATAAAGTACCACACTATCTAATATCTCTATTTTGAACAGAACACGCAACGGAATTAATTAGGCACAATTCCCCGGAATTTCGAATTTCCTACTAGTGAGGACTGGGGGTTTGTCTTGGTCCTTGGATCACCAGACAACGTAAAGATGTCAAAGTTTTAAAAGGTTGGTTCGAACCCGATAGAGAGGATTACTTGAAATGCCTAAATCACACCATATTCAAACTTCAATTATGACGGAACTCAAAAATGGAGAGGATTCACAATCTAAATGCATGATGACTAACTGATTCAAATTTTAAATGAATATTCCTGAAGAAATTAAAGTATCAGAACGTAAGATTATTTCTATTTTTAACTAAAATGCATTTACAACTAAATACAACATATTAGAATTTTAAACCAGTAGAGATCGGAAACCAGTAGGGTAGAGATCGGAAGCGGAGTCAAACAAAGATGTAGTATATCGCCACAATTATTCAACATTTACAGTGAATGTTTAAGAAGGAAGCATTAATGGGAATTGGGGATTTCAAGATTGGAGGCAGACCATTAACAAGACCAGGTATACATATGATACGTTATTATAGCTAGATCCAAAGAAGGACTACAGGAGATGACTAACAAAGTGGTTGACACTGGGAAACTATATGGAATGGAAATCAACATCAAAAAGTCGAAAGTCATCAGAATACCCGAAGGAAACGCACCCTTACGGGTCAGAGTAGAACAAAAAGAACTTGAAGAGGTCGACAATTGCAAGTATCTTGGAAGTATTATGACAAGAGTCTCTTACTGCACCAAAGAAATCAGGTCAAGAATAGCCATAGCCAAAGGAGCATTCAGCAAGAAGAGATCACTCTTAACTAGCAGGCTCAATATTGGACTTCTTAAGAAGTTGGTCAAATGTTATATCTGGAGCATTGGTCTGTATGGTTCAGAGACTTTGCATTACGGAAGTTAGAGAAGAAATATTTAGAGAGCTTCGAAATGTGGAGTTGGAGAAAGATGGAGAAGATTAAATGAATGGAAAGAGTACCAAACGTTGTAAAACAGATAGGAGAGAAGAGGACACTTCTAGCCAGCATCCTTCGTAGGAAGGTCCATTGTATTGGACACATCTTGCGAAGAAAGTTTTCTTCATATTGCTATAGAGAGAAAGACGGAAGGGAAGCGAGGAATAGGAAGAAGAAGAACACAACTGATCGATGATTTGAGAAACAGAAGAAAACATTGGGAGTTAAAAGAGGAAGCTGAAAATTGAAAAACGTGGAAAAAAACATTTCCAAGCCTAAATCTAAAATTAAAAAAAAAAAAAACGCTTTAGTCCCAAGACCTGCCAAAAGGCAGAATACTTAATAATAATTAGAATTTTGTTCTTCAAATCAGCAATCAAATCAGCAATATAACGTTAAAATTCAACAAAGTCGGATCAATATATGTGTAATTAATATACAGAAGTTCTGGTGATGATTGCAAAATCCAGTAGCAAACAAGTTCCTGTACTAGTATCTGACGAGACGATAAGAGAAAAGTTTGAGGAAACGGTAAGTATAAAGTAAGTTAATGATGAATAATTTATACGTCGATACGTTCATAGCATGAGTAATAGGTTAACGTAGATTAGATTTTATTTAGTGGATAAGTACGTAGAAAGTAGTAGTAGTTAAATATATTTATTTTTAATATAACATTGTAATTATTATTATTTTCTTTTCTTTCTTTTAGGTTTGCAGTAGAACGACGTTCCGGTTGGATTGATATTTACGCGGATGCAGTTCAACGACTTCACAAGGCTACACAGGTGTGTATTATTAGTCCTCGATATTTCCTGCTCATTAATGTTTATTATTTTCTTTTACTATATATTTACTTTACTTTAATTAATAATTCTTTCTTTTTACTGTAAACTATATACGTAGATATATCCATTACTTAATTCATTATTACGACTAAATTATTTCTATTTTTTATGTTGGTCCCCTGCAGTTGGGTTGTACAGATTCATACATAAATTCATGAAATATAACTACACTTCTTTTTCTCTGCATTCACTTTTTGTACCTTCAGCAATCATTTTTAAGGTGTGCACTTTCATTCCCCGATACAGATTCACTTTAAGTGGTCTTGTGCAAAAACACCAACCAACCGATGCTAGGTGGCCACTAAAAAGCAAAAATGCTATCTAACCGTGTCAGGAAAGAAGCGCAGCAGTGGGACCCGAGAAGAGCGAGAGGGTGCGTCCACTGTGGTAAGAATACACCTAAATAAGGATTTCGTGAAACCACTGCTTTCACAATACAATGTAATTCGACCCTTCATGTAAACTTTCACTAAAAAAATCTTAAAAAAAGTACTATTCTGTACATCTTCACATCTTAGCACTCTTTCGTGCTGACGATTTGTAACAATTTCAGAAATTTGTAAGAAATTCACGAACATTTCAATGGTTCCGCTTCTTAACTCTCCATCTTTGTATATCCTGATTCACCTTCTTCAATGGTTCCGCCTAGTATACCCTGAATCATGTTCCTTCACTTTATAAAGTACTTGCGGCATATAAGGCCCAGTCCAAAATTTCATAGGTTAAAAGCACTGTAGGGAAATCTGAGAACATCACAAGTAGCGATTACTCATACAATGCCTACTTGAGAGAGTTCGTCTTCTTGTGCATGGTTAGACGAAATGCTGGCAGTATTGAAGCATCGAGAAGTCAGTTTCCATATCCTGATGTATTTAGGGGTGCTAAGATGTAGGATGTGGAAAGAGTGTAGAAAAAGTATACTAGGGTGTAGAAAAAGTAAGTTACTTTTTTCTGTGTAGAATAAAGCTAACCCGAAATATCTTGATATCTTGAATATTTGTGATGATCATATTGTTTAGTATTTGAGACTAGTAAGGTAAACGCACCGGATTTCGACAGGTTAAGGACATTTTTCAAAATCAATTGTCTATTGTGGCCATAATATTGGTCGGTGTTGGCCCATTTTTTCCCTTGAAATGTACAGTCTCTACTAATACTAAAAGTCACTTCAAGGCTCAAATGCTAATGTTAAATTTTTTTTTATGAAACTGGAACTCGCCAATGGAACCCGAATTCGACACACTTCACCTGGTTTCGACAGTTGCGGTACCTGAATTCGACACCTTCAATTATATCCATGTAAAACATTAAGTCGGCATTATTATTAGTAGTAATCTCTTCTCAGCTTCAAATATTGTTTTATTATTATGCAGAAATTATCAGACGGGCAAAAGAACACAACTTAAATTTTCTGAACTGAGTAGTTGCTTCGATGATCCTCAATTCGACATGCAGGAACCTGATTTCGACATTCCATATCGAACTGAGGTTACAACTATCGGAGAATTATGCAACAAATAGCTTTATGAAAGACTTTGAACATACTTGTACGTTTAGATATTCAGTTAAAATTATATTTGCACTACTTAGAATGAATTCGACAACCTTGTCGAAATCCGGTTCACGTTACAAATAAAGGCTCGTGTTTTCGACAACCCCCCGTTCATGTTACATCACAACCTTTGTCCTCACAGAAGAAAACAAAACGCACTAATTGAAACTCCTTTACAACATTAAAGTACCACTATTTGCTTGAAGCAAACCTAACTTTAATAAAAGTCTTACGAAAATAACCCGTTGTCTTATGATTTTCTTAAGATTATGTGTTTTTGATCGAAGAGTGTATCACACACACAACAATGTACTTCTTTTCTCCATACATATGACCCATCTACTGTAACCGCACTTTTGACACGAGAAAAGACACTCCCATAATGTTGCCACTTCTATTCACGATCGCAGGGATGACATCTTACGCTTATTTCACAACATTTAAGCACAGGTATGTCGAATTCGGGTGCCTGTCGAATTCAGGCGCGTTTACCTTAGTTACTTCGTTTTAGTTCGAAACATGTATATGATTTATAAAATTATGTAATAAAAACAATGATGTATGATTTATAAAGTGACAAGTACGTGGTCGGTAAATAAGGCCCATCAATAATATACTAACACTCATTACCCTACAAGACATACATGCATTGTTAAATACTTAGAAACTGGCTACTTGAATATGTGTTAGTTTGTTATTCTTTCTTGGCCAGTGCCAGCTTCTGTAGTAGAGCGATCTATCGTGTTCGGGCCTAGTTGTTGACTACGGGGGCCCGCAGGTCCGAGTTCTGCCGCGGTGTCTTTCATAATGTAAATCTCTATCTTTAATGCATGCGAATTCATATTTAGGTATATTCTAAGCATATTCTCGTGCAGTTCTGAGCGTTTGAGGTATCGTGGTATTGTTCATTATGCGACAAACATGAGATCGATGACATGCGAAGCTGTAAAAAGTGAAATGTATGGGTACACCACGAATACATTGGCTTGGTCGACGCCATGTTGAAGAATTCATTTGCTACAAGTGTTACCAAGTGTAAACATTGTTGAAAGTTAGTGTGAAATCTGTTTCCAATGGTGACTTGTTTATTATGTGTTTAAGCTTATTGTTTAAAATTCAGTTAGTTGTAACGGTTTAACTAACGACTGCATAACACAAGGGAGACTACCCATATTCTTAACATTTCATATCCATATTGTTACTAAATATCATTTCATTATTATTAATTATTTGAATTGCTTTAAAAATGGTATGTGTTAATTGAGTTCCAGTGGTCCCTCAGGTCGTAAAATTTTACTTTTCAAACGGTGAGGTTTATTTACCTACCGTGCGGGTAATAAGGTGATTTTGTATGTTTTCCTTTCAATACGTTTTTCATACATTTAGCTCAATGTTTAAGTTCAAGTAAATATACCTTAAGATAGATAAAATATTGATAAATAAAATGCATATAAATTTTGTCTATTACGTCATATGTATTTAAGTAATTAAGCAGTTATACTTAGGTGGGCCGCAAGTACCTTATTTGCCGCAAGTACCTTACACTGTACTCAATGCGTACATAAAGGAGAATGTGTGTGCAACATGTTGCATTTCGATTTATGTTTTTCTACGTACAAATCCATGTCGCGTGTAAGAACACAACGTACTTTGACTATTCACATACTGGTCTATTACAATATTTTTACTAATTTATTCGATAAATTTTAGAAATTGTGCATCCATCACTACTTACCTTATGGGCGGATACGTGCATACCAGATTTGACTTTCTTAATGTATTTTCACGTACATACGCATCTCACAGATAAGAACACACCATATTTTGATTATTTACACACTACTTTATTAAAATATTATTACAAATTTCTTCTGTAAATTTTATAAATCTGTGGATTCGGACAATCAATCTGCACCTTTAATGCTTATTACTTTTCTTTTGCAGTTATCAATGGACCACTAAATACTACACTTACACAGCGTTACATCGTATGCCAACCATTTAGTAATAAACCATCGTGATGCATTTACTACCGTCCATTATGCTTAATGCAGTTGTATATAAATAAATGAGTAACCATATTACCAACTACTACCATATGTAAAAGTGTAAATATTGCATACTACCTAGGTAATAGTATGTTAAATCCCTCCTTCCTTGCTTGCTGATCTGTATATATTTCTCATTCAAAATTTAGTTTTGCTTTCCAAACGCTGTAAATAAACAGTATATAGAATATTACATGTTAATTTTTAGGTTACTGGTGTTTTATGGCATAGGGATACCTCTCTAACTCAAGCTTATTATAGATACTTTAGTATCAAAAACAGTCAGATCTTACTTCTCTTACTTGCACAATATTACCATTCTTACAATGTGAAGCAAGTCTAGATTCGTAGAAAATCCTGTGGCCTGTGGAATTTCGCGTGGTCAAAACTCTGCTATCGGAAACATACTCTCCCAAAATTTTGCTTTTCCAAAACTTCGCAGGACGAAATTTCACATGGCCATAATCTCAATAGCAATTTACTCAATGAGTTTCTAAGGTCAAAATAATAATAGTAACAGTACCTAATAGGGAGAAATAGAAGAAATACTTAAGTAACAAGGGGAGCAGAAATGTTTATTTTAGACACTAGAAGCGTAGAAAATTGACAGATTCAAAATAAATAGATTGTATAATTTTAAAATAAACCCAAATGAAGAGGAAATCTTATCCATCGAATCTAGATTCATTGTTGTTTTTGCAGAAAAAATTAAGGAAACTATGCATTATACAAGTTCAACCAAACTAATCCAATCAGGATCAAAGTTAATATGGTGAAAAAAAAACTTGATTTGCTATATGAGTATGAAATATTACGTCGCGCTAGATTTCTGAGTTGTGAGTTGTCAAATTCTGCGTCGCGCATTCCAAAACAAAAGCCCATACACCGAACTCATCAAATCAGAATCAAACTTGGCGTGGTGGTAGACCTTAATCTGTTTGTTAACGTGTGAAATATTATGTAGTACAGGCTGGGTTCCCGAGTTATACATAAGCAAAATTCTAAATCACTGAACTTAACAAAAAATATAATGAGCACCGTTTAAATAGCAATGAAAGGTCAGTGTGAATGGGAAAAATAAATGTCTATGCGAATTTCATTTGTACTATAATTAGCTATGCGTCTCCTTTTAAGTTTATAGATACAGCAACATATTAAACATTCTACACTGAAGAAGTCATTTTGGCGAGGTTTTGTACTGACGGGTCTTCTTCTAGGTCAAATTACGTTTCATGAGGTTTTGGACGAGATTCTGTCCCGCTAGGTTTTAGATTTGATTTCGGCCAAGGGAGACTTGATTTTGGCTCGCAAGGCATTGGTCACGTTAGACTTTAGCCAGGCAAGATTTTGGGAGGCGAGGTTTTGGACATGTGAGATTTTAGCCAGGCAAGATTTTGGCTCGCGAGATTATCACCAGGAGTTTTACCCAGGCCAGATTTTGGGCCACGACATTTCGGCTGTAAGGTTTTGTATCCAAATCAGGATGTAGTTAGAGTCCTACATGGTCTTATCCTGCTGATTTGACATGTTTTGGTTAGTGATTGAGCTGTTTGATAGCGAACTCATATACAGACGGCCCAGTAGCTCCTTATACTGGGCTTTGTGGTGGACAAACACCGTGTGCGTGGGTTTCATCGGGTTCTCCCGTTTCCTCCCACTTTCTTCATTCCACCATTTCATTCATTACTCATCATCACCGTCTCCGTCATCAGCCTAACCGACATAACCGTGGGACGTAAAACTCAAATATTTCATTTCATTTCATTTCCTTATACTGGGAATTACGCTACCTCGTGGTAACATACCCCATTCCTCGATATTAAAGCTTTAGAAGTTGGCAATGGTTTCTAGTGGGAAGGCTAGAGTTTGTCATCCTAAAGATAAGCTGTCCCAAGCATGTTAAATACAATTGACATTTTACGAAGAGGTAACAATTCTAGACATCAAGATTGTCACTAGTTCCGCACATACAATACCTATGACGTAGATCCTATGGGGTTGAGTATTATCATTCATTAGTGGAACCGAGATGCGTGTGTACCAATATAAGGTCTCACATTATGTTGAAGTTTACCATTCTTATTATACTCGTAATATTCTGCTGGCACATACGCAGCCGCGTACGTGCTCCTAACATGATTCCTCCTTAGACAAGGATTCTGGTATATCCACAAAAATCTTAATGTTGGATAGGTCTTAATGTTAGTGGGGCGCGCTGAGAGGTCACTCTCTAGGCTAAAATATGGCTCGTCCCTGAAGAGTACATTGCTCCATTATTCTCGAATCTCAGTAGGAAGTCCATACACGATTCGATTGTCTGACTTGAAATGTACTTTTTTTTTTTTTTTTTTTTTTTGATCGCTCTACCTACAAAGCAGCGTCAAGCAAGAAAGCGATACAAGCTATATCTGGAGATAATGTTACAGAGTCTGTTGGGAGGAATTTAGCTTGTGCATGTTCTGGTGCTCAAGAGTCTTCGGGTGAGTTTAGGCCATGATAACGACTGTCGGCTTGAGTTTTGGCATATCGGCGACCTTCCCCACACTATCGTCAATATACTCACCTAGAAACGTTTCTACAACCACGAAATGACTCTATTGGAACTATTCAACACCTTATCCACTCAGTTCTGACTTTTACTCATCAATCTGTATAATATCATGCGTGATGTTTTCCAGTTACATTCTTTGTGACTTCCTATGTCTACTACTTGTGCGCTATCACACCGAAACATCATCATAAAAGCTTCATTGCACATGTTCCCAATTGACTGTCCAAGGCAGAATAGGTAGGACCGTAGAGGTCGATCGTGTCACCAACTTGCATTAATTAGATTCATATCGTGCATGTTAAGGTAACAAAATCTTAGTGTTGTACTGGTTTCTACCGAATCCCCAAGGTTCTCTACCCTAATAAAGATCTGAGAAGTTTCTTTATCCCCAGATTTGAGTATCACAGAGTACGATTGCAGTTTAATTGTAGGTACTTTTAACATTGTTTTCATGGTGACACAGAGGACTACCTGATATCCCTGCGTTCAAGGTCACGTGGAGCTTTTCAATAAGAAGGAAGCCTTTCGAAGAATAACTCTTCAGATGCTCTGCAACATTTCAAGGAGGTCATAGAGACTTATACAGCTATGTGTACTTACAAGTTCACTGGATAGTTGGTCTGTATATGTTCGTATTCAACTATAGTACTCGTATGCACCAAATAAATAAAGAAATTTACACTTGCATTGCTTCCTGTGATATTCAAACCCAGGAGTGGATTACGGAGACTTCTCGGACACCCTGTAGGCATTCAGAAACAAGATTTACTCACAACATTTGGAGGTTTCGTAGAGCTGTGTCTCCGATATAATAAAATTTTGATCTAGTAATAGGTAGTTATTTTACCGATTTTGATATAAAAAATGTGTGTTTGTACAATGAAAGAAATAGGTTTTATTAACTTTAAATTTTGTTTATTTTTCCCAGTGGGACAAAGGATAAATATCTAATATTCAGTTTCTTTGACCAATCAAATCCATTGGCAGTTTTGGTACTGTACCACGTTCTGAAAGTTGAGAAATGCTACTGTAGAAAAGAGATTATATTACTATTTTGTTTTGCAACGTTGGCCATGAACCAAAAATATCCTTTCTCTTTCTTCCCAAGTCTGGTAATAAACCAAGTAACACTGCCCTTAAAAGAAATTTATAGGTTGCAGAAGGAGACAAAAGTAACTAGCAAAAAGAAAGAAAGAAAATATTTAAATAGTGTTACAAGACCTACACGCATAATAAGTTTCAAATTGGAAATGTTACTCGAAATGTTGTCTTACAATATTTCCACTTCCCGTAGTTGATTTGTGTTAATGGCGCGTGCTTTAATAATATGCTCATTTGTTTCAATTTTTCGGAGTACACTCAGTCTTACTTACTGAAAGTAAAAGTAATACCAATTTCTCATGCATATTCATGAATTTCCGCGTGGTTGCTGTGAAGTACTGCCATTTTTAACCATTATATGTGACTTTTGGTGCTTTCTGCACTGTAGCTTTTTCTACATTTAAATACGAACAACAATAGAACTGGTAAATGGAATTATTTCTACGAGAATGGAAAACAAATTTGAAAGAATTATTCCTTTTTACTTATATATATATATATATATATATATATATATATATATATATATATATATATATATATATATATATATAAAATAAGTTGCTCACCGATGATATGGGCTCTATATGCTTATTTATTTAGACCTTGAAACCTCTTATGGACCCTATAACTGAAACTATTAACAAATTGGTATGGAGACACACTTTCATGGGATAATTTCAGTTGTTACAGTCAGTTAGAAACATCTAAACTTATCAACTTATTATTTTTATTTCGTTATGTGTAGGTAAGTTATTTCCAGGGCCAGTGTTCGCAGTTTGAAGGAAATTTCCGTAATCTAGTGAAATTTCGTAGGTAAAATTCAGCAGAAAAGGGAAAAGGGACTTTTTTTGATAGAACGTGAAAATTGAGGGAAATTCTACGCAGACTGGTTGACAATATAAATATTTAAACTTTTCATTGTTCATCATAAATGAACCAATACAAAAAGCAATAGTATGTGCAAAGCAGCATAATTTATATTCATTCTTGGCAGGGTGTATTTTTTTGTTTAAAAAAGTGAAGGAAAGGTAAAAGAAATAGGAGCAGGAAACAAATGAACAAAACAAATTTGCTTTGTACTTCCTTTAATATAGCTAAATTAATCTTATCACATAATTTCTGTCATAGAAATCGGACACTCAACAAACAAGGGGAAATCTGAAAAGGAAGATTTTGTCAGTCGAGGGAAATTTTCTTAAGTGTCTTCATCCCGGCGAAATTAAAATACCTCTAATTTTACAGTAATTATGTGATATCTTCAAATAGATAAAGATAATCGAAATGTGGAACAAGAGCGCCCTAGACAATATTATTTTACATGAGAAACCGTTATCACGACTCACTTATCTTCTTTCGATTTCGAGCCATTTTGAAAATCGGCATTTATTTTCGCATTTCTAAACAGCTGAAAACGGAAAGCTGCTAGGTGACTTGTGGTAATGGTACCTTACGCAAGATAATATTATCTAGGGCGCTCTTGTTCCATATTTCAATTATCTTTTATCTATTTGAAGATATCACATAATTACTGCAAAATTAGCGGTATTTTAATTTCGCCGGGATGAAGACTCTTAAAGAAAACCTACAAAGACTGTCCAGGGCTTGTTACTTCGTGATTATGACATCTTTGATATTACTCGCTCTCCCGAATTGATTTTAAAAAAATCTGTTAGTTCCAATGTAGGAATGCATGGGTGGTATCTTTAAATATACTTTTGTATATTATGTGCCTGCTAAGAATGCATTTACACCCATTGCTGGTAGTGATTCCAGCGTAAATGGTCAATTAGCGCTTGCATGCGTGCAACTCTGTTACCAAATGAAAGGAAAAAAAGTATTAATATATAAAATAAACTTTGCTAAAAATAGTAAAGAAAAAATGAAATGAAATCTTTAAGGTTTACGTCCTATGGTTACGCCAGCTAAAGGAGACGGTGATGATGAGAAATGAAGGAAATGGTGGAATGAAGAAAGTCGGAGGAAACGGGAGAACCCCGACAAAACCCACGCATACCGTGTTTGTTAACCACAAAGTGAACTTGGCGCGATTTGGAATTGAACCAAAGACCCCATGCACCAGAGGTGAACGCTCTACCAGTGAGCCACCGCGATCATAGTAAAGAGTATCTCACAAAACATACATTTATGAATGACTTGGTTTGCGTTTATAATGATAAGAACAGTTTCCTTTAGATGTTTATGCAACCCGCTACTTTTAAACGTTGTGCGGGTTGCATAAACATCTAGACAAAACACTATTTTTCGTGACTGAATAGGATATTAATATCTGCCGTTAAAGTCACCGTTACCCGTTAAGATGTTAACGGCTTGACTCCTTTAACGAATTCAGCCGAGATAATAGCTCTCGTCATTTTTTTAAAACAGAATTCAAAAATTTGCTTTCGTTCAAGTGTTATTATGTGTAACAACATTACAACCTTGTAACTAGCATTACAATCTTGTAAGTAGTGATCCTAATAACTGGTGATACACGAAGAAGCACATAAAATATTATTATGCAATATATAACTATATTGCTGTATCCAAAGAGGCACTCAACAAGAAAGATCTCTCCTAACTAGTAGGCTTAACGTTGGACTAAGAAGTATTGCATTGTATAATTCGAAGATTTGGATATTACGTAAGTTAAAGAAGAGATATTTAGAAAGCTTTGAAATGTTGCTAGAGCTGGAGGAAGAAAGCTAGCTAGAGGAAAGCTAGAGGAAGATTGAAATGATAAAATAGACAACTAAAGTTGAAAATATGTTGATACCCCAATAGCACACTTAGTAGGCCCTACATAAGCTAATGGTTAGCATGGTTGGGAATTCGTAATTGCAAAATAAGATTGAAAAATGCGTTGGTACCCCAGCAGCATACTGGGTAGGACCTACGTAAGCTAATGGTGGGCATGATTGGGAATTGCAAAAATAAAGTTAAAAAATATATTGGCCCAATATAGTTTAGAGTGTATGGCGTCCAACTAATGGTTTGCCGTCTTTGTTCAACAGTTGCAATCTCGCACTTCCAACTGTAATTTTACTTCTTTCATAGAGACTACATTGGAAATAGAGTTGGTTGGCAAATTATCGGCAAACCGATCGATTACAACGTAGGGCCAACGATGGCAGTCAATTAGCCTACGGTTTCCCACTCTTGCGCCTACTGTCTATGGTATTAGAGTAGCATAAATGGAAAGTGAAGAGTCAGATAAGGTTTTATACTTCAAATAAAATTATATAATACTGAACGGGCTTGAGAGGGCAGACATTATGATAATCCAATATTCGTCCTCAAAGACGTTTGGAGATCATCCATAGAGCTCTTTTTCAACCAATCAATATAAACCCACAATAACTTGATTCAGTGTATTAGTCATGTGTAAGTTAGTGTGAGTTTTTGTTGCTAGGTTAAAAGAAAAACAGCTCTATGGATAAACTCAAAACATATTAAGTTATTAAGCAATTATTTTAAGGACTAATAATTGGTTATTTGTTCCTTAAATTAAATTTATATATATTTAGGTGAAACAATTGTGAGGATCAATATGTTTTACTTTTCGAAATGAATAATGCAAAATCAGTGATTATCTGCTAGTCTCAGATCCGTAATCAACCAGAGACGGAGTGGGTCAGTGGGTCATGGGACAAGTGGGTCAGCTGGCCAGGATTTGTGATTGGGTCAGTGGATCGTGGGTCAACAGGACGTGACCCACCAAGACCCACTCTGACTCACCGACCCACTCCGCTCAATGCATTATAGACAGCATCTACTAAAAACTGGTGAATTTGTCTTACGTTTTACTTTCAAGGTCTTCATTTTTCTTCCTTTTTCATTTGTTTCGATTTACCTACCTCAGGATATCTAACTATAAGTGGAAAAAGAACTTCAGTCATTTTTGGATATTGGTATTTCTAATTGTAATAATAGCAAAAAGAGTCAATACTTGGCTTTCTAGACACAGTCGAATTTTGCATTATTTTTTCCTTTTACGTTGACCTACTTTACCTTGATTTGAGACTTACAAATTTTATCCTATATTCCACTGAAAAGTATTTGTGATTTAATAAGGAAATAATGATATGTGTGTGATAAATTGAAATTCATCATAATATGTCCCATGACAAGCACTTTACCATTTTACTGTATATCGTAAAGGTCAGATTCACCAGTATTGTAATAGCGAAGCTTGAGCGATTGACCGTAGAAATTCAAACTCCGATTAGGGTCTAGTGATAATTTCACAGCCTTATTTTATTACAAGTGTAAACTTTTTAGTCAGTGGAGGGGGGGGCATGGATTATGGGTCAGAGTTGATGACGATGGGTTTTGGTGGTTGATAGGTGAGAGTCAGTCATGGTGGGTCGTGGGTCAGAGTGGGTCACGGTGGGTGGTGGATCTAGTGGGTCGTGGGACACGGTGAATGGTGGGTCAGTGGGTCATAGGTCAAGTTTTGATTGGCTCAAGTTTTGATTGGCTTGATTGATCATCTCTGGTCAGAACGCGAAGACAAAATACGGGGAAGGAATTTTTTTTTTTATAGGGAGGTGCTTAGGTGAGTTCACCTTATATTCATACATACGTATCAACAAACAACTGGAATTTCAGAGGAACTGAAGCTAGTCGCAAATTTTTGCCCTTTCCTAGCCACAGGTCTGACTGATCTAGTAGCTAACGCGCCGACCTTTGGAATATGTGGTCCCTGTTTCTACTCTCAGTGAGAAAACATTGAAAGCTCTATGTTGATTCTGATTTCACCTTAAACTGTACGTCCACATTTCATAGTCTCAGTGCTGAAAAGGGACGCTAAACTCAAAACAACTACTAGAACAACAAAATCAGTAATTTTGTGCACCTTTTAATGCATTACATGTTTGCTTTCTGTGTCCTTGCCCACGGCATCCGGACCAGTTACTCCAACAACTACCCTCTTTGAGACCAGTATCTTACACGTATAAATGTATATGTATATACACCCACATACAATAGTGTAAAATACACTATATAAATTTTCTGTAACGATGTCTTCATCTGTTTAAAACTTAGTCCATAGGACGCTGTTCTCGTTTTGACAAAGCCGAAGAAAATTGTCCTCTCTGTCCATGTACACTGAATACTGTTACTGCGAAGTCGTGCCATAGAATTTCATTGGATGGATTTTGGGGCCGGCCACATTTCTATCTTTTCTTTTTTTTTATCCCGTTTTCTTTATGTCTTCCTGTTTCTTCTACTCTCCTCTTTCACACTATATTCTTCTTCCGTTCCGTCTATACATCTCTTCGCCTCGTCTTTTAATGCTATGTGCAATATTAATGCTCAGAACGTGAAGAAAAGAGTAACTTCAACACTAAATTTTTACAACTCGTGTCTCACAGTCTTTGCTCTTGCAATGTAGATGGCACACTAAGGGCCAAGGGAGATCCGTGATAAATGCACTCAATAAAAGCAACCGAATGTCATATTTCATAGGCGACTATGATTTTTAGCCTCTACTGCAGAACATTTTTTTCCCCCTTTCTTCTCTTTTTATTCCTTCTTTGAGAGGAGAGCAGCGGGTTCAGGCCTTAACAAAACAACACACTATGAGCAATGAACAAGTCAGGGGGCCTCGCCATTCGCGGTTTGACACCCCCTAGCATTAAGAGGAACTAACCCGGAAATGAAATGAGATATGTAGTAAGGCTTCCGGATTTCTTAACGGGTTTTTATGTTGAAGAAATTGCTATATTGTCTCTTTTTTTTTTTTTCCTGGCCCAAAAGCTTCTAAGATACAAGGCAACGTAAAAAGTAATTCCGAGAAGTAACTAACGTATATATAAGGAAAGCGTATAAAGTAATAGCCACCTATTTCATACGTAAGCTTTTTTTATGTGTTATATATATATATATATATATATATATATATATATATATATATATATATATATATATATATATATATATATATATCGACCTCCCTTCTCTTTAGTTAAGGGGTTGGGGGTGAGAGGACTACTATAACACAACAGAATACGCCGTAGACGTTAAAAATAAAGTCCACAGATAAATAAATTTATATTTTTGCTTCGCAAATAACAATAGTGGCATCTGTGTATATTTATATACTACATTATACACACATACAGACACATCAGCTGTCGCAATGCGGTTTAATTTCTTGCCTTTTTCTCTATTACCCCACCTTCTTTATTCCCTTCCTTTATGCACAGTCTTTTCCTTTTTTTTAAGAATTTCAATATTGCCAAGTGGTGATTAAGCAGAAACAATATGGAAACATGATTAAGAAGATACACCTTTTGATATTATACTCGGTATATTTCTTTTCTTCTGGATTTAAGAAACGAAAAGGGAGGTCCTTTGGTATAGAAAGATGGTCATATTATAACATTTTACTTCATCATTTCGCTTTTTTCCTTTTTTTAAAAAAGGCAACATTCAAAACTAAGAAAAAATCATAAAAAAACGAGGAACATTTTTATTGATTCAATAAAGCTTTTTTTAACACACGAATATTAAACTTTCAAGCCCAAGAAGTTTTGTTCTCCCCTTCTTTTATAATTTTCATCCATGTTTTTATACTTCAATATTAAAAGAAGAAAAAAAAAAGAGTTGTCCGCTGATCTTCTTTTCCTAGATCTATGTTATCGTGCTTGTGTTTTTCAAACATAAATTCTTCTTCACCAAATAAAGTTACAACTATTATTATATTATAGGACAATCTACTGTAGTTTCTTATCTTATGATGTGGCTATTAATATACTATGTTTATTGCTGATATCCGAGAGGAAAAGGATTTTATGTTATTTTTACAATTTTTCTGTAAATCACGCAAAGGACATGATTTTGCAGCTTATTGTAATACTAAAAATCAAGTTTCGCCCGTTCAAGATTCGCCTAATAACCTTTGGAAATCAAATTTTCATGTGGAATCTCAAAAAAGAGCGAATCTCGGATACAAGGTTCGCCTAACTTGAAATTATGTTAGTAATACTGGTAAGGAATGACAAAAATATATTTCAAAAGTAATATATATATATATATATATATATATATATATATATATATATATATATATATATATATATATATATATAGTGGCGAATCCAGGATATGATCAAGGGAGGGGCTAAACCATAGTTTGCCGCTTTATCCAGTGTAAAGCAGGATTGAAGCCCATTTTATCCAGTGTTAACCTGACCGTCAAGAGGCGGCTATAGCCCCCCGTTGGATCCGCGTATATATATATAATACATATAGTTTATGCTCAATAAGGATATGATCAATACGAATCGCAGTCTTTGTTATAGACCTCGAGAAATTTCAAGACGGCTGCCATGTGCTGAGTTTTGTTTTGTTTCTCTGACAAATGTTTCGAAACCCATCTTCCAGAAAACTTACGGTAGCCTAATTTTTGGGTTACACCTGCATGCAATAAGCTCCGTGGAATGTGCGAAAACTCAAAAGAGAGCTCTGTTATAGTAAAACGGCGGTTTTCACGAGTCTTGTCATTGATTTCTGTGACCAGTTCATCTATCACAATTCTCGGTCGTCCACTTTCAATCGTCACACCTTTACCGTAAATTTCACACAGTTGTTGATGAATGTCAATCAATTAGGGATGTAGCGGCCACCGCGAAAGTTTAGTCAAGGACAAAAGTAGAAAGTGGTTAAAAGAAAAACTGAGGAAGAGAAAAGAAAGAAAATAGGGTACTAAATAATTATCTTAATTAAAACTACTCTCAGATTTAGTATTGTGATAATAGAATAAATTTAATACCCATAGGACGAGTTTCTCCAAACTAGATTAAGCTGTTACTCTGGACTAAATATGTGCTTAATCAGGAGTAGGACACAGTCGTATTTCTTGGCGCTATTACTGCGGGTAAATTGACTACTCTAGGGATAACATTTATTCCACCAAATTTAGGAGAGTAAATTCAAAATCTACGAATAAAATATGAATTCCTGCAAGACAGGACAAGGTTAGGGAGATTGAGAGATTGAGACCGTTAGTATTTGCTAATGACTCGAGTAAAGATGATGTTTATGATGGAATTCGGCGAGCAGCATGAATCAGACAAAGAGAGAATTTGTTTGAGGAGTACGAATGATGTTGAATTTGTAATATTTTTGGTAGAGTAAAGGTAGTTGAAACTTGTACTTACTCTGCATCATTGAGCATAAGTTATAATTAGCAACGAAAAATGTATTTTTTTTTCATGTTTTCTTTGATACCATTTCGGTGTAATAACAGGAAATCTAGAGTTCGACATTTTTTTAAAATTAGGTCTATATATTTAAGTGTGAATCTTAAATGTCGAATGTGACTTTGACTTTTATTACTTAGGTCTACTGTGTTATTCTCTTACACACTGGTCTATTACAATATTATTACAAATTTGTTCTCTGCATCTTTTTGTATTTCCAGATGTAGCTTGTTGCAATATTTTACTCACTTCTCGCCCGCTTCAAAGAACAACAAAATCAACGTAAAATCAAAACGAAATTTAAATGCAATAATTACGAATACAATAGTATTAAATCTCAATATGTGTTTGAAGGTTGCATATTCATTTCCAAATTCATCAATAAAATACAGAATTCGGAATATAATCAAAAAATTGCCTGTAGTGCGACGCCGAGGGCGTAGTAGTACACTACATATTTTTGACATGCTAACTTGATTACAGATAACCGCTTCCCGCTATCGGTTACCGTTCTCACTCTATAACGGGATCTACATATATGTCACTTCCGTTTTTAGAAGAGAAATTAGATTGGGAATGGCATGTATTCTTGGGTTGCTTAATTGATTACAGAAAACAGTCTCTCACTAGTTATTACGGTGTTTATCCATGATTATCAATACAAAACCAGAACTGGTTTAATTCTACCATTTCCGGCTTGAATGCAAAGATGACAGCGGAGATGGAAAATATTCTTGCCTTGCTTAATTGATTACAGAAAATCGCTTCTCGTGATTTGTCAATATTTTCACTGTGTAACTATTAACGTTAAAATAGGAAATGTAACGATTAACGTTAAAATAGTTTGTACAACTTCTGAGTTGAATATCATTTTCATCATCGAATTCGATTCCTCTTGATCCTCTACAATATGTCCAAATTTGGTGATGATTGATGCAGTAGTTCTCCAGTTATTATTATTGTTATTATTATTTATTTATTTATTTATTTATTTGTCAGTACGTAAATACGAAGGACATCCAGAAAACAAAGACCGTTTAGTTATACAAATTGAAAAACATAATATTTATGGGAAGAAATTATTCTGTTGCGTACGTGAAGCTTCCTTCAGTTCTCTACATAATCAATCACTCCTATATCTACACATTTGTCTTATCTGTTCACGAGCTTCCAAATTCCCATATTAAACTCTTCTACTACCAGTTCATGAAGTCAGGTGGTCGCTGCATTCAAACCAAAGACTAACTCAAGAAATTGCTGGATCAAATTCGCATGGGAAATTTTTGATCATCTATCCTATAGTCCGGACCTTGCTCCCTAGTGATTTCCACCTTTTTCCTAAGCCGAAAGAGTTTCTGGGCGGTAAATGTTTTGGAAGTGGTGAAGAGTTGGAGAATGCAGTGACTACCTGGATTTATTTTCTGTATGGCCCTCGTATTTATAGTAGTTTCGGTAAACCAAACTAGTTAAAAATTGATGCTGCGTAAGGACCAAGTCACTTATTGATGTAAAACTGATACTAAAAGTACTATCATTAAAATTCTTCATTATGACAGTGTGATCAATGAGATATAACCTAACATTATCATAATTCTTAAATTTTAATTTCTATTTTAACTAAAATATTACCCAAAGATAAGGCATATATCAGCCAATAGATAGTATTAAGTTGAGCAAAATTAGATGCTTGAGATTAAATTCTAATGTGCAGTTTTCGAGAAAATCGAAGGGAAAAACGAACTTTTATGACGCAAAGAAGTACATCGTTTGTTACCAATAATAATTCACAGTGTTTGCTGAAATAAGTTATTTTTGTAGTACATATTTAAAATACATGAGTAAGTACATACTACAAAGTAAGTACATAGTAAACAATGAAATGAAATGAAATCTTTGAGTTTAACGTCCCATGATTACGCCCTTCAGACTAGAGGAGACGATGATTAATGCAAGTGAATGATGATGATGATGGAATGATTGGTGGAATGCGAAAGTGGGAGGAAACGGGAGTACCCCGAGAAAACCCACGAGCATGATGATGTCCACCAAAAACTTACTTGGCTTGATCGAACCAAGGACCTCACGCCCCAGAGGTAAACGCTGTACCAGTGAGCCACAGTGTTCCCTGTACGTAGTAAAAGTATTTATGTACTTAAAATACTGTTAACTAATATATATGCCCAATACACCCAAAAGTAGGTATACACCCCTGCATTGATCAAGTGTAACATTCTAGTTTATGGGTTTATTTGCTTCAACTTTTCCGGACTTAAGTTATAAGTTATAGTTTTCCGGACTAGAGAAGTTAAAAACAAATAATAGTAAAAAACTAGGCCTACCTGCTGTTTGATAATAAAATACAGTGAGCTGATCGGTACGGGACTGTATACTTACTTTTGGGTCACCCTATATATATATATATATATATATATATATATATATATATATATATATATATATATATATATATATATATATACAGGGTTTTCATAAAGTCTGGACGGATTTAATTTGCTTATAATTTTCATAAAAATGCTCATAATGAAATCAAATAAAGTGCAAACGGTAGCGGAAGGATTAAATTTTTAGTTGGCAACACTGTTAGATAAGCAGGAACTCTGAACACGTTGAGAGAGGGAGAGGGAGGACAAGGGTCAGTTTCTTACCAAATTCCATCCATTGTTGTTTTCATTGTTGTTTCAATGTTGACTGTTAAAAGTAAGTTGTAAGCTGTATTGGTGTGTGTGTCTTTTAAAGAAATAAATAAATGAAAAACTCCTCTGAGAATCAGGGCGTCTGCTGGCATTTCGGATCAAACACGGCGGAACGCTATGAGTGGATTCCAGCTCCGCCTACGCGAATGTGTGGACGTAAATGGTGCCCAGTTGGAGGTGTGGCGGTGAATGAACTGAGCTGGTGCAGATTACAGGTAAAAATTTAATCCTTCCGCTACCGTTTGCACTTTATTTGATTTCAATATGAGGATTTTTATGTAAATTATAAGCAAATTAAATCCGTCCATACTTTATGAAAACCCTGTATATATATATATTATTATTATTATTTGTCTTTTCATGACTGTGTCACACACGAAAGTCTTTCTTGCTAAAAGAAAAGCATAGACCTGGTCTAGGTATGTCAATCTGTTAAGATTAAACGTTAAGTAAGAACAGTGGCGGCTTTAGCGGTAGGCTGGGTAGGCACGGGCCGTACCCAAAAATTTGAAGAAAAAAAATATATAAACGCTGAAAAATACAATAAAGAGTACATATATTTTCCACTTTTATATTAATGGTAGACCATTATTTATTTAAAATAGCATCAACCACTCCTGTAAAGGCAATTTTCTACTGTCATTAATCAATCAAATGTGTATGTTTCTTCATAAGCGAGGGAGCTGGCCTATCCAAAATTAAAATCCTAAAGCCACCCCTGATTAAGAGCACTATTGGACCTCCGACACATTGCAGTGGAAGTTCTAGTGTTAAACGAAATAGCTATTTTGTTACTGAATCCATTACAATACTTTTTCTGTTAATTTCTGGAAAACAAAGCGAATGTGGCTTATAGCACTGTTACTTTAACCTTCCATATAATACTGGTTATTAAAAAACTCTAACGACTGACTTCGAACTACTGATATTGGAAAAAAAAATCTTTTCTCTTTGTTTGTTTAGACCTGGGTCATACAGTGTGGAAGTCACTGATGCACACAGACACATTTTTTTGTGTGTGTGTGTTTGTATATGTGGTCATTTGATAAGTATAACGAACGATCCAATGAATTTGGTCTGGCGCAGAAATAAAATAGTTGCGGTTCATTTAATTCGTAGTCCAGACAAATTAGATGACCACTGTCGGTCGTAAACATTGCGAAGCCGAAATTTAGTACGTTGTTACACAAGTAATATCTACAATCACTAAAATAATCACCCAAAGAGACAGCTATTGATTCTGTGTGTTGTCAGTAATACATTCATCGTCTATAATCAAAATTCATATATTAGTAAAAAAAAGTATTTATTAATGTTATTAGTTACTAGGGTGATATGATACTGTAGTCTGAATTGCAAATCTGCGAGTTATCTGTTTGCCCTTTCTTATGTCATTTGCACTGAAGACTAATACAAGTTACTTAATTTTTATATATATATATATATATATATATATATATATATATATATATATATATATATATATATATATATTACCTAATTCGGTCTCAAGACTGATGAATATAAGAAATGGTGGAAAGTTCATAACGAGGAACAGTATGATTTATACCATTTATCTAACGTTGTTAAGGTCATTAAGCCTAAAAGGGCAGATCATACAGTCAGAATAGATAGAAGAAAAAAATGCTCTCAAAATTGTTCACTGGAAACCTCATTGGTAAAAGACCATTAGGAGGACCTAAGTGCAGATGGAACTTCAATATTAAGATGAATCTCGAGAAATAAGAATGAAAAAAAAAAAAAAAAACTGGACTCAGTTGGTTGGGGAATAGATGATAGTGCAGAGTTTTAGTGAACACGATATTGAACTTGCAGGTTCCATAGGCCACACAGTTAGTTAGTTTTATTTCTCTAAATATTTTTATTCGTTTCGCTATCGCTATAGCAACTACAGTATGAAAACCCATTGTACTAGGGATACAATGCTCACAATATGCATTTGCATTTCGGTATGTCAAAAGTGGCGGAGTAACATAATTCAAGTCATTTCGAAGCATAGAAAGGACTTGTGGAGCTAAAAGTGTTTTGTCCAATGTTTTACATATAGAGTGCTAACGGACATCGTGTCATAAATGTGGGAGATGATTCTGCACACAATAATAATAATAATAATAATAATAATAATAATAATAATAATAATAATAATAATAATAATAATAATAATAATAATAATAATAATAATAATAATCTATCATAATATAATGTATGTGTTAGACCGCATTGTTTCCGAGCGAGAGGCTGCCGTAATTGGGGCAAGAGCAACTTTAGCGCTGTGTTTCCGTAGAGATATCATATCTCTTCCTTATGATGGACATACACCAGAAGTACTTAACAATCATTGCAATTGTACCGTGTTCCATACATGATCTATCTGCGAAATTGGTTGCATGTCTATATAATCAGATCTCCCATGTGGTTATGCAACCACCCACATAACATTTAAAGCTTCTGTCATGTTGACTACAATAATTGCAATATTCATTTGCCGACAATAAATTTCTGCTTCCTAGTTATATTCCCTTCCCTCTATGTTTATTTACAGCCACCTTAACTGTAAATACTTTTGAAGAATCCCGTACGCAATCATGGGGTATGTAGAGCTCCTTCGTGACTGATAGCATAGTGGTCTTAGAAGATTCGAGTTCAATTCCCAGAGAGAGTTCATGTGGTTTAGATTCCACGATTAGCTGTAGGTTCACGTCTCCTATGGCCTCACTGATAATAAAAAGAGCGCTAAACTCGAACAAATCAATCATAGAGCATATTTGTTTTTCTTTCCTTTTCGGCAGTCTTTCGTTTGGAAAGTATGCGATTTAGAATATATGTTCATATGTACAAATTTTCTTATTTTGATCTGCAGAAACACCTTCAATATTTATAACACAGTGTTCGTTAACACTCTGTATATTAAAAGTACTATATAGACTCTGAGACGATGAGGATGCCCAGGTTTTAATATCTATAATCTTTCATTATATGTGAAAACACTGAAGAGTACTTTTCATGTAGTGAGCACACCAACACGGTGTTTCAAGAAATTTATTTTTGTGACGTGATAGCAAACATTTGGATAAAACTATGTCGATAATGAGCGTAATGAGTAACACTCAATCGATATTTTCATCTGAAAGTGATACTAATAATATTAATATTACCGCACAGTTTTTTTCATCTTGTTTCTTTTGAAGCAATGTTAGATGGAAGAAGAGCATTGCATTAAATGCCCAAATGCCTGGGGAATATACTTTCAAACTTTATGTCCTTGTTGGTAATATCTCCCATACCATACGACAGGCCCGTATCCAGGGGGGTCTAGGAGGGGCCCTAAATTTTTGCTGGCCCCCTAAAAGTTTTACAGTAGGCTTGCAAAAGAACTATAATATGGTTGGATCGGGCCTCCTAACTTCAGCCCCCCCCCCCTGAGTTTTTGGGCTGGCTACGGGCCTGCCATACCATTCCTTGTTGGTAATATGATGGAAAATGTGATCACAGGCTTTGAGTTTAATTATTGTCCTTGATTAATGATTCAATTTTGTACAATTATGAACCGTGCAGTTCCTTAGTGCATGTCGTGAAATTTTAGAATAAAGATTATGAAGCATTTAATAATTAGTTAAAATAAATTTTGAGACAGACTACACCACTTAACACCTTCAGCGGCAGCAATAATACTCGGTACTACATAAAGTCAATTTCGTATACCATTATTTAATTTTACACTACTATCATTATATTGATTAGCAGAATACCCATTCTTCGCACGGGGAGAATACATTTCATTTTGGACATAAATGGCTGAATTTGGACTTAAACTGCATCGGAAGTGTCACTGTTCATCTCAGCGACCCCGAAAACTATGGATTCGACACTAACATCGATCACTTATAAATGTCTCTCCTCTTCCCTAAGTTGCACCGTCAAAGTGAAATGACAAAAATCATTCCAGGCCCGAACCTCATCTACAGTGTATATTGAAAATTTTACGAAGAGGTACGAAGTCACAAATATAGTGTGACTTTCATTTATATCTATATCTATATCTATATCTATCTATCTATCTATCTATCTATCTATCTATCTATATATATATATATATATATATATATATATATATATATATATATATATATATATATATAATATGATAATAATAAATTGAACAAGTGGGTTGTAATCGTTCAGCAAAGTGTACCGTGAGTCAAAATAGGTTGGGAACCACTGGTCTTGAGGATTCAGCAGAAACTCAAAAAGAAAATGAGCGAAACAATAAACAAAGAAAGAAGCAAGATAATGGAGAACAAACTTTGTAGTAACTTTCCCTCCCTTCTAATTCTCAACCCCTTCCCCAGATTAAATTCTAAAAAAAAGAAAGAAAGAAAGAAGGAAGGAAGAAAAAGCAGGAAAAAGCAGCCAGGATGAACTTCCTGGAAGCTGATGAGACAAGAGTCGGGCAATGCAGACGGTAACGTAACAAGTTTGTGGGAAGCGATATATATATATATATATATATATATATATATATATATATATATATATATATATATATATATATATATATATATATATATAATACTATGAAGAGGTTTGTAAAAAAAAAAGACGATAGAGGCGTAGTCTGGGCTTCCAGAAGGAGGAAGTGCAGGCGATTATGCCAATCTCAAGGTCATTATCATTCTTCTCCCTGCACTTCTCTGTGCACTGCGTAGACAGACATTATACTTGCTTGATATATATATATGTGTGTATATACAATATTACAGAACTACTAGAATTACTATCCATGCATTTCTTTTTAGTTTTTTTAGTTTTTAAAATGACGAGCAAGGAGATTAGTTGCAAGGAAAACCGCTTTTAACTGGATACTAGACGTAACCGAAAATGTTTCTAGAATTTAGATCATCGATACATTGGAAACCTTAAATAAATTTCTAAATGAAGATATTTATAATTAGTATGTTCATTTCTGGTACGACTGTTCGTGTCACCGCTACAAGAACAATTAACTAACTCTACAAACCTATGGATCCTATAGGTTCAATACCGCGTTTACGAAAGTCTTTAGCCAACTGGATTCAGTTTCTACTTCCTAGTTCCATTTCTGCGAGATTCATCTAAGCCTAGGTCTTCCTAATGGTCCTTTCCGGTTGGATTTCTGGTTTAAAAATTTGAAAGTGTTTCTTCTTTCTTCCACTCTGACTACATAACCTGCCCGCCTGAGCCTCCTAGACTAAATGTTTCTAACAACGTTTGGTAAACGGTATAAATTATGCAGTTTCTCGTTATGAAGTTCCCGCAAATATACAATCCGGTCTCTCTTGGATCCGAGTGTTCACCTCAGGATTTCATTTTCAGAAACTTTCAGTTTGTGCTCTTCCCTCAAAGTAAGCGAACTTGTTTCGCAACCATACAACACAACAGAAATAATTGTTCTTTTATTGAAACTAGCGTTAATGAGGCTTCTACTACTCAACTCATTGGTATTAATGTGACTCTCTTGTTTGTCCATCGTATGCTCCCCGGTAGGTCTTATAAACCATATCCGATTTTGATAAAACTTAGTATGTGTCTTTCTTCCACTTGGGGAAACAACCCTGCTGCTTGGTGAGGTGCAATCCATTAAGTATAAGGGGGCAAAAGACGGGAAATCCACCCCACGTTACAAGTTTATCTATTTACATGCAGGATAATTTTCTAACATAAACAACGTAAAAGAATTTCTATTATGGCAAAACTTAATGTATATTTTCTTTATGGTAGGTATTAGGAATACCTTCACAGCTTAGGGTTAAAAGCTACCAAGAAGAAAAGTGTGAATTCACCCTCCATCCTCAATTTCAAAATTATGCTCCACGATAATTTTCGCCAAAAATGTTCGATTTTGGTGTAGTACGTATGTCGTACATTTTCTATGGAGCTTTGTAATCCTCTCATCTGGAGAGAATTAAAATCGGTAAAGCTTGAAATAGTAGAATTACCCTTCTAAGCCCCGTCTCAATTTATTTTAGAATTCCACGATAAATTTTCTAAAATTCATTCGGTTTGATACAATATTATATTATATACAATATTTCTTTAAGTCTTTTCCGTAATTCGAAGTGCTTGGGATTAAAATCTGTCAAGAGTGAGCAGTGAATTCAGCTCTCTCGTGTGGTATGGAACATTCCTTCCTTCAGTTTTAAAAACAAGTTGCACAATAATTTCCGTTACAACTGTTCGTTTTTGGTGAAATATGTATATCATACATTTTCTTTAAGACTTCACAATTTCTTACTGAGGGAGACTATGATAAAAGCAAGTGAATAATGATGGAAGAATTGGTGAAATGAGAAAATAAGAGTGCCTCGGGAAAACTCATAAAAATGATGTTATCCACCACAAACTTCCTGGTCCGGGGATCGAACCAGGAACCCAACCCACCAGAGGTAAGAACTCTACCACTGAGCCACCGTGCCAAGAAATGTCGTACTTCATTTCTCGTTAACTACTTATCAGGTCTGAACGAAATTTGATGGGCAAGTAATACATCGTACTAGAAATAAAGCTCGCTATATTTGAGGCCTGCTCGCAGTGGCAGGCTCGTCTCGGCGATAGAGGCTGTGTTCTACAGCTTTGCATGCTGGGATATTCTGAGGTCGGAGTTTTTGAACATGCATTCAAGGTCTTAAGAATATGGGCCATGTATGGCTCTTATCTCCACAATAAAACCGGAAGCAGTTAAAAATCTGTTACTAGTTCCAGTTTCAATATTAATTTCCATGGAGTAAAAATAGCAGAGATAAGTACAAATATTCCTGATGTGGATTCAGCGTTTCAAGAATTGGTTGATCTTCAACTTCATCCTTCTATTGAAACTGTTACTACTAGTTTCAATATTATTAAATCTCGATAATTCTGAAGTCTTCCAAAATTTCATAAAGTGAAAATAAACCCACTGGTATATTAAACTATGGACAAATTAATCATTGTCCCATCATGTCCTTATTGATTGGTATGGTTAATAGTATTATTTGACTATGGTGTATTCCCCTTGAATTACATATTTCGGATCTAAAATGTATAGACATTATAGATGATCTGTTATCTTATGACATAGATTATCTTAATATTATTATTTGACTATGGTGTGTTCCCTTTAAATTACATATTTTGGATCTAAAGTGTATAGGTATTACAGATGATCTATTATCTAATGATGTAGATTATCTTAATATTATTTAACTATGGTGTATTCCCCTTAAATAAAATATTTTCCATCTAAAGTTTATAGGCACTATAGATCTGAGGAGATATTCTGTCATTTATCTGTGGAGATTTCCAAAAAATTAATAATAGGATTTAAATTTGATAGATATATATGTGGTAGGTATTCTGTCATTTTACTATGGTGATTAACGTATTTTGAATTCATAGTCATTATATCGTTTGAGTATAGCGATATACAAAAAATAACATGTTTTGGCTTTAAAGTTGATGCTGAAGGTAATTTATCGATTTAATATGAAGATATCGCAAAAACTAGGTGTTCTGGACTTAAAGTTGATTGGTATGAATATATCTCTTGGCTATATATACATATCAAAATTAACATATTCTAGATTTAAAGTTGGTTCTCTAGGTAATGTATCCTTTGACTGTAGATAGCTATATCCCAGATTACCATGATTTGTATTTCAAATTGATTCTGTAAATATCCTTCCGATTGACTATGACTATATCCAAAAAATTAACATATTTGATTCAGAGTTGGTACTGTAGACAATTTGCTTTTTGACTTTTGATATATCTCTAAATTAATTTTCATGCTTTTGGATTTAATATTGATTAATACGATAGGTAATCTATCGTTTGACTTTGGATATATCCCCAATTAAATGTTTTTGGATTTAAAGTTGATTGACACGATAAGTAATCTATCATTTGAGTATGGAGACATCTCCATAGATTACATTAAACAGGAGAGTTAGTATACGGAACAAAACCGAAACAAAACCAAGACCAGTGTTTTTTGTTTTAGTGTTAGTGTTATTAATTGCCTCACTTCTTATAATACAGGTACAAACAATAATAAGTGTTTTTTTTTAAAAAAATTGGTATCAAACATTCTGAATATTAAAGTACTTTTTTTTATTGGTATAGGGAACATAGACAGTGATAATCAATTCTCTTTATCATAATGCTATGTGCCCGAAAATGCTTCTGAAGCTCTCTCACTTCCCATTTTGGAGTACTGGCGTTGAACTCCTTAAGCACACCTGGTCACAGGCACAAAATGGGAACATATATTGTAATATATAGAGACAACGATGGAGAGAAAGAGAGAGAGAGAGAGGAAAGGTAATAGAGACGTAGGGTTGCCAGACATACGTATTTTTGGTATCAGTTAAAAAAAATGATAAATTATTCGTTCAAAAAATATTTTGGAACATCTATGTACCATTATCTTTCTTTTGCATTTAAGTAGGTCTATTAAAGACTCAAGAGTGGTGATGATTTAAGGCATAGGTGCCGAGTGTATGGTTACTCTGGGGTTCAAGTACCCATTGAATTTTCCAGCCTCTTTCCTTTTTCCAATATTGCTAAAACAGACTTGAAATATGAAATATCTCAATTTTGAGCTTAATTCAGTACAACTGTTAACTAATCGTGGTTAAAACCCATTGCGTTCCCTTGGCAATTTTCGTCATAGCACAGAAACTTATGGATTGGCATTTTGGTTTTAACCGTGAAGTAACTTTGGAGTCTGTTTTGTCATAGCATTGTTGCATTTTCTTTGTATGATATATTGGCGTGAGATTAGCACTGTTTTTTGGGCACAGTGTGTTTTGAGGAGAAAGACTCAACTGGATTGATTTGAAAGACTCCAGAAGGAAGGATAGAAGATCTGCAAAGGAAGGATTGATTTTAATAGTTATGTTTTTGCACTGCATTTTCTGCTTCAAAATTGCACCTTTTAAAAATGTTCCCTTTTTTGAATATGTATGTGCCTACTGGCAACTTAAGATGCCAGGCTAAAAAACAAGGAAAAAATAAATATTTTTCAAAAATATTCTAATATCTGTTTTAGAGTACTATTAGGACCAAATAGGCAAAAAAAAAAAAAAAAAAAAACTTTTTAAAATACCATTGGCGAATTCTGGGCACTAATGGGTTAAAAACAAACGCCTTTGCAGCTTAAAGATAAATTCAGTTTTTTTTTCTGAGTAACGTGTCTCATTAGATAGTCTTTCACGCCTCTCAGGGCTATCTCCCTAGTTCGGAAACCACTAGTCTATTGTCTCTGTTAGAAAACAAGTAGTAGTCTCACGGGTACACCACGTAAAGGAGTTTGGTTTGCATTGTGTGATATTATTTTTTCAAATTAATATTGAAACCAAATGTTGTAGTAGGAAGCATAGAGATTAAAGAGTAGAGGAATATATTCTTGGGACGTTTCATTGATTGCAGAAAATAGTTTCTCGCTATCACTACAGTTTTTACTCTATAGTGATCAACATTAAAACTGGAAATGGTTGATTACTATAGAGTGACTTCCGGTTTGAATAGAGGGTTAAGAGACAAGGTGGTACCTATTCTTAAAACGCTAACAAGCAATGTACAGAACGAGGCACGATCAGATCCGACTCAAACTTCGCCCAGAGGACACATAATACAAAAGAAGAAAAAATGCCAAATTGGAGCTGCTCCCATCCAGAAACACCGGAGATATGCTCTGCAACATAACGCACCACGCGACAATATGATATAAGGTAAAAGTCGCTTATGTCGAAAATGGAAAGGATGGGCAGCACAAGGATATTAAGATATTTGATATGCTATAACACTGACTTGGCGGCCATCTTGAAAGCCGCGATCTTGGAAATAGCGTAAGGTATTGAAATATGAAGCGGGGTGTATGATATATCAATGTAAGGTAAAATGCAAACGGAAAACTAATGATGTAACCGCGAAAAACATATGTGTAATGGTATGGACGGGATGAATTGTGTGAAGACTCGGGGCAAAACAAACGTGTATTCGAAGGACAGAATAATAGGGCAAGACCCCGCGATAAATGGTACGCGACAAGAAACTGCAACAGTGTCTGTGCATGGAAGTGCATCCGCCTTGACAGATTATGCCTTTCGAGGATATTGGGATTCCGTTTGGAACATTGAAAACCACAATTGCAACCCGCGATACGAGCACTCGTTTGGAGACTACATAAACTACAAAGGACTATCTCTTATGGAACAACAATTCGGTACCTCACTCCGGAGTGTAGGAGATATCATCTTGAATTGGTGATCAAAAGCACAACCTACCTGTGATTGAAGCCCACTCCTGGACACCGTTTTGTACGTTTCTTGTTCAATTTTCTTGCTATTTCGTGTAAACAAAGGCCATTTCGGCCCACGTTTGTTTAAACAATACTATCTGAAACAAAGTGTGTACACATGAGAAAGACCAGCAGTTTCTAGCTTACATTTCTTTACGAATGTTTCTTTTCTTTTGCGCGGTTTCCTGCACTGTTTCGCGACGGTCTCAAATATTCACAATATCAGGGAAAGGCAGCATTCTGCATTGACTCGATGAATTCCATGAGTTGTTACAGTCTCCCACAAGAAGGCTAGTTTACCATACAATGAGCCGACTCGAATTGTGTTTACTGGTTTCACTGGCACATATGGAACGAAGTGAACGTGACAGCAGGGGCCGGCCAGTGAGAAGTGATAGTGTATTTGTGGTATTCGCAAGCCAAAACGCACAATATTTTGTGTAGTAAATGTGTCCACAGTATCGTTCATCTACAAACACCAATGTAGTGCTGCAATGGCGAACTCTCTCAATGTGGTGTTACTGATGCAAAATGTACTTCCAAAGCAAGTGTAAGACCAATCGGCAGAACCGACAGTGGATGAACGACAAGCAACTGAATATATGGTAGAGATTTTGAACAACCACGATGTAACAGAAGTGTATGTGAATGAGACTCGCGGAACGAGTAGACACAATTCGAGTCGTTTCCTTATATCATATTGTCGCGTGTTGCGTTATGTTGCGGAGCATATCTCCGGTGTTTCTGGATGAGGGCAGCTCCAATTTGGCATTTTTTTTCTTCTTTTGTACTATGTGTTCTCTGGGCGAAGTTTGAGTCGGATCTGATCGTGCCTTGTTCTGTACGTTGCTTGTAAGAAAAAGAAAGATAGATAGATATATAGAAGAGAACATGTTTTCACCATTTCTCTTCGTTTAGCTTTGGTAGATCAGTATTGAAACCGTAGTCAACTGCAGGAAATCACTTCTCGCTATTTATTATTTACCCTAAAGTGATCAACATTAAAACGCAAATGGTTGATTTCTATCACTTCCGGTTTGAATGTCGCCTCAGTCAACGAGCTTGATTCTTAACTCTTGAGTCAAAATTGATAACGATGCATCAAATAGTACTTGAAATATTTTGTCTCTCGGACGGATGGACGGACATAGTAAATATTTGAAAGTTGAAATCTACGATTTCAAGGGGGTCGCGGAAAAGAAAATTTCGCCACGGATTTGCCTAATTCTCCGCTCCCCGAGTCACCTTCGTTCATATACTACTATCTTCATAAGACTAACTTTCAACCTCCGTGTATTGAGAGTACTCCTCATCTTCTGCAGATAAATTGAGAAACTTAGTGTCTCTGGGTTTCAGAAATATATATATATTCTTTTAAACTAGTTTTAGCACTGTAGTAATTTTGTGCGACAACATACTTTGTCACTGAACACAATGTTGTTGATTGATAACTATAAAAAGAATAATGTTTATGAGGCACTACCGCCACATTCAAAGGTTGTGCATGTAGCCAAATGGGTATGCGCATGGTTGTGGTTGGATCCCCACTAGGAGTCAGAAATGTACAAGCACGCGAGCTCGACACTCGGGAGCTCAGTAATTGAGCACGACCACATGTAAACGAAAGCCAAAACCTGGACCCCAGCTGGCACGGGAAGTTACTGAGCTCGAGCACGAAAAATTGCGAGCCTCATTGAAGATAACGAACCCGAGCCCATTGAAGAAAATGGGTGGAAGATCGAGTTAGCGCTAACCTCATTCAGGATTTCGAGCATGACCTGGAGTGAGTACAAGTCTTAGTTAACGTGATTCTCATTGAGATTAGTCTGGCCGCATGCCCCTTTGAGGATAGGTAGCCTGGGTCCATGGACCACCGATTCCAAAATTCCCATCTTTGGTATACGGATATGTGTTACTTAAAATGAACTACTTGAATTTAGAAAAATAGCGAACTCCAGTCTGGAAAGTCAGACATAACAGCGATCAGAGTCGATGTGCTGACCACACACAATTCAAACAAGAGCCATCTGGATGGCAATGACCCCTTATAAGTTCCAGGAAATATAGTGGAATTAGTCACTCTGATTTTGATAGTTTTAAGAGTTTGTTTTCCCAAAACTCTTTTAAATATATTTACCCTGTCTGTGTGTCCATTCGAAAGACAAAGGAATCTCAAGAAGCACTTGATGTATCATCAATTTTGACCAGAATGTAAAAAAAAACGTTATAAGTAAGGAATCTACCTTCGTTCATGGAAGTTATATTCAAAACGGAAGTGGTAGAAATAAACCATTTCCGGTTTTAACCTTTATTACTATAGAGCAAAAACAGTAATAGACAGTGAGAAGTGGTTTCCTCCAGTCGATTATGGGTTCCATAAATGCATGGAGATCCTTAACATTCTGCTGAAATTGGAAGTGACAGGACTACAACTTTAGGTTTCAACATTGATCTTCTTAGAAAAAGGTGGTCTTGGTTTTTTACATCTAGTCTTGGTCTTGCATTGGAACACTTGGTCTCGGTCTTGGTCTTGGCTTTACACATCCAGTCTTGGTCTTGGTCTTGGACTTACACTGGAGTTCAGGGGTAAAAGTGGATCTGAAAAGGTGGGGGGACGGTAAGTAGCGGCATCACGCCACGCTGTTCCCCCTGCCTATCTTTGCCCATTGTAACTTTTAGGAACTCGGGGGGACGCCGTACATATGTTTTCGAGGTGGGGGGACGCAGTCCCCAAGGGTTCCCTCTAACTTTTACCCCGGCTGGAGTCCTTAATCTTTTACATATCTAGTTTTGGTGTTGATCATGGACTGGAGCCCTTGGTCTTTCACATTCAATCTTGGTCTTGGTCTTGCACTGCAGCCCTTGGTCTCGGTCTTGGTCTTGGTTTTTCATATCCACTGTTGGTTTTTGTCTTGCACTAGAGCCTTTGGTCTCGGTCTCAGTCTTTCACATCCGTCTTAGACTTGCATTGGAGCCCTTGGTCTTGCTTTTAAGAACATTTTAAGGTTTGCTTTTAAGAAATCTTATACTTTCAATAGGTAAATTTTACATTGGATATAGGATATAATCAAAGCTACATGTTCTTTATGCCTCAATAGTAATAGAATATGATTTTTAAAAGTTATATTGTTTGCCTTGATGTGAGTTTGATATGTTAGTGTAGAGAATTACCGAAGTTCACTACTATATTTCGCTTTAGTTTTAGAACAATTTTACTGACATATTTTGTTAGTTTAAGTTTAGTTTATCTTCTGTCTTATGCACAGAATTATTTTTCGTAGGATAACACAGAATTCAATCATGGGCTGTCGTAAATGAATCAAATGATGGCCAAAGTAAATCAGACTCTGAAATCCTTACCTTATAACAATTCATAGAAAAAATGAAATCTTTAAATTTTAGTTCCTACAGTTATGCCGACTAGGCTAAAGGGGACCGTGATGATGAGAAATGAATGAAATGATGGAATGAAGAAAGTAGGAGGAAACGGGAGAACCCCCAAGGAACCCAGGCAGAATTTGTCCACCACACAAGCTTACTTGATGCGAAAGCTGGGATCGAACCGAGGACCCCATGCGCCAGAGGTGAACGTTCTACGACTGAGTCACCGCGGCCCCTGACAATTCAAACAATAGTGTTATTTGCCATCTTCTACATACCGTTCCAAATCATTGCTTTTTTTTCTGTTCTCCAGGTAAGTTTCAAAAACGAAGACCAAAGATGCATGAAGATTGTATTTGACTAACACTTGCTCTTCTAACTTGCTTTTATTAAGAAGGAATCATGTCCACAACCTCAAGGAATTATTTCACATTTGTTTTCAGACTTCGTTTTCGTTTAGTTTAGAACAATAACTTTATTGGTTCTGTTCAGTATAACGCATAGCCTAATGAATATTTGAAGGTTGTTTGGACGAGTAGAAAAGTACTATGTCCTAATTATATCATTTACAGATTTTACGTTAAATACTATGAGACACAACAGTCCAATAGGTGCTGTAGAGTTTCTTGCCAATTCTCCAACCGTGTGATGTGGATTTACTGAATTTTCTTAGGGCATCATTATCTAGCTTCAGTCTCCGTCCGTCCGGGAGGCCAAAAAAAAAAAAAAAAAAAAAAAAAGAACCTCAAGAACTAATTAATGCGTCACCATCAATTTAGTCCAGTGTGTATCAAAAGTTAGAAATCAAGTTAGTAGGTGGAGGTGATATTCAACCGGAAGTAATAGAAATCAACCACTTCCGGCTCTTATGTCGATCATTATAAAGCAAAATTGGTAAAATATGTCGAAAAGTGATTACCCCCAATCGATTAAACTTTCCAACAATATACTGTATTTCATCTCTATCCTTAACTCTTAACTAAAACCGGAAGTAACAAAAATTCACTACAGCTTCCGTTATTTCGTATGTTCGTCCGTCCGGGACAAAAAAAAAAAAAAAAAAACTCAAGAACCACTTGATGGATCACCATCAATTTTGGCTAGGATGTAGACGGCCAAAAGTTAGAAATCGATTTCCTTGGTGAAGGTAATATTCAAACCGGAAGTGGTAGAAATCAACCATTTCCGATTTGTACATTAATCAATATATAGTAAAAATGATAATAGACAGCGAGAAGCTGTTTCCTATGATCAATTGTAAGTCCCAACAATTTGCTATGCTTAACTCTGTACTAAAACTGGAAGTAATAGAAATTTACAGCGACGTAAATTTGTCGGCAACATTTGGGGAGGGGGGGACGGATAAGACCGTTTCCATATATATATATATATATATATATATATATATATATATTAGTGCTCTCAAACGGGTCGGGTCAGGTCAACTCGGGTCGGGTTATCGGGTCGGGTCAGTCGGGTCAGCTCGGGTCGGGTTGTCGGGTCAGGCTAATCGGGTCGGGTTGTCAGGTCGGATCAGTCGGGTCAGCTCGGGTCGTGTTGTCGGGTCGGGTCAATCGGGTCAACTCGGGTCGGGTTATTCGGGTCGTGTTGTCGGGTCGGGTCAATCGGGTCAGCTCGGGTCGGGTTATCGGGTCGGGTTGTCGGGTCGGGTCAGTCGGGTCAGTTCACTTTGGTCAACTGAGTTTAGATTGAGTTTAAACTCGGCTGGAGTCGAAAGCTGCTGTTTTTCACTAACTGCCTAATTAAAAATAGCAATTTTCAATTGATTTTATAGAAACCATAAATCTATTTTGAACACTTGCAGCTAGTGTTTTTATGATAAATGCTTATTTTTCTACTTGTGTGTACTTTAATTTTTAAATGTGGAAGATTGATTTTACCAATCGACTGTAATATTAATATCTACGCCAATATGGAGTCTGGATTTAGAACAAAACTAGAAGTTGTTTAAGCAACGCCAAAAGAGAGATTGGATATGAACGACCAAGCCCAAGCAGGGCCGCAGTGGCTCAGTGGTAGAGAATTCATCTCTGGTGCATGGTGTCCAGTAGCGTAGCTAGAGTTTTTTTCAGGTGTGTGTGTGTGTTTGTGTGTGTTTGTGTGTGTATTCAAGGTGAATGTTTCCATCTTTATTGTTCATGATTTTACTCTTTGGAAAACAGTGAAAATATAAGAATTTAGTACCTCAAACAACTAGGATTCATTAATGCAATTGATTTCTAATATAAGTAAATAGTTATTTAATCATGGCGTTTAAAATATGTGTAGCTGGTTGACTTAAGTGGAAGCAAATACACTTTTACAGGTAAAGAAAATAACTTATAGGTTCATGCCTCTACTTGAAGAGGATGTTTCTATTCGTGTGGGCTGCAGCAAACATATCCACAACTTGTTAAAGTTCTAACGATTTAGCAATTTTCTTCTCAATATAAAGTAACACTAAATTTTTCAACCTATCATGAGTCATTGACTTGCGTATACAAGTCTTTAATCTTTTCAAAGAAGAGAATGACCTTTCACATGTAGCACTAGAAACTGATATAATCACAGAGATGATACCTAGCTTGTAGGTTTCTAGGAATGCGTTTTTGTAGACACAAAGAAGATCAACGAAATTCGTTAAGGAATCAGCTTTCGTTTTCTTCTCGTCTTCATACAACTTAATTGTTAGAGCAACCCACATTATGCTTTATTTCTTGTTTAATTTTGCTTTTTTTAAATTATGCTTTATTGTTAATTTCAATGATTATTTTACATTAATCGTGTATAATGTATATTTGTTATACATCAAATATTCTAAATATCTTGATCTATTTATTGATATTTTTTTTTGCAACTAGTTTCTCTCATATTTAATGAACTTTCTACTTAATTCATTGTAAAGAGATGTGCTTTGTTCGAATAAATTTTTTCTATCATTTGTGTGCGCCTTACAGGTACATATACTCGTATACAGAAAGGGAAAGTAAAAGATGCCACCAAAAAGTACAGAAAGTGCTTAAGTTCAAAAAGTAAACATAAAAATACAGTGATGACGCCAGAGGGGCAAGGGTGCGAGCGCCCCCCTAGTAGCTACTTCTGTCCCCCTGACTGCCACCTAGACTGCCCCCCCCAGACTCGTACAATGTTTAAACATTCTTCATGTAGTATTATATATCAGTATCATAACCAATCTCATTGACAAATTGTAGTCTACTTTCCATGAATTTACTCTGTGGCAGATTAATCCTCAAGCTTTCTTCTTTGAGCGTCTGGGTATGCATGCATATTTCTGTTTTCTAATTTAGACTTTTTTGAGGTAAATTTTAGTTATACTTCTTTCTTATGATTTTTAATAATTGTGCCTAGCGAACAATAGTAGATTTGGTCGACTTGTTTTCTTCTCATTGGATCAACTTCGATTGGAAGCAAAAGAAAGGTAAAACCAGTTACGTAACTTGTTTGTATTTGTCCAGGTTTGAAGTTTTCAGTTTCATATTTTGTTTTATTTAAAACTTCTTTTTTCTGAAACATTATTTTCGGCTTCCAATATTCAGAGGATGTGCTTATAACAGCTTGAGTTTGCAACTACCAGGGCTTAATTTTTTGAAGGAGATAAAAAGAGTTGTGTTTTCCCTTCCTGCAAATGATAATAATAAAATTATGGAATGAAATTGATTCCCAATAAAATGTATTGTCAGAGTGCTGATCTTTAGTTAGTAATTGGTTTATACTAGCGCTCCTTTACTTATTTTGTTTCAAAATACTGACGTGACGTCTACCATATTGACTAGGAACTGCTGAAAAATTCGTAGCCCAACCCAGAAGGAGTGCACATGGATTGGTGAAGTTTCACTTCTTCTTCTCTTCCCCCGAGAGTCAATATACTACCTTGTACAGTGCTCCAGCTTTTGCAGAAAAGTTAAAAAAATCTAGCTTTCCTCGCACCACTATTCGTAGCACTACCCCTATCAGATCTAAAATGGCGTCTTTCAAGTGTTATTTAAGTTTGGGAAATAAGTACACGTAATAGTTAGACGGAGCTAAATCTGTGGAATAAGAATGATGATCTAGACATTGAAATCCTACATTATGCAATGTCAGTTATGTTCGCAGGGGCTTGATGGACAGGTGTATTTTCCTGAAGGAACAGAATTCCTTTCTTTTCATTTTTCGCAGCGTTGAACTTTGAATTTTTCTTTCAGTTTTGTAAGTAATGTAGAGATTCTGGATTAAATATCTGACCGTTGAGGAGGTAGTTTACCACTCCATACTTATACCAGAAGAATGTTCCAAACAGTTTCTCAACCTACTTCTGTGTCTTGAACTTCTTGGGGCGATGGAGAAATGAGTACTACTACTCCATTGACTGTTGTTCCGATTCAGGATCATAGTGGTACAACCATATTTCATCTATGATTACTATTCGTCAGCGAAATTGATCAGCATTACGGTCAAATTGGAAGAATACTTCTATTAATGCCGTTACCCTTTTATTCTCCTGACATATATTTTGGGAACCCATTATGCCGAGAACTTGCGCATTCCCAAGCCATTCTGAATTATGCTACCGACGAGTTCCAAAGAAATGCCCAGAATCCCTGACACAAGTTTTGCTGAGAAGGTAAAAACTGAGAAAGCGGGGTGCAGACCTCAGACTATAATAAATATAAATAGCTTAAATTATTTTTGTCACACAAAAACTGGGGTGGCCTAGGCCCTCCGGCCCCGGGCTATATCCACCACTGGCTGAAATGCTGCAATTTTCAAGAATAATGTCACAAATTGCATCCATGATTCCAGGAAGAGTCATTGCTTTTAATCATCGTGGATGTAAAGCATAATTTGTTGAGAAATTGCTACGTTTATACTAAGCCACTTACTTCTTCACCACTATATATAACGGAGGAGAGTCCCGTGGTGTTTCACTGATTTTCTAATTAATTTACTTCGGTGACTTTCCTTGGTGGAACAAAAATGTTATAACAGTAAGGATCTGGATGTTCGTGAAATTATCTGTTTGGGCACACATAATCACTTCAGAGGCCTGAAAAACAATAAGAATTTTATTATTAATATGAAAATTTATATTTGTACATACAGAGATATGTTTTTCTAAACTACGGTTTGATTTTTCTACCTAGTACCTACACTTCTTCTGAATTGGACTACGACATTTTCAGCAGCTCCTCGTAAATTCTCTCTCTGTCTCTCTCTCTCTCTCTCTCTCTCTCTCTCTCTCTCTCCATATATATATATATATATATATATATATATATATATATATATATATATATATATATATATATATATAAGAGAGAGGGAGACAGAGAGAGATACGTAGCATATAGACGAATGTGTTACTTGTAGCATACGCGAAAGTAATTCAATTTATGTTTAGGCTTCAAAAGTTTCATTGAAAAATATTTCATGTGCAGACGTTACTTATTTGTTAGTTACAAATTTTATTTGAAATAAGTTTAATTTATAATTATATAGATCTAACATAAAAACAGCAACGAAATACACAATGTAATGTAAAATAAATCAAACGTAATAAATATGTCATTTTTGGTATGGCAAATAGCCGCCCCCCGAAAATGTATCTGCCCCTCCTTTGCCCCCCTAAGAACTTAAAGCTGGCGTCGTCACTGTAACAATATAGTATGGAGTTCTTGCATACTATTCATTGTTGGTGGAAAAATTTCTTCTTTTACTTTCTTTTTTCCACATCAAAGGATTACACCGAAAAGTTTACAGAAATAAAAATAAGCTTTTCATTGTTGCATTGTTATGTTCTCAATGATTTTGCATTGTAAATATTGGCTTTAAAAAATATTAACACAGTATGTTAAACTTTCAGTTAAAGAGAATTTTCCAAGAATTGTGCTATATATTTTAAATTATGCTTTATACTTTATTTTCTAAAATTATGCTTTTAAAACTAGTTTCCCAATGTGAGTGTATTTTGGCGTTCACCCAGTGTCGTGACCATAGTGCTCTCAAACGGGTCGGGTTGACGCGACCCGACCCGACCCGACTCGGATCGGGTCAGTTCGGGTCGGGTCGGGTCAACTCGGGTCGGGTTGTCGGGTCATGCTACTCGGGTCGGGTCAGTCGGGTCAGCTCGGGTCGGGTTGTCGGGTCGGGTTATTCGGATCGGGTTGTCGGGTCGGGTCAATCGGGTCAGCTCGGGTCGGGTTGTCGGGTCGGGTCAATCAGGTCAGCTCGGGTCGGGTTGTCGGGTCGGGTTGTCGGGTCGTGTCAATCGGGTCAGCTCGGGTCGGGTTATCGGGTCAGGTCAATCAGATCGGATCACGGTTCGGGTCAGTTGGGTCGGGTCGGGTCATCGGGTCGGGTCACGGGTCGGGTCGGGTCGGTCTTCAACCCGACCCGACCCGAACCGTTGAGAGCACTAATATATATATAATATTTAAAGCGATGTTAAAAATATTTATGAAGTTGAAAACAATGCTGTGGAGGATCAGAGCAGAGCTTTATTTAACATTGGGAGGTGGGCAGATTTGAGGCTTGTTCTGGGGAAACATAAATTTTATCTCACTTTTCCTTGTGGCAATCAGACAGAAATCATGACATTTCTTCCCCAAAACCATATTTCAAATCGGAATATTGAGGTAGACAGTTCCCCAGTTCCAAGATTGGAGTAGACATATCTCCCACAGACCCCCTAGATTTACGTCAGTGGAATTTCATTACAACTTCCGATTTCGATCTTGATCTAGATAGGGCAAGGCTATGATATTAACATAAGTTTTTTTTTTTTTTTTAAATAGATCTAGTATACTCGGGATCAGTGCAATTTTCCCTCTTAACTCTCTATTCAAACCGGAGGTGACCGAAAAGCAAACTCCTGTGTATGATGTATACGTGTAATGCTGACCAAAGTGGTTTTAATTTGAAATGCATCGCCCGAGAATTTTAGATATAAAACGCAAAAGGAAAATTGAGGCTCTTGCAATAAGTGTAAATGCTATGACATATTCTTATACAATCATGCCTTTAATTAATTTAAAGGGAGAGTTAGTTGGTAAGCTGTTCCTTGTTCTCCAGGAAAAGAACAGACTAGTGGCTGTAACATTGCAGACTGTACAGAGGTTGTTCAGCCTACGTCTGGCCGATTTCGTTCTTTCCCCCTCCCGGGCAGAATGGACTCACCCGACCTGGCTCGTGGCGTCCTGTAGTGTTGTGCAGTGGCTTCCTGGGAACGGAGTTGTTTTTCCGTGCGGACGACAATAACGCACAAAACAGGACCATTGTTGTGAGTGTTGGGTTGAAATTGTTTCCAAGTGTGTGGGTTTCCGCTCTGTGACCAAAACTAAGCCGGTTTTGGGAAGGCTATGTTGCGACCCTTTATGACGCCTACTCTAGTGTTTCTATCATTAGAGAACAGTGCAAGAAGAATGGTTGCAACATTACTTTAAGTGGAATAAAAAATGTTATTAAAAAGTACAAGGGCAACGAAGCTCCACCATTTGGATCACCAACGAAGTTGCCTAGAAAGCGGGAATACACCGAGATCACCTCCACCATGCAGAGGAAACTTCGCAAAATGTCAATGCAAGAAAATCCGCCAACACAAAGGTGTAAATGCTATGACATATTCTTATACAATCATGCCGGCTGTCAGGCGGACGTTACACCATCAACTCAAGCTGGAAAAAGTCATGAAAGCTCGCGGCCATTTTCTCACGGATGCCCACCAAAAGGAACGAAAGTGTAACGCCCGAAAGCTGTACGAACGGCACCTGGCAAAACAAAGGTGGGTGGATGAAGCATGGATTTACCTTTCCGACTGCGACAAACCAAGAACCATCATATACCGAGAGAAAGGCGCCAAGAACTTCAGAAGATGGGTCCGTGTCTGTAAAGCAGCGTTTCCCAACCGGTGTGCCGCGGCACACTGGTGTGCCGCGAATAGTCCGCTGGTGTGCCGCGAGGAAATCGAAACATAATTATTAATTCTATTGCAATTAAATTGCAATACATTGTATCTCACATTATATTTGTGAGGAAAAATGTATATTTGTGTTTCACATTACTTTGAGCGTCTACTATGAATCTACAATTTTAAGTTCCATACTGTGTTACTATTCTGTACATTTTTAATGTTAAAAAGGTATTTGTTATAATTGTTATCACGATTATTGTTTCTTTATTGTTGCAGACTATTTCGTAACTTGAAAATTTAAAATATCATTCAATCCTTTCGACAAATTGCCTACATTTGTGTTTTAAAAGTAAAAAAGATTTGTTTGTTCGTTCGTTATTTAGTGATCTTCCTTCTTAGTGAAAGGTTGGATACAATTTTCGAACGAGAAAGTGTATTTTTATAAACCTGAGTCCTCTATTTCAAAATAATTGTTTTCTATTTTTAAATTAGAATGAAAAATAAGCATAATGATTATCACGGATTGAAACCAGTGATCGAACTTTCTTGTCTGTGAAACAGATATCAGTAATCACAGAAAAAAATACCAAGGTGTTTTATGTTTACAAATAATAATAATAATAATAATAATAATAATAATAATAATAATAATAATAATAAGAATATCTATATAGTGTGCCGCGAGAATTCAAGTTACATCTGTAGTGTGCCGCAAGTTGAAAAAGGTTGGGAAACGCTGCTGTAAAGAATTCTTCCCAAAACGGTTTATTGTGATTACCGGCTACTGTTATCGAGGTAAATTGAAGATTCGTAGGGTGGCGAAGAACTGCAAAATAAATTCGCAATATTTTCAGGAACAGATCATGCGGCCGATCTACGAGCATGAGATTCCAACAATGTACGGAAATGAGGCCAATCTGGTGCGCATTCACATGGACAAGGCCTCATCACATACCTCACGATCGTACCTCGCATTCTACAGGGAGATGGAGGAGGCAAGTGGTATACAGGTGATATCTTTCAATGAGGTAGGCCTACCTGTGAAATCTCCAGATGCAAGTCCTATGGACTATTGTGGATTTGGATTGCTGAAGCGGGCTTTGGGAAAACGGCGTTTGACAACTGGGAAGGACTTTGGAAAGCTGTGCAAAGGGAACGGGACAAGATCCCCCTCCCAGTTCTTCAGAGAAGACTATTACAGTGGAAATTACGCTGTTGGGCTATTGTTAGAAACCAAGGGAAACAAATCGAGCACGTACAGACCTGGCGCCATGGATTCTTCTAAATTTTTAAGTAAATCGAAATTGGCCAAATGTAGACTGAACAACCTCTGTATGTAATAGGTTAGTGCAGAAACTTGGCAATATATATGTGGCAGCATCAACATATGGTAAAATGGGATTACATGAATTGCGAGAATGGTATGTGAATTGCTATTGGCCGAATACAGGGAGCAGGAATTCACTTATGCTGAATAGCTGAGAATTATTTAATAATGAAGAGGTGCGAAGTACAATAGCTCCACCTGGGAAATCAGTGGGAGTGCGACAAATTCCAAAAGGTACCACTGGCATATTTCAATCTTTGAATGTATTTCTTTTTTTTTAAACAATACAAAACATTGGCGTACCATATGTGATTATGCAATAAAGGACGAACACTCAATTCAAAACTGCATGACAGAGATACTATTGTCACTCTGCATTCCCTTGTGTACAATCAATTTCAATCTCCTCGCTTTACAGGAAGGATTCAATAAGCATTTTGTAAATCAGTATATATTGATGAGCCGATCGAATGTTCGAGGTGCCGAAGAAGCACGCTTTCAATATTCCCGGCATTAACTTTTGTGATATTTGTGACGTTTCATTTTTTATTAGGTGCTCATGGTGCTCTGCAAAATTCTGTTTTGACCATTTTATGAATGCTGAGGACTTGCATTTCTTGCATTGCCGTGATTTTGTCCAGTAAGAATGCTATCTCTGGAGCTATGTTCATTATCACTATAGTTATCTGTTATTTGCTGCAAACAACGAATTCTCCAACATTCAAAGAACTGTAAGTTGTAAACCGTTCTAGATATGGACAAACTAATTAGTGTATAAGATTGGGTGGGAAAAATCATTGTTGTTTGATACCTCACATGGCCCTCTCTCCATTTGAAAAAGTTGACGTCGATCCAATATGGCGGATTTCAAGATGGCGGCCATGATCTGGAATGCCATAGAAACATCCCTTCTAATTCGATTTACATAGTTGAAGTCATAACTATTGTTCCTCCATCTATTTCGAAAAAATATCGGTCTTGCAACTATCAAATTATATTGTACTTGGCTTTCCCAAATTCATGTTTCTATCTCGTTTTCCCATATTTCTAGTGCTCATTAGCAGCTAAAATTTTTGTCAATATCTTATATTCAACCCTACACTAGGACAGTAGTTGTTTCCTTTTGCTAACGCAACGACGAAGTGGTAAGGTCTACTTATGACTTAGAATTTAAACAGACAATAGATACTTTTATCTGGATTTTTGCCACCCCTTCTAGTGTAGTTTTATCCGGTAAATGCTGTACTTCACCACGTGCATGACCGTGCGGTAAGAGGGTTTTCTTTGAATTCTTCCTTGCATTACCCAAGCCATTGGTGAAATAAAACATTCACAACAAGGATGTTATAAAATAGAGTATCTGCTCTTACAACAAAACCGTGAAGCCATACGTCACAGTTTTGCCACCCCTACTCTGCTCACTCCACCCAATAAGATCATAATGTTTTGAGCCAACATTCATGGCGGAAACGAGAGTAGCCAATCAGACGTGCCGATGCCCGGTTGTTTTTTGGCTTCATTGATTTAATAGGACGAAGATACATAAGGGCAGATCCACTATTTTATAACATCCTTGATTCATGAGCTTTCCTATCTTCTAGTGTACGCTTCTTTCTTTTCGAAATCAATACATTATCTGTAATAATCGGAAATGCAAGCGGTGCAACACATCTGGGTGCCCGAACGAAAGGGCCCTGCATCCGTTATTTGAAGCTCATGTTACTTATTACTGACTACTGAAATTACCATCTGTTTCATTTCGTGTAGGTCTATGTGAGATCTGTACACTATAAAATTTTAGATTAGTACTAAACTTCTTCGGAACACCCTTTCTGGTTAAAATACAAGTAATGTTCAAAAAGTGAAAATAATTTAAGTATTAAAACGGCTCGTTTTGTACAATACACAATATATTGCAGATACCTAGCTTAAGTGGACCCTGGAATGCAGACTAGCAGAGGAGTCACTAAAACGACGGCGAAATCGATTATCAGCATCTCATAATTATCAAAACCTTGTTGAAATCGAAAAAAAAATGTAGATGTCTGACTTGTTTTGATTGAATAGTTTTATCTGTCCATGGTTTCCAGAAGATAATCAGTCATTGCTACTGCAGAAAGGCCCGCGGAGAGAAGGCAAAACCAATCATTGATCAATTCAAGTGGGCCCATTGTAATGGCTTTTGGCAAGGGGGACAAGCTTTAACGTTTACATCTTTAAAATTTGTGGAGCGGCGGGAGGGGCACAAATACTTTTCTGCACAAGGTCGATATGATGTTTTAGATTTACTAACTGCAGGTCCGAGGAGCATGTAGGTAGCTCGTGCCCCTTGAATAAGGCACCGACCTCTATCTTGCATGAGCAGTGCTCTTTTATCTAATTAATTTTCCAACGGGTTAGCGTTGATTATTGAGTTCGTTCTTGATTGTGCCCAAGAGCTGGACTCGTGAGTTTGAATATCTGGGCAAGGGTTTCTGAATTACATCTATTACAATGATGATTAGGGTTAGGCAACGGCGCCGACTTTCCAAAACTTATGTGGGTGCATATGAATAGTGGGATGTGTTAGCCTATATGTTTTCAGGGAAGTCTTGATATTTGATCTACCCTCATTGATTTGTGTTTAGTTAAAATCTTTCATGTACACTGTCATAAAGGCTGTGATGTAATAAAGTAAAATATATCGGAACTATAAGGATAAGTTGGGGCTGCCCCAGCTCAGTCAGTAACACGGCTGACTTATACGCAAGAGAAACGGGTTCAAACCCGGGTCCAAACTAAAAGCCTTGTGGATGCGGCGCACCCACATGATTATTTGTGTGGGTGCTGGAGCCCCGGAGCACACTTGTAGTCGGCGCGCATGGAGTTAGGTTTCTGGGATATCGGCATCCATGGGCATGTTAGACCGTCACGTATGAGGGATGACTCTCTCGATGATCCAATTACTGGGGAACTGGGGAGGAAGAAACGAATGGGGAACGAAGGAAGTGACCTCGGATCATAGGTACCATCCCGACCTTTGCCTGGTGTGAACGAGGAAAACCTAGGGAAACCTCACCCAGAATGGCTAACCTGGGAAAAAACCGTTACATTTTTTCGACCGAGTGTCCCTACCAGGAGTCGATTCTGGGACCATTTTACAATGATGAGACTTTTTCTGTGAGGCAATCTTCTGTCCTCCGAACTCTGTGCTGTGAGTTCTTGATCCCACATAATCAATGTAAATTGTAACCAAAAAGATCCCGGTTTTTCTGTTAAGAAACCTGGCAATCCTACACAAAAGAGGCCTCTGCACAAAGATCCAGTCCGCCTTGGCTTTTTCTCTTGCAGGTGGAGTCTCTACTTATCTTCCTTCCTTATTCTGATGCCAAGCTATTGCATGAAGGTTGCGGCGTGATGATGTCATACATTATTAACATTATGTAGAAGACATTTTTTTCCATACATCTTCTCTTCACCGTTCTCTTGTTGCTAGCTAGTTGTTGTTCCCATCAATCAAAGTGTCAAACAAAAGACTACACACAATTATATATTTTTAGAATTAGATGTGGAGAGGGAAGAAGACGAGGAGGAGGAGATGATTGTCATAAGGATAATATGAGCGTAAGCAAGGTAACTATATACTGTATGACTACCAACCAACCATAATTGCTGTATCCGGTGCAATGTTGAGAAATCCTCCACAAGACATGACTTAGCATTTGACTCATATTACTTAATTTCTTGATCATGCTTACAACCTACATAGAATTATATTCTCATCATACTCCTGTAAGAACTAACGTTGCCAGATTTCTAAAATGAAACAAGTTAAGTCTTGTTTAACATTGTGAATCTATGCTAGACTTCCAAACTTTGTGAATTCAACACCGAAACCGGAAGTAGTACAACCTTTCGGTTGTAATAAACTTAGAAGATTAGAGACGGAACTTATTCTTGAGTCTCTGAAGCCATATTAAGTAATTGTTTTACGCTATCTCTAACTATTTTTGCCCTATAGATATTAATATTAATACTAGAATTGCTACATTTCTACTACTTCTTCTTAACAATACAGGAATAGAGACGAAGATGCTACATATTCTTGCGACACTGAATTCGTATTTAAAAAATACTAAACTCTATAACAAAAATACTACTCGCTATTATACAATAGCACTTCTTCGCATGGGGAGAATACGTTTCATTTTGGACATAAAGGGCAACAAAACTGTCACCAACCAACTTAGGGACCTCCAAAACTATGAATTCGACACCAATATCGGTCAGTTGTGATAATATATATACATCCCCTCCCTAGTTGCGGGACTGAATTTCGATTTAAACGGCATCGGAAGTGTCACTGTTCATCTCAGCGACCCCGAAAACTATGGAATCGACACTAATATCCGGGTCACTTTCTATTATTTTTAAGTATCTCCCCCTCCTCTAAGTTGCACCGTCAAAGTGAAATGATAAAAAAACATCCCAGGCTTGAACCTCATCTATGTTGGAAATTTGATCGAGATCGGTCGGGTGGTTCAAGAGTTATTAAATCACAAACATAGTCACTTTCATTTATATATACTTTCACAATGGTAATCAGTGTTGAACTCGGAAATCGTAGATTTTCAACAATTCCAGTTTGAATATAAGGATAAAAGATTGAGACAAAATTTATTCTTGAAAAGCGGGAAATCACATTAAAAAGCTGTATTTTACCGTTTTAGCTCTACGAAGATCAATATTGAAACTAAAATTGGCAGTAAATTTCAACCACTTCCTGTTTTAATAGAGAGATTAGGGTGGAAACGGTATATATTCTTCTGACACTTAATCCATTATAGGAAACTGATTCTTGTTATCTATTACCATTTTTTGCTCTATAGTGACCAACTTTAAAACCGGAAATTTTTACCATTAAAAAAAAAAAAAAAAAAAAAGATATGGAATCGATTCTTGTGGTGTTGAATCGATACTAAAATAACATTTCTCACTATTTGTAATCGTTTTCTTCTCTGATAACTTACAGAGATGCAGACAGCCATAAGCGTTCTACAAGATTTCTGATACTTATGCACAGCATAGTTTGGAAGTCTAAAAAGAGCACACTTTGCCCATGCAACATTTATATGTTCCGCGATTGTTTATATTTATTTACAGTAACACTATTGCATTATATGTATATAAACATTATTTTCAAAGAGTAACAAAGGTAATACAAAGAGAAATGGATATGTGCTTTGTGTCTCACCAAAAGAAAGCAGGTTTAGTGATACTTTTTTTCATTTTGTGCAACTTCATTATAGCCTTGTCATTTAGAAACTTGCTACACATTGTAGGACACAAACATATTTCAGCTTCACTATCACTATCATCACTACTTTGTATATACATACTTTGTACAAATCTGAAATTCTGCATTTACTGCAGAAGCATTGTGTCTATTTCTAGTATCTTTCTCATACATTTTATGTTTTAAACAGTTTCTCGTTGTGTATTGCTGTTGCATATGAGTCTAATATTTGTAGTTTTTGAATATTGTAGAACATTGCTGAAAACTTAATATACATTCCTTCGTCTTCTGTAAGTTATTTTAGCTTCTTAGAAAACACTATTTCCTTAACGAAATAATATTTTTCGTAGAATTAATCCATGTTAGGGTTCTTAATATTAACCAGAAGTATTTTTAAGGCATAAAAGAAAGAAAGAAAAAAAAACGCTTTCGGTTTACCTACAAAGGAAGTTATCAGTTTTCCTCCTTCAAAAATGGATGTCCAGCAACCCTGGGAAGGACGCTATTGCCCAGAGGTCAAGTGTGCATGGTCCAGAGTTGGATATGATGTGATAACTCAGGCACGTAGCCAGGATTTCGTGAAGGGGGGGGTCCGTGACATGAAATACTGTGGTCATTCCAAAAGGGGCTCGATCATTCTAAACTATTTTACTGGAACATATATTGGTTCGTTTAGCCAGGATTTCGTAACGGGGGGGGGGAGGGGCAGAGTGACATGAAATTATGAAGGCCCAGGAGCTCGATCAATCTAAACTACTTTACTATCAACATATATTTGGTTGTTAGGACAATAAAATGAGGATATGTTGGCAAGTATTTTAATAACAAACTATGAAGAAATTTCTAGCAAAATAATAAAAAAAAAAGTATTGAAAAAGATTTTACAATATTTACGTCCTTCTCCTGTTTATTCAAATATAACAATTTTCCTTTCGTTATGACCTCAATTATTATAAAAAGTACTTACTCAATACTGTCTTGTAAACTATCTTCTAATATAAATAAAATAAAGAGTTTGTTTGTGTGTTTGTCAGTCTGTGTGCGGCCTGGGGACCAGATGAGTGGACCGGGAGTTACCAAATTTTGGTCAAGGGTACCTTGGCTCAGGCCCCAGATCAAGACGAAGCGTTTTTTTAAATTTCTAAACAGGGGGTCTCAGAGGGCGTTTACCGGAACCGGTTTGGGAACCAGACAAATTGACCGAGAGTTACCAAATTTTAGTCACGAATACCTTGGTCCAGGCTCCAGACCAGATTTAAATGTTTTTGTCGAAATTCGAACCAGGGGGGTCTCAGCGGGGCGTTTACCGGAACATGTAAAAGTAGTAGAAAATGACCGATATTTATTTATTTATTTAACAATCACCAGATACAGCTCAGAGGCCATTTACACTGGTTATCCAACAACATTAACAACGGAAAGGATTTGGGAAAGTATCGGCCAGGGCCTGTTTAGTAGGTACCATCCCGGCATTTGCCTGGTAGGACTGAGGGAAACCCTGGAAAATCTCAGGATGGTCGGCAGCAGGATTCGAAGCCACGACCTCTCGAATGCGAAGTCAACGCTCTACCACTTGAGCTATTAGTGTCGAATTCATATTTTCGCGGTCGTTGAAATCAATGGTGAAACTCGGATCGCATTAACTTCCAAATTCACGCTATTCGGCTCCGGGCCGGGGTCGCCGGAGGGGAAAGACATAAAAGTAATCCAAAATGATCGACATTAGTGTCAAATCCATAGTTTTCGCGGTCGCTGAAATCAATGGTGACATTTCCATTAGCGATGACGTGCAAATTTAGTTACAATTGTATGCGGGCTGGGAGTCAGCGGGGGTGGATACCGAGACATGTAAAAAATAGCCCAAAATGACCGATATTAGTATCAAATCCATTGTTTTTGCCGTCGCTGAAATTCATGGTGATACTCCCACAGGCGTTGACTTCCAAATACAGCCCCTGTGGCGAAGCATGTGTATGTTCAACTAGTTTTACAATATATACGTTCCTTTCTCTGTTGAATCAAATGCTAACAGAACTTTCTTTCAACATAAATTATTGTTTTTATTATTCCGTCAACTATTGTCGGTTCCAAATGACAGGTTAAAGGAGCAATAGAAAATTGTCCTTGAAATAACATGTTGGATACTACAAGGATGCGATGACAAAAAATTATGATTTAAAATGTCCACGCTGTTACACAACGGCACTATGGTTTCGAAAGCTTGAAATCTCCCTGACTAGTAGCAGAAATTCTGAGAATTCCATAACTTTTCTTGAAATTTCAAATTCCCTGACTCTTCCAGAATATCTCGCTTACCTCGCCACTATATTGGAAGTAATACAAATTTCCTCATAAGAAAGAGTAAGCAAAAGCTTCCTGTAGTTTTCTTTTTAATTTTTAACGGTGATCCTTCATTTCATTTTGTCATTTCATTTTGTTTTATCCTTCCTTAATTTTTTCATTTCTGGTCTCGAAGGGGGGGGTCCGGACCCCCCCCCTTGGCTACGTGCCTGGATAACTCATACTAAACGACTTTTCATCGTTGGCCCAGAATTGTGAAAAAGTGAGAAATTACATGATTAATAAGGTGCTCAAGAAAACCAAAGATATTGTATTGGAGTTCTTGCTAATATGGTTCTATTCTGTAACAGTTGCGTGAATGCAATGGAAATTTTGCGTTGCGTTACGCTTTGCAAGTTTTGCGAAATCTAATACAGAATAAGTCTGCAAGATAGCCGTGTCCAGTTTGGGTGGACAGGATTACAGGGCTTAACGCGTATTAACAATAATAATAATCATAATAATAATTATCATATAATAATAATATAATGGTAGTAGTAGTCCCGAAAAGCACTGCGGCGCAACTGGAACGGACAAAAGCAAACTACCTTTCTGTTTATAGTGTCTTATTTATCATTTCGTTGACAATATGGTTAGCATCCGCCATACTGAATTTCTCATGACGTCATATTCCACGTAATTTCTCTAAGGTTCTGACAAATTTAACGAGATATTTATCATCAAATCATATAAAGCTATTTAAATTCCTACGCGGGAATAAAAAAACACGAAGTTTCTTTTTCTAAATGATTACAACGAAACTGAAAGGAGTATCATATACTATTTTTCTATCATAGTATTCAATCTATCATATATACCACCTGTATCTATCGTATCATCTACTATCATATACCAGGTATTTTAATAAAATTTGTAGTGTTTAATATTTTGTAAAGATCAATTAAATTATTTTGTATGCATAAAAAAATAAATTGTGGTATTATACAGTATTATAGTTAAATACACTAAGTGTAAAAAGTTAGTTGGAGAGGTACGATCCTAGTGATAAAACGTCCGTGCAACATTGTAACAATTGTAATAGCTAACGCCAAAATATACTTATTTAATATATTAATAAACATTAAATTAACATACAAACGTATTAACCCGTCCATGCGAGCTTTTATTATAGTGTGCTATCAATATATATATATATATAAAGTTTAGTAAAGTCAAATTACGGAGAACATTATCCTTTCAATAATATTAAAAAAAAGAACATTGCAAATTTGTAAGTTTTTTTTTCATTCTCATATATTAATCTAAACAGATTATTAGAATTTGATAAATGTCACGCTAATCAACAGGTTCATCACAATCTCAAGGGTAATTCGGTGTATATGATGTCACGTGAAATTCAATATGGCAGATGCTAAAGATCATATTCTTAGAGAACAAATTACCATATAGAATTAAAAATGGTCTGGCAGAATTTAGTGCTATTAAAAATTTTCGAAAATGTTTCTTCTGTTATTCGAGTATTCGAATATCCGATTAGTAATTTTCAAAATTCGAACAATTGTTCGAATAATTATTTGTTTTCTAAATAATTGTTCGAATAATTAAGCGTTTTCTAAATAATTGCTCGAATATTCGAAAAATTCATTATTCGAATTTTATAACCCTATCTAGAATTTGACAAATGATGAACAACATGATGTGCATTGTGTCCCGCAAACTTCAATATGGCAAACGCTATAGGCCATATACAGAAGTTGTAAGTCAATTCAATCTGCTCAAGAGAAGTTTTATGCTTTGTGTTAAACAAAGAAAGATTTAACGAGAAGATTAAAGTATAATGGAGGACGATTTATTACATATAACAAAACTAGCAGAATACCCGTTCTTCGCACGGGGAGAATAAATTGCATTTTGGACATAAAGGACTGACTTTGGATTTAAAACGCATCGGAAGTGTCACTATTCTTCTTAGTGACCACGGAAACTATGGATTTGTTGCTACTATCGACCATTTTTGACCATTTATATATATCAATAGGCGCATCTATCTATCTATATCCTCTCTCCCCTCCCTTAAGTTGCGGAGCTGAATTTTGATTTAAACGGCATTGGAAGTGTCACTGTTGATCTCAGTGACCCGGAAAACTATTGATTCGACATTAATATCGATCATTCTTAAGTATCTCCGACCTTTCCCCTCCCCTAAGTTGCACCGTCACAGTCAAATGATAAAATCCATCCCAAGGCCTGAACCTCATCTCTCGTATGTTGAAAATTTGATCGAGATTGGTGGGATGAGTCAATAGGTACGAAGTCACAAACATAGTCTCTCTCAATTTTATATACTGTATATAGATAAATAAATATATGATTTAGTTTTCTAAAATTATAAAGCCTATAAAGAAACAACTACACTTGAGAAAATGTGAATTTCTCGTAGTTTCATTTTCTTTTATACATACACAATTAATCAACTTGTTTAGATTAGGTTTTAATAACAATACAACGATAAAGAAATCACATCCTATTGACTCAATATTGAAACATTAATGAAGAGTACGTCATTTAGCTAGGGCATATTGAACTGTGATGTGTACCATAGTTAATCATGTGCTCATTTTACTTTTTTTATTAAGTGTACGTAATAAAAAAGAACATTATAAATGTAATGTAAAAAGCAAAATAAATACTAATTAATCATATACAGTATTTGTTCTCTTGGATACATTAAAAATTTCCTATAGAACAATAAAGTTACATTTACAATTAAAATGAATTCATAGTTACTAATCTATTTATCTATGATAAAAAAAAAGAATTGATTTTAATCACTCATATTGTCTCGCTTGATTGACGTGTTCATAGACTAAATGAATTGCATATATTTCTGTTATTCTTTGTTTTCTCTGTATGCTATTCTGTTTAGACTCTTCACACATATATTTTCAAAATTATGCTTTTTCATTCAGTGAATACAAATTTCGTGTATACGTACAAGTTCGTAATATAAATTACTACACAAATTAAGTTTATTTTCTGAATATTTAGATACTAATCATATTTGATTTCAATAAAAACCAATATAGAAGAAACCAGGGTAACATATACTGAATTTAAATTTGGTATTTTTATTATTTGGTTACTGAGATATTCCATATATATATATATATATATATATATATATATATATATATATATATATATATATATATATATATATATATATATATATATATATATACAGAGGGTTGATTTGTTCGTGTGTCAATTTCATTTGTTCACTGTGCAAAAGTGGTATGAGGTAAAGCCGTGCAATTTAGTGTAACTTTAGACGAAGGATATAAGTTTTGTTTCGTCATAGAAGCATGTCATTTGTACTAAAGATTGAAGAGATATAGAGTCAAAGGTCAAATTTCGATTTTTTCCTTATGGGACTGCAATGGTAAATTCTGAAAGATCCTGAAAAAACGTAAATCGAAGTGATAACAAAGAAAAAGCTATATCGTATGATTCTATGTCGCAAGCCGACCAAATATGCGTCATTCAAGTGTCAAGTTCAGAGGTCACGGTCAGATCAAGGTCACAGGTCACCTTGAGAACTCATTTGAATACTCTGAAAACAACGCAATGTCCGTACCTCATAATGTCAAATGGGTTCTCAAGGTGACCTGTGACCTTGATCTGACAGTGACCTCTGACCATGACACTTGAATGACGCATATTTGGTCGGCTTGCGACATAGAATCATACGATATAGCTTTTTCTTTGTTATCACTTCGATTTACTTTTTTTAAAAGCTCTTTCAGAATTTAATATTGCAATCCCATAAGGAAAAAAAAATCGAAATTTGACCTTTGACCCTATATCTCTTCAATCTTTAGTACAAGTGACATGCATCTATGACGAAACAAAACTTATGTCCTTCGTCTAAAGTTACACCAAATTGCACGGCTTTACCTCATACCACTTTTGCACAGTGAACAAATGAAATTGACACACGAATTAATCAACTCTCTCTCTCTCTCTCTCTCTCTCTCTCTCTATATATATATATATATATATATATATATATATATATATATATATATATATATACGTGGGTCGTTCAGTATATAAGTTTCCCTAAGTTGTAAAAAATTAAGATAGATGTGTAAACTGTACTTACACGTGTAGGTGGGTCCTTCCTCACTTCCCCACATAGTCCCAAATGAGATTCAGATATTTCTCTCTCCATTCCACCAATTTGTCCAAACCCTTTGGAAAAAATCAGGGCTCTGGCTCTTTAGTACTCTCTTCACAATCCGCTATACTTCTTCATCACGAGCTGACAGAAAACCAGGCAGGGGCGGATCCAGGGGGGGGGCGATCGGGGCGATCGCCCCCCCAGAAGATGACTTTTTTTCTTGTTTTATATATAAATAAAACCCATCCCAGAGTTTGGAGCTCTTAAAAGTAGCTTTAAGTAGCAGTACTACAACCCACCGCTCCCCCCAGAAGTCCGTCCTGGATCCGCTCCTGAGACCAGGTCACTTATGTCGAACTTGAACTCTTCTTCAGGGAAACGCAATTCGACATAAGCGACCTGGTCTCTCTTCTTGACGATAACGCCTATCCGCAGACAGCACGCAAACAAGACACAAAATTGAAGAATTTCGTGAAACAACTTTGGTGTGTTGTTTGCCACGATTTTGCCACAGTATTTGGTTTCCGATCTTATCACATCTCATTATTGTGAAAATTCACACACAAATGGAGTAAAAGGAAGGGTTGCCAGGCACCTCTGTTGGAACAAATCGTAAGTGTTCTCGCCTTTGGAACGAAAAAATGAAATCTTTAAGTTTAAGGTCCCACGGTTATGCCGGTTAGGCTAAAGGAGGCGGTGATGATGAGAGAAATGGTGGAATGAAGAAAGTGGGAGGAAACGGGAGAACCCCGAGAAAACCCACGAGCACGGTGTTTGTGCACCACAAAGTCCACACGGCGCGAGCTGGGATCGAACCAGGGACCCCAAGCACCGGAGGTGAACGCTCTACCACTGAGCCACCGCGTTCCCCTTTTGGAACTAGGGATGCGCACGAGACAAGATTTGAGGCGGTCTTGACTCGAAAATGTGCTGTAAAAGCGATGTCTCGACTCGAAAAATGTATAATTCTCTATTGGAAGAGCTGTGTCTCGACTCGAATTTTGTTAGGAAAATTTTGTCTCGACTCGTCTCGTGCGCATCCCTATTTGGAACGAGAGAGATCTCATTAGACTCGCTGCTGAAAGAGAACATTAAGATCCAAACAAATGAACACTAAACAGCATTAATGTCACAATAGCTTAGTAAATTGATAGTTCTATAAATGCATTTTCTCTTTAAAGGGATTTCTTAATATCATCTCCTGTTACATAATGTTCTGTTTTCCGTTACACTACGCGACTAAAGCACTAAGTTTCATATATTAAAGAAAAATGAAATGAAATATTTCAATTTTACGTCCCACGCTTATGTCGTGTAAGCTAAAGGATATGGTAATGAATGGAAAATAGTGTAATGAAGAAAGTGGGAGGAAACAGAAGAACCCCGAGAAAACTCAGGCACACGGTGTTTGCTCACCACAAAACCCACTTTGCGCGAGCTGAAAATGCTTTACCACTGAGCCACCTTTTGCCTCTTATATGATTATATATATGCCACATCACATTTGGTTCATACTCCTAGACGGCTCCTATTAGAATCCTGTCATTTGCATTCTGTACAAACTGCACGTCGTTCATGAAGAAAAATATAAATCAGAAATTAAATGCTTCAATTGGCTACTGAATAGGGATGGGCACTGGTGAGTTCGAGCGATTTTTCATTGAAACTCGACTCGATTCGAAACAGACATTTTTGAGCTCGACTCGAGAACTCGGGTCGAAAGATTTCCTCAAACTCGACTCGAATTTGACTCGAGTTTCGAGTCGAGTCGAGCCAAATGCTGTGTGTAGTTTCACGTTCTTTCTTCAAGTATCCTTCATAGACAATATAATTATTATCAATGATACTTACTACTACTATAACTTTATTATTATTATTATTATTATTATTATTATTATTATTATTATTATTATTATTACTGGTCCCCTCACT